>NW_027072089.1:20778361-21305861 GCF_038088225.1 Cyrtonyx montezumae | reverse complement strand
CACACAGCAGGGCTTGCCCAGCTAAAGGGACATTAGCATGGTTCCTGCATAAGTGGCTTCACCATCACCAAATGCCTCTAATGAGCTTTTCTGTACGAAGAACATCACAAGTCAGGAACAAGGGAAATTTGAATAAGTTTTAACCCTCTCCTCATGCTGCCATTGGTGTCATTGCCATTGAGTTCATCATCATGTAAGAAAAATTGAGATGCTGAACTCCTGTGGTTGTGTGTGTGCCAATGAACTGCCATGTTTGCTGCATTTCATGCTGACAGCTCTGTCTCACCAGCTCATCTTAATCTGTGCTGCTGAAGATCTGCAGGGGATGGCAAGGAGCATTGCTGGGAGTGAGCACACTGGGAGGTGGCTCTGGTGTGGATGTGGAAAGGCCAATCTCAACAAGATGCTTTATAAAACATATTGCTCATTGGGATTTTTACTAACAGAGATAAGTAGGATGATGTGAAAGAAATAATATGAAAATCACCTTGAGTTTTAGTGAAAAATAAAGTCAAATTCCTGACAATATCACCCTCTTCTGCTAAGGTTACCTGTTCTATTCCCCTCTATGTAGAAAGTGAAGACAATTTATAGTGTTTTGTGCAGGGTTGGAATACATGATTATTTTGCAGCTTCTCTGCTTTCTTCTCTTTCAACTTCTTCTCTTTCAACCTACCTTCAGAAAAGCTGAGGTAGGTTTAAACCCACCATCTGGTAGTATCCTCAAACCTTGCTGCATATCTTTCTGGTTTTGAATGTCATCATTGGTTTGACACAGGCTGAGGTGTTGATGCTGACATTGCTTTGGACTCTATTAACAGTCTGCTTGCAACATACTGTTGGCTTTTAGGTCTTTTGGATTTGACTGCACAGGAATTGAACAAAGGGAAAGCCTCTGTGTCCTGATAGTATTCCCATAGTGCCGTGTGTAAGCATAGAGGGATCTCAGCAGGCAAGGTGGTGTTGCACTGACAGTTGGACTAGACGATCTTCAAGGTCTTTTCCAACATTGGTGACTCCGTGATTCTATGATTCTCATGTTAGTTCCTACAGTGCTGTAGACAGGAATGGAAGGGACTGAATTATAGCCTAGTGAGTCTGGATTGATCTCCAAAAAGGACATCTCTATAGCATCAGAAAGCTGCCATGTTATGAATCCAGATTTATGCTCAAGTGCATTGTTCATACTCAAAGACAGAGAAATGAATTGAACTGGCTTTACATAATTTAATGATGTTGGTAAATAAATCCATTAGTGAACCATGGGATGATGCATTTACTCAGTGCCCCTCTGGGTGCCTTTGCAGATGTATAAAACTAAGCTGCTAGAGATATCATACTGCATGGAACCTCATGTGAGTCCCACTAGGGGCTTGTATTCAAATGGCACATAAATCAAATGCTCACCCCAAGGAGTTCATCTTTCTCTTTGAAAAGAAAACTCTCCTCCCTTCTCTGCTTCCAAACCCATCCTATCATGAAGCACATGGAACTCCCTCCAAGCATGGCAGCAAATGGCTTGGTGGAAGGCATGATATCCACAGGCTCTTGGGAGACTCATTAGAAAAATCTGTTTATTAATTAATGTGGGTTAAGATGGTTCATTGTCTTCGAGGGTTTCTTGTAGCCCTCTCCTGATGCTTTGGCTCACTCTTCCTCCTTCAAGCAGTTTCCATGTATCTCCTGTAATGTGGTCGAATTGCTGATGTGGAGCATTTATTTATTTTTTATTCTAGCTGCCAGACAGTTATAGACCAATTAATCTGCAAGTATGCACATTTGGGGATGATATTCTCTAGTGACTCAGCAGTGTAACAGATGGAAAAATATTTCATATTTATTTCCATTCCATTTCTATATTGGAAATGAACCCAGACATTTTATTTTTTTGACAGTCAGACAACATCTGTTGAGAACTCTGTCAGCTGAATTACAACCTCTCTGGCAGGTAGTTGGACAGACAGCATGAATTAATTTCAGCTATCCTGTATGCGGTTAAATGTCTTTTTTACTACATTGTTTTCATTACAAGTGCTGGATTTATGCATGCTGACTAGCTTTACATTGTACCCTGAGAATTTAAGTTCAGTCATATTAAGGTTCAACACATTAAAGATGCTGTGCCTTAAGTTTCAATATCAATGGATTTATTTGCACTCAATCCTTAGCCAAGACCAATTAAATGAAGGGATATTTTGGAGGGGCCAGGCCAGTGGCTTGGAGACGATGCACTCCACTGCTGTGGAAGAAGATCAAGTGTGGGAGTGACTTTGCAGATTGAGTCCCAGGAGCTGGTGTAACCCAGACATATCTCAGTCTGAGATATCTGAGCTGAGCAAGGGCTGCCAAGTGCTCTCTCTCCTGGTGCAAGCAGCATCCGAGACTTCTGGCAGCTATCAAATAGAATGTTTTCCTGGGGAAGCAGGTGTGGAAGCTACTCTTTCCGTGCTGAGAGAGAAGGGTTGTGAGCACTGGGGGGAGGAACTTGTTTTTTTTCTGCTGAAATAGAAGCTCCCCGAACAGTGTTTTCCTCCATGTTCGCTGTCCCATGTCTCACATCCTTAGCTCAATGCAGTAACCTTTTTTCCTGGATGTTACCAACACTGCCAGCCTTCCATGCCACAGCACAGTCAGTTCTCCCTCTGGTTTTATTCCCTTTCACAGCACTCTCAGCTCCTTCATGTTCTTGCTGTTGGACACTGTGTGCAAAATCTAACGCAGATGCACATACATAGTCATTCTCTAAAGAGCACACGTCTGTGGACTGACCAGCTGCTGCCAAACAGATTGAACAACAGCTGAGTTCTCTTTGTGTTTTCCATCAGACATTTCTGATTTTCAACAAATAAATGTCAATGTCCTCTAAGATGTCTACTGTCTGCCAAATACAATTAGGGTAAACTGATGGACAGAGCAAGCAGGATAAGCAGAGCAGTTGAAAACTAGGCTAGAAATCACTGTAAACAAGTGAATAATAAGGGAAATATTTGCAAGATATTAGTTCAATTACTTTGGTTCAGTCGTCTTTAGCTGCTTTTATTCAGATTTGTCTGTTTTTGTGACAAGAGTTGGATGCTTTCTGTTAATTTCGTACTACAAGTATTTTGCTCACAGTCATACAAGTTGCATGCACTCACTCACATGCATGTGTGAATTTATCTATATGTGTTCAGATGGCATTGGAAACCTAAGGGTGATCACTGCTGTTAGTTATTAAAATCTCAATTTCTTTCAAAGTTTAATGTTTTTTAAGAAGATTGTTCTGCCAAACCAGATAAAGGATATCTCTCTATGGATTCAAGGCCTCAGGAACAAAACCATCCATGTTATTTCACAGTGTCTCCAGACTGGTGTGGCCTATCACTTGTGAGTCATCCAGTTTTCATTAAGAATCTACACTTGTTGTTTTAGAAAAAAAGAGACATCTATTTGATTCCTCTTCTCTCATTGTCTGACCTCACAAAAAAAAAAAAAAGAGTTTCTAGTTGATAAACAGGCATTTCTTCAATTCTGGATTGGAAACCCTGAACAAACAAACATGTGCAATAAGGCACTGATATCGAGAATGGAACACAACAAGCTCCTACATATTTAAGGTTCCATAGAATGGCAAAAAATTCACCTACATCCTATATGCATCCTCCTTCCTTTTTTTTCTTTTTTTTTCTTTTTTTTTTTCATCAGTGCTTGCTGCAACTGGTAGAGTTTTTTAGTGTATAATGTATCACATTCCAGTGTGATCTCCACAAACTGGCAAATTCCTACCTTAAATGAATTTATTTTGAAATTTATTAATTTAAGAAGTGTTACTTGTCTGGAAAACATTTCAGAAACAGGAGAGATTATTTGGTCTTAGATTTTCCTCTAGATTTGCTGTATTGTATAACAGCAACTTGGCTGTCGGTATAGCAATTCTTTAAAGATCCTTCTATTTTGCCTTTGTATTGTTAATTTATGGAGGTTTTGAGACCAAAGGTTGTGTTCTTTTTAACCAGATAACATGCCACAGTTAAAATCCAGCAAAACAAGGAAACATGATCAACTTCAGAAATCCTTATGCTCTGCACTCTTTCTGAAACACCTGCTGAAATGAGCTGAGGATAAGTGTCTTGATGATCTAAAATCACTTGGGGCAAAGCTTTCTTTCGAAGAAAACCCAGCTATCTTAGGGTGTAAAACTATGTCATATCTTTGATAAATTCACCATCTTACCCCTGCAGCCGTTGGAGAATGCTGACACATGGCCGGGACAATGAGATGACCTCTGAATGGACTCAATCCTGTTTACACTGTGCTTACAGTGCATAATTGTATGAGGGACCTTTATTTTTCCAAGTTTATAGCAAAAGAACATGAATGTCCAGTTGTAAGGCTGCTATAACTCCTCTGGAAACTATGGTAAAATACTTGGTAGCTGGAAAGAGTGGGTTGTAATTAATGCAAGAACCAAAGGATGGAATCCTACATTAGCTATTAGAAAAATCTGCATGAAAAAACAGCAGAGCATAGAATCCAAGCAGTGTCAGTCGTGTAATCTGTTCAACCCAGTATGTTGCCTTCCACAGGAAATCAGTAAAGCTGGAGGACTTATCGTCACCTAGATAGCGTCAATAAAATTTACAGTGAAAAACAGTGTGGATCAAAAGGTGACAAGTGTAGATCCAGTAGAGAGAGTTTAGGGAGTTTCCGCAGACAAGTATATCCTCTTAATTACCCTTCTCACATCTCCTAGATAAAACCAAATCAAAGGAATAATCTCAAGAGGAATATAGGAATATAGCCCTCAAAATGTAGAAGATATTAAGCAAACATTTTTCTGTCCATTGAGACTGCCAAGACTCTTCTCACTCTGAAGTTTACAACCATCCCCTGTTTCTGTATTTATGTGAAGAAAGCAAAGACAAAGAGAAGCTTGGAAATCACATGGGAAAGTTTCCATTGTCTGTGGATCTTTTTGACAGAGGGAAGTTTTCTGAACCATCAAGAACTTGAAACAATTCCTTGGTTAAACTTGACCTGGATTTGCAATTCCCAGACCACTTTTAAGAGGTTAGTGATTTTGCTATACTGGAATATATCTGAATAAAACCATTTTGAGGATGTGTCCACAGTCTGTAGATAGTCATGTACCACATTCCCTTTTTTCCATATTACTATGGAGAGATATAAATTCAGTCTCCATATGGGATGCTGCACACTGGTAGGTGTTAGACAATGTAAAAAAAAGGCAGTAGTGAAGACAAGAAGGTATCACTGAAGTAGCATTTCTCAGATAAGAAGCCAAAATATAAACAGAAACAAGTTTCACTTAATGTTCTTCCAAAAACAATTAAATACGGTAAATTATACGTTAATGATGATTCAATTTGGAAGAAAAAGTCCCCCAGAAATGGTGATTGAGCATGAGCAATGTATGAGCTGATCAAGCAATGAGTGTATTAAAAGAGTTTCTCATGTTTTATGCATGGACTTTCAACCAGGAAAACTACAAACATGACACTTCTTATCCATACTTCTGGTTTATTATTTTGTGATTCAGTTTTGTTTCATCTTACATTATAATGAATGAATCTTAATAACTGGACTAGTGGGGTCTTACTGCATGATCAGCTAAAACAGCAACTGTACTGCATTTAATTCCTGTAAGCAATTATGGCAATGAACAGTGGTTGTCAGGTTCTGAATCTCCATATCTCCCTGTGTGAGAGTGAGATGAACCCAAAGTACAAAACAAAGGGCCCCCAGAGGCCAGTGAGGCTTCAACTGTTTTTTGCAGTTGGGTGAGAGCAAGATACAGGATATTGTAGGATAGAATCATAGAATGATTTGGGTTAGAAGGGACCTTTAAGATCATCTAGTTCCAACCCCCTGCTATAGGCAGGGACACCTTCCTCTAGACCAGATTGCTCACAGCCCCATCCAGCCTGGCCTTGAATGCTTCCAAGGCAGAGGCATCCGCATATCTTGAGTGACAGCATAGAAAGCCCTCATATTGCCAACACAGACCTGAGCCAGCCTGATTGCCTGTGATCTATCCTTCAGAAACTGAGAATACCTTATTTGTTCAGAGAATGTATCTGAAGGACTGAGCCCAAACAGTAAGCTCAGGTTGTTGGTCACGTAGCATGGTACAAGGTGTACCATGGGAAGATGAAGGCAGGGTTTCTCCTAGCATGCACAGGGCAATGCATGCCTCTTATCTCAGAGCAAGGCAAGACTGAGGGCCTCTGAAGTAAGATTTAATAAAGGGAGTTGGCTGTCTCCCTGTGTCACTGAGTTAACTGTTGTAGGAGATGTGTCCCTGAGGGCCTTTATTTACCCCTTCTGCCCCTCTACCATCATGGTATTTTGTGATACAGGCAGACAGCAGAGTCTGAAATGTGAAGGTACAAACTTCTGGGCTGGTGACCTACAGACACTGAGCTTAAGCAAAGAAACATCAGGCAGGCATCCTTCACATTGCACAGAATTTACACTGAAGGATTCTGTCTTCTTCAAGTTTCAGAAAGGGGTACTTATTGAAGTTGTTTTAATATTTTACATATTGAAACAAGCAATGTGTGTCATTCAAAATCCCATTTCTATGCTTGAGGAACTACTTCTGGGCTGCCTGGGACTAAGGATGACGTGTAGGTGCAGCAATATGTGTAGATCAGAATTAGAAATATATGAAATGTGGCAGTGTTTGGAACTTGCCTTTCATTTCCATGTTAAGTGTTCAGTTATTGTTTACCTATAACTATTTCATCTATACTTTTCTGTTGTTTCTGGGCTTGTGTATGCTAAGTAATATCCTTATTGTATGTGAAGTCACTCCTCCCTTGTTTTTTTGTAATACTGAATTCCATATATTTGCTGGGCATCAAATGGTTGCTTAAATTTTGCCACCATCTTAACGTGAGATTTTATTCTAGGAGTTTGTGCAGCCTTGGGTAAACTAAACGTGTTCTTCAAAGACTATATTTTCATTCATACTGTGTTTTTTCCCCCACAAAATCTCAAGATGCCATTCTGTCAGAAGTTGGTGTAAGATTCCCTTTATTATGTTCTGGTGCATTGTTGTGAAAGGAATTATCGTGTTGCAAATTCAATAACCTGCCTTCAGGATCAGTTAGCAAGAAATTATAGGTCATAGTGGAACAAAACCTTGTTAAACTTAATATCCTTGGTAGCAATGCAGGAGTGGTAAGAAGAGTTCTAAAAATTTCAGAGGTTTTGTTTTTAATTAGCTTTAAAAATTTTGATCTAATGTGAAATGTGACTTGCAGATGATTATCTTGCTTTCTGTAACACAGAAAGTTTGTTCATAAGGTGAAAACCTAATGTGCCAAATTCAGGTTGGAGAATGTTTTTATGGCTATCTAATAAACTCTGGAAATAGGGGTTTATAATGGAAATGCTGACTTACTCCTTATTCTAACAAGGCTAACGGATGCTGCTGAAATATAATGTGTAATTTATAGGAGTCACCTGTTAAGCCATCTGGGACAGAAAGTTTCCCAACTTCTTAAATGCTGGTAACTTGATTAACCTTATGAACTTCATTTTACACTGATACCAAATGCAGCCTATGTCAGCCCATCATATTATTGGGCAGCTATTTCATATTTATCCAAGGAAGTTGAAAAGAACCTTTTTAATTAGTCAGAAATGAGTACTGGTGGAGGTTAAAAAGGTGATGTTGGTGCTTTGATTTATTGTTTATAGGTGTCATATGGAGTGAGACCTGGGGTAAAATAAAAGTTTCTGGTGTTACTCTTCAGCTAGGGAAAGTGTTTTATTTAGAGGGGTCTTGGGGCTTTTAAAAATTGGGTACTTTATACTAGTCCGCTGAGACTTCCAGAGACTGAAATATTCAACAAAAAGGGAGATTGCTGGAGAAGGAAGGACAGATGATACTGGGGGTGTCATTTACAGGCATCAACTAAAAAAGTTCTACCTGTGGATTTATGGAGTAGCAGTGTCTCTTGTAGTAGAAAATACTTAGATTTTCCTTGGAAACCAGAGAGCAATGAGAAGAAACTTCAGTTCATCTGTGTTTTATTTAAAAAAAATCTCCAAGTTTTTTTTTTTTTTTTCCATCTGTAATTATTTTCCCAGGTTCTATATTCAGTTACACAGTATTTTGAGTAAACAGGTGTTTCTGAGCAATACTTTTGATTCAGCAGTTGGGATTCTTGTGATTTAGCACAGAACGTTTCGTCTACTTTTCGTAAAGAGATCCTGTTTTACACATGATATAGAACTAAAACACTGAACCTCAAGTGGTCATTAAAGATATTTTGCATGGGAATCAGCAGAATATTAATCTTTTTCCCACACTGAGTTGGAGTACTTAACTTTTCACACCCCTATTGAAGTGTCTATGAATGTGAGTTGACATTTTCACCCCAACTGTTGCATGGTGTTGCTCAATATTCTCAAGCAGATGCTAGCATCCAGCTAACATCCAGCTAGCAGTAGTCTTCAGACAGCTCCACAGACAGGCTCTAGCCTTGTAGTGCAGCCAGGAGTTTCTGGGCAGCCAGTTGGAGGCTGTGGAGTGGACTCCTATGAGAATAACGAGCATCTCAAGCTTCAGCGCTTTCCACACCATATGTAGGAGGCATGTTGCCCATCTTTGTTCTCCCTGAGTACACGTAGAACAGATGAAGCATTTATGAAAAATATATCTGAATGAGAAACCCAGCAAAAGGAAAATCCAATAGTGCACAGTCAGCTCTCCAACACTGGGAAGCAGGTGGAGTGAATGAAACACCCAAAACAGACAGCAATCTCATTGCTTAGTATGCTCTTGGCAAGTGCTCAAGAATTACAAATAGGGGTGTAATGAGATTTTACATATACTGGAACAGACGTACATATCCTGGTGTCTTATCTTCACTGTAATATTTAAGTTCTTACATAGAGAACTTAAATATACAACCAGAGTTCTATATGCTATTTCAATGTAAAACAATACAACATTAGTTTGTCTGCTGCTTAAAAAGGTGTAAGGATTTAGGAGTCATGCTAGACTTACAACAGAGAATTAACTTACAATATGATACTATGAAAAAAGAAGTTGATCTATACAAAGTCAATACAAGGGAGTTGATTTTCCCTCTCGATACACTGTTTATAAGACTGAACATTGCAGTTCTGTACTGGAATACGTAAGAGGATGTAGAGATGATTTGAAACCTGAAAATGTAAAAAACTGTATAGCTTATCAGAAAAAAAAAAAATGTTTGCATAACTATTTGATAAGTGTCTAAGATCTTTCACGTGGTAAAAATATAAAAGAGTTAGAGTTAATATAATCTAACTTCTTGGAGACAGACAGAGCAAAGTACTAGATGCAAGTTAACATCAGACCAAAACAGCAGAGAAATCAGACAAATATTTAAGCAATCCTAGAAAAATACTGAGCTACCAAGCAAAACACTAAGCTCTACATCTCCTAAAAGCTTAATACCAAGACCTTTTGGAGAATGTATTTAAATCAAATCGTTGCAGACCTCAATACAAAAAGGGTCCAATGGCATTATGTGATCTGTGCTGTATTTCTGGTCTTCAGAAATAGGAGTAGAAAGGAAAAAAGTGTGCAGGACGGTTAGCCTGCTACAGGACAGGTTTAAAAGGAGACAGTGCAGACAGCAAATAATGATGATACAGAGCCATTTCCCCCTAATTTTAGATCTCTCTTTTCAGTGACTGCATTCTAAGATGGCAAGAAACTGCATAACCATTGCATAATGATGGGAGTGAGAAGAGTTTTTCCTCGAAAGTACTTAGGACACTAAGCAGATGGCAATAGCTAATCCAATCCAAAGAAGGAAGAAGTGAAATCATCCAGTCAGTTGTGTTCATTGGGGGAAAGTTGCTGTGATTCTCCTAGATCTAATGGAAAAAGGAAATAAAACCTTGCAGAAACCACCACATATGTATAATTTTACAGTGGAGCAGTCACACATATTTTTTCTAAGGTGCTAAAATAAAAAAGAAAGCCACCTTTTTTCTTCTTTGTTATCTATGAATGTATCCATATCATTTTCTTGTAGTTGTTCAAAGTTACTTGAATTACCCTGACACAGAAATGCTGTAGCTTTCTCCCTACATGCTTTGCAGTTGTGTTTTTTGGTGGGCACCAACACAAAACGTGATTATGTGCTTACATCTGCACAAAAAGCAAGACTTGTAAAGAAGGCACACTGAAGCCTTCTCAGCACATCATGGATAGTATTTGGAATGAGGAAAGCAGTAGGGCAGGATTAATTCAATCCACAATGTAGTCTGGGTGTCAGTCAGGTCCTCATGCTGCTTTGGCTGGGTTTAGAGCTATGTCTGTGACAGCAGGGGATGACCTTCCCTCTTGTTCCTCCTGAATTATTATTTCACCTTTATTGTCTCCAAAGACTTGTGTTTAATCTCTAGCCAAAGAGTCTTCCACAATACCTCTAAGAACTCCATCCTCTGGACTGCTGACCCCACCAGAAGAACAGGACCCTGCAGGTTGCAGCTCTTCTGCTGACTGCTCTAACCTAAAGAAAAATGAGTTTTGGCACTCTGATTCTTGCCTGGAAGTCCTGATTTCGAGTTGTGAGTTTGATGTTGACTTCCAAATCTTAGTCCTTGAGCATAACAGGGTTTACTTGCTTAATGGGTATTTGAATTTTTTCAAAACACTACATAGAAAAGCAAGGCTTTTTAAAAATTCAAAATATGCAAATTCAGGAGTGCTTTCCCTGGAGTTTTGTTTGTTCTTTTCGCTGAAAATTATTTTAAAGTCAAGGAGGTACAGCTAGTAAGAAGTACTGTACATTTTTGTACATTTTTTGCTCACAAACTGTTTTCCACAGTACTCAACTTCTCTCCCTATTCGTCACTGAGGAGAGCAGGAATTTATTTATTGTGCCAGATAAAAACTTAAACTAATAGCAGGCAATTTTGTATGAGTTCATATTTTCAAAAATGAATTAATTTACAAATCATATTTAATCACACCTCAGGTTATAATAATAAAGTCGAGATTTGCATGCCACTAGAGATATGTTCTACCAAAATCACAGACTTCAGGAAGTAATTAAAGTATATTCTGCATTAAATTATACTCTGTTTACAGTATATGTGATTTAAAAATTCCCCCTATGTACCATATAAGCAATGTCTAGGGAGGGTGTGGGATTTTGGTGGAGCCTGTTGAATAACAACAACAAAAAGTAGGCTATAGCTTTTGGTGCAGTCTGGCAGAAGGGCTGTTGAATAAATAACCCTGGGAAATGTAGGACTCAAAATACCTTAGAAAAATGTGACCGTACCTCTTTTTTCAGGTTTGCCAGAGCACATGTGCCTACTGTGGCACGCAACCAATCTGTAAGTTTGTGTGTTTGCTGGGGCACATACCATGCCCTTGTTTCTAAGGCACTTTGCCTCCTGTGAGAGGGTTGCCTTTGGGTGGTTTCTTCATTTAGCCTTTGCTCTTTAACCTAATGCATCTAGAAGGTGGATCATAGCTTCCTAACATACATCACATGTCAGTGAGATGAGAATCCTTGTGGATGCCCCAGGGCATCCAGTCCGTCCTTGATACTCTTTGCAGTACTGATGGTCTCCTTCTGGAGAGAACCCATCCTGAGACAAGCTATCCCAAGCTCAGTGGCACCTAGGCACCCACTGCCAGGTTGGGGTAATATTTTCATTGAGTGAAGTTTACCTATCGATTTAATGTCTGAGTGTCTTCAGATGTTCCAGCCAGTTCCTTTTGATGTGTAAATTGCCAGAAATTCTGTCCTAAGATTAAAAAATGCTGCTAGCAGTTGGTTTTTCATATCAGTATATATACCATCCAATATTACCACTGTAAAATATGACTTTTGCAGGTTGTTTTTCTCCAATTTGAAAAATAATTATTTATCAAACATTTCAATGTTTTCTGTATCACTTTTTTACTTTATTTCTATTTAAAATAAAATCCACAGAAAGAATGTAGAATTTCCTGTTAAGAAAATAAAAAAAATGTATCCGTATCTCCTTCAAAGAGCAGAGCAAGTCTGCATCTTGATTGTGTTATTCTGCCCTCAGCTATTACCTTGTTAATGAATTTTTGTTGAGATCTCAAGTTCATCAGTTCTCCTTGTTTTATAATAAGCATTTTAGGAAATGGCATCACCAGATATACCTTTCTTTTCTACTTGTTTCTTTTCTTTTCCTTTCTAGTCAGTGCGTTGTAGGTTTTTCATTTATTTATTTATTTTTATTTTGTGTGTGTGTGTGTGTGTGTGTGTGTGTTTGTGTGGTTACATAAGCATAAATAATTAGCACATTAAAAAAATCAAAGATCTCCTTTCAAATGTTATGTAGGCAGGAAAGCAGGCTGCATTAATTAGGTTGGGTTTTGCAGTTAGTTTCTCAGTTCCTCTCTATGGAGCTTTCTAACAGACTTCGGAAGCATGGATAAGGTTAGCCACAGCTTTATGGAGGAAAAGAAATATCTCCCTATCTCCCGCAGATTTTTCCCTCAAGGTCTACTTATTTAGAGTTGAGCTTTGCCAGACCACTCTATACTTCTATTTAGCACAAAAAAAAAAAAACAAAAAAAACCAGTTACAGTATAGTAAATGATTCAGAGTTGCATTTTGAAGTAATTAAATGCAGAGCAGTGATGCAGAAAATTAGTCAAAATTAGTGTAAAATTATGATAACCACTGTGCTGAGTCTTGAATGAGGTGCTGGTAGAGAAAAAGGAAGGATTATGTTTTAAGTCACAGTCCTGGCAATCAAAAAAGCAGCGTTAAGTTCTAGCTCTGTGTGACGTTAGCAACCCATTTACCTTCTATTCCTCACCTGCAAATGGGGATAATCACTGCCTGCTATGAAGGCAGAAGATATCAGTTTTTATAAATTACTTCTGTATCTTGTGTTACAAAGTCCACTGACACCAGGGTCTGCAAGGTGTTATTTCTTTGAGAACTCTAGGAAAAAAGAATATTTATTTATTTTGGAAAACATCCTCAGAGATATTTTCAATGATAAAATCAGATGCTCCATAGTTTTTGGCAGAAATTCACCATCCTTGATTCCTTCCACGTCCTGAGTGTTCCCACTTACTGTGTGTTTCATATGAAGATCTGTCCCTCCCTCTGACACTCCGTGCATCTTCCTCTGCTTACTGTGAACTGATGAGCAGAGTGTGGAAAAAAATTTTGTCATGAACCAGGAGGAAAGGCACAGTATGAGCTGTCCCCATGGGCATCCCCCACGACCTGCTTTCTCCCTTTCTGCACTGATGGCTTGGGACCTTCCTTGGTGAGGGGAATGGAGCTGAGAGAATTCCCTACAGGGATGAGACAGAGAAAAGTGTTGCAAATCCTTTTGTTTCTAAACTGTGATCTTGATGTGCATCAAGAACAGGAAGACACTAAGGCCAATAATTTGTACATAGGCAGGAGCCAGAAATGGGCTGGTCCCCAGAGGGGCCTCAGGAGAGCAGTGTGGATATGGCCCATCTCTCCAGATTACCATGTGCCTGCCCTTTGTGTGAAACAACACTACAATGATCAGGTTGTTTTTAGGGTATAGACACTGTCTGCAAAGCCAAGAGCTTGTATTTCCTTGGGCTTTTCCTACTCCATGGTGCCTCTTACACAGTGCTTTGGCTCCATGAAAGAAACACTGTGGTCCTATGATTTCAGATCACTGTTATAATGTGCTTGAAAATTACACACTGCTTCAAGTCTTTATCCCTGTGGATTTATATATCTAAATCTCAGAGTAGGGGGCTATGAATTATACAAGTTTAGAAAGAATCTGCTAGTGCCTGATGGAAAAAAAAGAGACTAGGTCATGCTTAAATTTCATGTTTATTCAGTATAAAAGTTTCATTCATTTTCATTAAAATCTGTTAAAGAAAATGATGTTTTTAGGGGATTTAGAAAGGATTATATTAGGTATGTCCTGGGGGAAAAGACAAATGCCAATCCTGTGTGCCCAGGTTAGTCTCTGGACACAGCAGAAGGAGCAGGCCAGACAAGAGGGTAAATAAGCTAGCACTACAGGTGCCTTTTTGCTGAGACAAAAACTTGATGAGTCCTCATATCTGCCAGATCTAAGTATTAATTATCCTGAGAATTGATTGAAGCCAGTAACAACAAAAATGATGGTGATGGGCTGACTGTGCTGCACATCAGCTGAGGAGCCAGCCTGGGCATTTGCTGCAATGTCTGTGGAATGTGGAGTTCAGTGGGACAAGAGATACTCCGCAAGGTAAAAAGGTGATTCATAGAATCACTGAAGTTGGAAAGACCAACAAGATCATCTAGTCCAACCATCAACCCATACCTGTGAGGTTCTAGACCATTTCACTCAGTGTCACATCTGCATGTTTCTTGAACAGCTCCAGGGATGGGGACTCCACCATCTCCCTGGGCAGCCTGTTCCAATGCTTTAGCACTTTTTCTAAGAAGAAATTTTTCTTAATATCCAACTGGAACCTCCCCTGACACAACATAAGGCCATTACCTCTTGTCCTATTGCTGTAACCTAGGAAAAGATGCTGACCCCCACCTCACTACAGTCTTCTTTCAGACAGTTGTAGGGAGGTGGTGGTGGGATGTCACCTGTGGCTGGCCAAGTTTGGGTTCATCGAGACCAAACCAAGGTGATTCCTACTTTGAGCAATTATTGGTCAGAAAATGAGGAGAAATTGATGGGCAAATCCTTTCTGAGATGGAAGAGGGCTGGAATGGAAAGACAATGGCTGTAGGAACAGGAGAAGACATTAGAGTTGCTCAAAAAGCCACAAAGTACAATGAATGTGTTCTGAAGAGTGAGAGGAAGCATCCAGAAATAAATGAAGGAAGATACAAAAGAAAGACAGAAAGATGGAAAAGACAGAGAAAAGACAATAAGATAAAGCCAGAGAAAATGAAGGAAGAAAATACAGTGTGGGAGAAGGAAGAAAATCTACAATAGCCAGCAGTGTGTAGGGGGAGGAGGAGCATGCACTAAAAGCCCACGTGTGAGTGGAGCAGAGGGATGAGATGGGCTGTTCAGTAGGGTTAGAATGTCCAAGCTGAGTTGTCTTCTGCAGGCTCTATACAAGCAGAGTTCAATGTGAGTCTGATTTCACCAGTCAGTGAGGGTCTTGGGATTTAGCTCTTTAAGTCATAACATGCTGATGTTACACAGCTGTCAAATTGTGTAATTTGCATTTATATAACCCCTGTTATTCCAATCTGGACTAAGAAAAGACTGCACTGTGCCAAAACCTTCACTACTTTAAACATGATGAAATATTACCTCACTAACACTGAGTGTACTATGTGCAACTTTAATTAATTAGTTGAGAGCCCAAAGGTTAAGCACACACGGATTACCCAGTGTAATTTTTGGGGGGAGCCTATGTACAAAATAATCAATCTAGGGTTTCCAACACGAACATTTCCTCCTCCCTGTCTCAAGGAGCTCTTTGCCACTTCTTTGAAGCCGTACTGAGATGCGTCTACTCAAACATAACAAATGCTGCATGTACTTGGTGCTTTGAAGTCACTATGGGATGTTTACTTGTGTCTTTTTTCTCTGGGAAATGCTTCTAGAAAACACTCCCGATTTCTTCCCTAAGGGCAGAGGCATGGGAAGAAAATTCCTCAGGTGATGGCAAATGTATGGAGACAGGTGGGGGCTCGGGCCAGCCTTTAGGGTGCTTACAGCCTGGAGCTGTCCCAACTTTGTCAGTGCAGGGTGGTGTGGGAGCTAGGCCACATCTGCAGAGAAGTGATGTGGACATGGCTGCACAGCCCTGCCATCCCCTCGGAGTGGTGCCAGGTCTACCTCAGCATTGACTGATATTCATCCAATTTTCCATTTGTATTCCTGTGGGCTTCTAGAGGCCCCCTCAAAGAATCTGGGGGTCTCTCTTGTGACACACTGTGCAAATATATACAGAAAAGAAAGTATCTGAAGTATCTGCCCCAGAAAGCTTACAATTTACATGATTTATTTAGCAGAGAGGAGTAATTTATTTATTCCTCTCTGGTTCTTTGCTCCTTGCCACCCACTTGTGAAATGTTTATGCGAGCTCTGCTCTGCTGCATATTACTGCTTTAGCTGAATTATTTTGACTTCGAAAACAAATCCTTTCTTGCACTAATGGATTTCCAGTAGTGTTTCTCATATGTTTCTCCTTAACAATTTCTCTTTGGCTTGAGGCATTCCCACTGGGAAATCTTCATTAATCTGTTAGAAGGAAAGGCACTGGTCTACTTTTACCTAAGGTTGCAGTGCTTTGGGCACTCTCTGGAAATGGGGACCTGAAGCCTTGTGCCACATCACTCAGTTGATTCCTCCAGCAATAGGATTTAGGCTTTTCCTAGGCCACACTTTGCTGCAGCATGGACTGATGCTGAGGTATTTTATCTCTGGACAGATGTGATGATCAAGCCATGGCACAACTGAGGTTGCAGAACACCACTAAGATCATCTAGTCCACCTGTTGACCCATCACCACTATGCCTTCTATCCATATCCCTCAGTGCTATATTCATGAGGTTCTTGAACACCTCCAGGGATGGTGACTCCACCATCTCCCTAAGCAGCCTGTTCCAATGCATTACCACTCCTTCTGAGAAGAAATTCTTCCTAATATCCAACTTGAACCTCCTGTGGCATAGTTTAAGGCCATTAACTCTTGTCCTAACAGGACAGGAGCAGAAAGTGTTAATGACTTGATGTTTTGCTTTTCCCAAGCAGCACTGTGGATTATGCAGAATAT
Source organism: Cyrtonyx montezumae (assembly GCF_038088225.1). NCBI lineage: Eukaryota > Metazoa > Chordata > Aves > Galliformes > Odontophoridae > Cyrtonyx > Cyrtonyx montezumae. Next base: position 21,289,111 of record NW_027072089.1, on the reverse strand, counting down.
TCCTCAAGTATTAATAGCATTTTTTTTTCTGCAGATTTCTTTCTTAATATCTAAACTCGCCTTTGATTACCTCTTGTACAAAGTTATGGGCTTGGGAGCTATTGAAAGAACTGTTTGCACCCACTTAGAACATACTATCAACATAGGAAATGCTCAGCAGTATGAAGACAGTCAAATAATAGCCTTGAAAAGCAAATGTATAAGTAGTCCCTCATTTTGATTTCTGTGGCTTTATGTTTTCCCTAATAAATATTACACACTTCCTGTGCTGTAAGTTGTAATGGTTTGAAGAGAAGAAAGATGAAAATGTTGGGATTGGAGTGCAGTGGAATTGCCTGTGATGTGACTGGGACAGCTGGAACAAAGTACCTATACAAGCAGTAGCAAACCCTTATTAAGATCTCTGAGCCTGAGCCAGAGTAGGACAGTAGAAGAAAGTCCAGATCTTTCCCTAGCAGACTGCATATCCCAATTCTTAACAACATTTTCTAGGGGAACGAAAACTGGGACATGAATTCCCGCAGTTACCTGATCCTAGGGACAAAGCCAACATCTCAAGTGCCACCTGGAAAAAAATGATGTTGCTTATTCTTGGAAAGAGAAGGACTCTGTCACAGCATGCAGTTGTGTTTCCCACCAACCACTGGCTCAGTGATGTGGTGCTTCTCAGAAGGATGATATTATCATCACCCTGAGGGAAGGCACACACAGACAAAATAAGTACCGGTGAAGAAATAGCTTGCAAAACGGGGCTGGGGAAATGCTTGAGGTTGGAAATGGACTTTCACTTCTCCAAAACAGATTCCAGTACAATTGTGCTCTGATCACACTAATGTGTGATTAATTTTGTCCACTTGTTTTATGATGGAGTGTACTTTCTTGTGCCAATGTTTTTTAATCTGTTTGGTTTTCCATTAGATTTATAGGCCTCTTCATGGACTTGAAGTAAATTTTGCCCTTCTGTGTTTGCTGAACTGGAGACTCTCAGCTTCTTTCAGGTCTGAGCCTTAGCATGGAGTTGAAACAGTTGGCAAATAATAAAATGCAGACATTGTCCCATTCCTTCTGAATTTTGCATTATCATGATGCTTGCTTGCTTCTATTAAACTGTCATATGCAAAAGTATACATTTGTCATTCTACTTATTCTCTGCTTCTCAGTGTAGGAAATTGTTTCTCGGAAGTAAGCTTCCCACAGACTATTGCATTTGATGGATTCACTACAGAAATTTGGCCAACATAAATTTTGAAAGTGAAGTCATAATTTACACATGAAATTTCAGGTACAGAACGCCTTTTCAAAATTTCATTGCCATTTAAAACTTAAGTGAAGGTTTGTGCTTATTTAATTTAGCTTTGATGATTGACTTAAAGGTATTTCACTTTCTGACTGTTTTGGGTTGAGCACTGAGCAAAATGACTGAGATGGAATGTTTAACTGAGATGAATACGTTTATTTTGGGGGAAAAAAAAAGCATTTAGGACTAAGCCCAAAACCAATAGTAAGACACGTAAGATATGTTTGGATGGAGATTTTGTCCCATCATCCTGCCAGAGTGCATCATTCCCCATGTGATATAAGCTGGTTAAACAGCCTGCAAGGCCTGCAGTTTTCCTGAGAGACCAAGGAAAAATATATACAGAGTGATTTGCTGCCAGAAGGACTGGCACCATTGAGCCCCTCACAAAGAGGGTGATCAAGCTCTGGAATAAGCAGCATATGTGGTTTGCTTGGATGACCCCGAAGCAACTCCCTGCTTTCCTTTAGACCTCTCTAGAAAGACATGGCACAGAGATGTGAGAAGATCACTGGATTGTAAGCAGGGATTGTACATCCTCTGATATTTTCAGCTCTAGACTCCCAGTGTGGCAGCGAAAATAGTAAGCCTTTGCTCTGCCACCTGTTTTCTGCTTTCTGCTGGGCAATGTAGTGGTCTCCCTACTCAGTGTACTGGAAACTGTTAATTTCTTTCCATGGAACTTAACTCCCTTACGTTATTTTTAAGACCCTCAGGTCCTCAGGTCAAGCTCATAATGAGTTGAAGACTTGTGGCATCCAGATGGACACCAGAATACCAGTTGCCCAGAGAGGTGGATAGATGCTCCATCTCTGCAGACATTTAAGGTCAGGCTGGATGGGGCTCTGGGCAACCTGATCTAGCTGTACATTTCCCTGCTCATTGCAGGTGAATTGGACTAGATGTCAAATGAATAACACAGTATTCTTCTGGGCCAGCTGGCAGTCTGTGGTTTAGACACTTTATGCTGGATGAGGGGACCCAGAGTGTGGTGGTGAATGGACTTAAATCCAGCTGGCGACCAGACATGAGTGGTGTTCCCCAGGGATTAGTATTTGGGACAGACCTATTTAATGTTGTTATTGATGACCTGGATGAGAACATTGAGTGCACCCTCAGTAAGTTGGCAGATGACACCAAGTTTGGAGGAAGTGTCATTGCCTGGGGCTAATGAGGCCTTCAGAGGGATCTGGACAGGCTGTATTGCTGAGCTGAGGTCAGTGGGATAAAATTCAACAAGAGTAAGTGCTGGGTCCTGCTCTTTTGTCACAACAACACCAGGCAATGCTGTAGGCTTGGGACAGAGTGGTTGGAAAGCTGTGTAGCGGAAAAGGATCTGGGGATGTTGGTTGATACTTGGCTGAACATGAGCCAGCAATGTGCCCAGGTGGCCAAGTAGGACAATGGCATCCTGGCTTGTATCAGAAATAATATAGTCAGCAGGACCAGGGATGTGATCGTCCCTCTGTACTTGGCACCCACACCTTGAGTACTGTGTTCAGCTTTTGGGTCCTCACTACAAGCAAGACATCGTGTCCAGAGAGGAGCAACAAAGCTGTGGGGGGTCTGAAGCACAAGTCTTATGGGGAGCAGCTGAGGGAACTGAGCTTGTTCAGTACGGAGAATAGGAGGCTTAGGAAAGACCTTATCACTTTCTGCAGCTGCCTGGAAGGAAGGTGGAGGTCAGCCTCTTCTCCCAGGTGTCAGTGATAAGGATGAGAAGGAATGGCCTTAACTTGCCCCAGGGAGGTTCAGATTAGATATTAGGAAAAATCTCTTTTCAGAAAGAAAGGTGATGCATTGGAACGGGCTGCCCAGGGAAGTGATGGAGTCACTTATCCCTGTACATGTTCAAGAAATACATAGATGTGGCACTGAAGGACATGGTCTGTGGGCATGGTGGGGATGGTTTGACGATTAAGCTAGGTGATCTCAGTGGTCGTTTACAACCTTAATGATTCTATGATTCTATCAACCTTTAAAGGTCCCTTCCAACTCAAATTACTAAGATTCCATGTTACTGTTCTACAGTAAACCAGCTAAACTTTCTAACATTTTTTTTTCCTTCCTACTGTTGTGCTTGTCCTACTTCTTGCTAGGCTAAAGTACATATTTCAACAATAGGCATCTCCTTAAGTGGGTAACACAGCTTACTTATGAGTTGTGGAAAATACAGATGAATCCACCAACAAAATTTCTCTAGAGAGTCCCTGTTAAGATGGGTCGAGGAGCAATATGCCTGATTCCTCTAATCATTATGCTGCACAGGTGAAGACCTATGCGCAGTAGGTGAGACTGCTGTGATAAAAGTGCCTGAAGACACTTCCTCCTGTAGGTGGCCATAATCCCCACCAGTCCTTCTTGTTGCTTTTTAGGACAAGGAACATTATCTGATTTCAGGGCACCCAACTAGCTGTTGTGGTAGCTGTGAAGATTAGGAGGATATGTATACTGTCACCAAAATAGATTCCGTTCTTCCACCATTTGAAGCTAGTCTTTGGAAGTGTTTCTTTTTCCTGAAGTCACACCTTCTGACATGCTAAATGGAAAAATGACACGTGTGCCACATAATTAACAGGAAACTAACATAGGAGTAACAAACATCACATTTTTCCTGTGGCTTTCATTACAGTAAAATGGGATTGGATGTGAATCCTGAGTATGGATTAATATTTCCCAGATACTAATAACAAATGATCCAGCAGCTCATGGTACTTAAGATTTCAGTAAAAGCAACAAATGAGTGCGACTCCTGATCCACATCGACAAGACCACAAACCACCCATGACCTGAAAAGTGGTGCATCCAGAAAACCTAGACAGCTTCATGAAGGATTCGTTATTTTTCAAAACAAAATGAATGTGGAATGGACACTTTTGGCAAATAGTTAAAACTGTAATGGAAAACATACTGGCTCATTAAGCTACACTCTTAATCTTCCTCACATATTTATCAGCTTTTGATGAAGCAGGGAGTGGGATTTATATTCTGTCCCATGTTCCACAGAACTTTTGTCCAGTAAAAAGGTCATCTGTAAATCTCACATAGGCAAGTGTAACATTTTCCTACCATAACATCATCTTAAAAAAAGAGGGGGAAAAAGACACGGCATTAAAAGTTAAAAGCTGCTGTAAACCTAAGAAAATACATTTGTTCAGCTGAGACCACATTAAGCTTGATTTGCTTCATTTGGAAACAGCTGAAACAGGGTAATCTTGAGCTTGTAGTGAGAAATATCAATTTAACATGTATTTGGTGTGCTGAAGGCTGTCCCGTTCTAATTAAAAATCCACTGTATTTTTATGGCAGCATTCTGGAGGCTGTCTTGATTTGCTGATGAATACAGACAGGACTATTAAAGCTGTGAAACAACATCACTTGAATGTGGCACAAAATGAAAGGAAAAGCACTGCCATGCTGCTCTTGGGTGTTATTATCCTGATTAAAATTGTAGCCAAAGTGAAAATCATCCCTGGGCTATGCACATTATTTATTTATCTATTTATCCCTTTAAAATGACTTCATGGTATTGGTAGCTGTGTTTCCCGACAGGAACCCTTAAGAAACTGTTATTAAGTGAAAGAGCATTTCTTAGTAACCCCTCCTGTTTGTGCCTAGAAGTGTAGATGAGGAATGGCATGGAGCGCTGTGTGCTGGTATGTATATGCAGCATGAAGCTGGACAGGATGAATGCTGGCTGCCAGCATTGCTGACAGTGCTTGGTGTTAAAAATTCTTTTCTTGGAACAGTTTTCAGAAGCATGTCAGCAAGCTTTTGAAATTCAATGAGAAAAAGAGTAGGTAGAATGTGACCTTTGGGGTCATGCCCATATTGTGCGGAAAATGTCTATTTTCCCATTATTACCCATGTTTTCCAAAACTGGGGAGTCATTCAGCTGACTGAACCTACAAACAAGGCAGCTAAGCAAGTCAGGTAGGAAATTCCACTAAGCCATCCCAGCTTGGGATTGGGATCAAACGCCAAACATCTTTCACTCCATTCTATATGAAATGTGAGGAAAAGAAGACTGGAAATAAAGCAGACTTCTCTATGCAAGGCTTGAGCCACCCTTTTAATTTATATACACACGAGGTTATAAGGTGATGCCAGTCAGTTTTTTCCTGTGGATGTTGCCCCAAGCCCATAGATAGTGTGGGAAGATGGGGACACAGAGGGTCAGTGGCTGGAGTCAGGGATGGCCCCAGGTGTGAGGCATCCCTCCTTGTAAGGAGCAGGGCAGCAGATCCACTTGATAACCACGGCAGAATTGGGAACAAATGTATGCTCATTTTCAGTCCAATCAAGATATTAAGCTAAAATTAACAAAGGCAAAAAGAGATATGAGGAGAAAAAGTATTTAATTGTCCACGGAGCAGTGCCCTGAACCTGACAATAAATCTGTCTGCCTTGCCATCACTGGATGCTAACCATGGGACTCACGCGCCTGGAATGCAAAAGTCCCTAAATGCAACCTATTTAGGAAGAGTCAACAAGGGAAAGGGAATGGTAGGCTATGTAAAATGGGTTGCTATCTCTCTCTGGGTCACTAGACATCCTCTCCCTTCCCCTCTTCTCCTCCCATGTTTGCAGTCTGGTTTTGGGGGAGTCATGGTACAGTGGAGAAAACAAAGCAGGAAGCAGAGCATGACGACACATCCAGTTGCCTTGGCTCCAGCAGCTGGTGGTTTCACCAGTGCATGCACACCACGGTTGTACAACATGTAATGTCCCTCACCCAGGTGCTAGTGTCTGATAAAGTAATGTCACAGCAGATGGGAGCTTGTGGTTTTTCAGAGCTGTTTGGAGCTGGTCTTGATATTTCTGCACAGTGGATAAGGGATGGATGGATGGATGGATGGATGGATGGATGGATGGATGGATGGATGGATGGATGGGTGGGTGGTGTGTCTATCCTTAGCATCTGTGTAAACTCTGAGAAAAGAGTTTCTTTGTGCTGCTTGCCATTGTACATTTGTATTTAGAAGGGTCGTATTGATGAGGGTATGGCATCCAGCTCTGATGCTCATCATCAGAAAGGGATGGTGAAGCCTGGAGAGGACATAGAGAAAATCCATGCAAAGCATTTGACTGTTGTAAGAAAATGTCTTACAGCAACAGAAGTAAAAATATAAGCCTGACAAGGTATTATGTGACATGGTTGCACACAGAAAAGAATCTGGGTAAGTCTCTTGCAGCCCTGTGTTCCTGGGGTGGTTAACAAGAAGTTATTAAAACAGTATTGAATGCTATTCTGAGAGAAAACATGAGAAGCATCTAATTAGTTTTCAAACAAAATCACAAAATCATAACAGTGTGTTTCTATAATGAGTGCTGATACTCTGTGTTGGAACAACAGAAGGGTCATAAATTGCTGGAACTTTCAGTTTGGTTGACAAGCTGGCTGCGTCATTCTGTCAACATTTAAGTACTGCAGACATTTCAAGATGTACTGGATTTAAAAAAATATAGCATATTTCCTAACTGTGTGGTATATTAACCTTGATTTTAGTGAACAGAAAACAAACAATCACAGAAATACATGCCATGATTAGACTACAAGTGTGTTACAACCAGGTTATTATATGTAGACAGAAAAAAACTCTAAAACACATATACTGCAGTGTAATAACAAGTTTGACTTCAAGTAAGAAATAGGAAGTCCAAAAGCTTAATAATAGAAACAAAAAATCACAAGAATAAATCAATGTCTGAAACTACCAAAAGCAGAAAGAATGAGGTTTGGAAACTTAGGAACAAAAAGTATATTGGCCACTGAAAGAAGAAATGGAAGAAGTATCAATTATAATGGAGAAATAACAGAAGTGTTAAGTCAATACTTTTGTTATGTGTTTGGGAAAAAGCTGCATGAATTAGTCATGTTACATGCCAATCCTGATACTGAAATACTTTTCAACCCAGCAGTTACCTGAAGGATGTTAAGCAGCAGCTGCTGTAGCAAGATAACTGAAAATCAAGCAGTATAGATTATTTGCATCTGAGAGGCTCATAAGAGCTGACCAAAGAGCTCTTTGGATGATTAATGGTATTTCTTGATAAGTCTTGGAGCAGAACAAAGTTTAAAAGGACAAAGTGAAAATTAAAGTTACACTATACTAAAAGGAGTAATATTGCTAACTAGGTAATTTAAAGCCATGTACACTTACACTAAAATTAAGAGAGAGAGAGGGATCAACCTAACGATTTTAATCAAAGGGGACATTAGAATTTAAAGGAAGGTAGAGCTCTAAGCTACTCTTACTATGTAACATTGGTGATTATGTTGCATGGAGGCTCCAGTTAATGAACGCTAAGAGGTAGAGCACCAGTATGGTATGGCTCTAACAAAATGTGACATGATCTCAGCAGAAGATCTGAAGATTTCAAGTACAAATTGGGATCAAACATTTTGAAGGTTGTTAATCATTTCAGCCACATAACACACTCGTGGTTCTTTTCCTTATATGAACACTTTAAAATCAGTTTGTTTTTCTTTTAAGAATCTGTAGTCTCATTCAAATAATTATTGCAGTGAAATTTTATGTGATATTTTATTGTGAATATCAAGAAGACTGTAACAATCCCCTGTGGTGAAATACAGGCATAAATCTAGTGGAAGAATACTTGAGATCGTAGTGCTGCATGAGAGACTAAGACTGATGGGTAAGAATTTAGGGACAAAAAAATGAAGGAGACTGAAGAAGTAAAGAATAAATCTGTTCTGAGCTGAAGAGAGAGTGGCTGAAAGGTGTTGGGTCAAATGAGGTTATACTGAGTGCCGGTGACCACCAGAGTATGCTGTGAAGCTTCGAATGGGCCTGTGCTTTCCACATTTTGCTCGTTCTCTGCTGTCAAGAAAAAAACCTCTGTGAAATGTGCTAGTAAAGAGCCTGCTGGATTGCATTTAGTGCAATCGTAGTGGAATGAGTACACCTAATTCTTGCTCTTGTTTCTTATTCCTTCACATCATGAGGCAGAACGCTGGTACTGAAGCCTTTATTCTTAGATGGCAACCAATGAGGCTACTGATACCATGTTACTTATCTTTTTCTCTCCCACAAAAGTCCAGGGTGGCAGTAAATCAGTCACCCTTCCCCCGTCCTAATTTCTCACTCAAGAAAAAAGAACTGCTCCTAAAGGTGAAAAATCAGTCACACAAAACTTGGATTTTATTAGGAATAATTTGCCTCCCTTGAGTCAGTATGAAGCAGGTCAACCTGTAGGTATCTATTGTTACCCTTGGTAACTCTGAGCACACAGGTGAGAATGATGTAATTGGCTGGTGTGGACATCTATTTAGATATTAATGAGAGAAAAATGTGAGCCTCAGGCTTAAAGAGAACGATGGGGCCTTTACATTTCTACTAGCCCTGTGAGATGGCTTTTCACTAGGATGCCTGTGGCCTCAGCAGAATATAGTCTAATCCTATAAATACTGGATTTGTTAATAGTGTTTCCTTTCTTCCCTTTGCGAAAGGGTGTTCAGATGTGATCCAAGCCATTAAAAATGAGTTTATTATGCATTTCTATACTTGAGAGGTTTTGTGACTCTTTTTGTTTCTCCTTTGATCACTGCACAAACATGGAAAAATAATTTAAGAATCTTTTGGCTTTCTCCTAGTCAGCCTTGTCTTCCTCCCCTGTAACTTTCAGAGAAAAAAAATCTCAGTGTAGTGCATCTTGGGAATCATTTTGGCACCCCAGGAGATGAGGTCTTGCCAAGAAATGCAGCCACAAATGAAAGTGAGGACAGGAAGCAATTTGCCAACAACTCCCACGAGACCCTGTGACAACGGTTCAAAGTGTTTTTTCAACATATATTTTAAAAATCATACATTTGTTAATATTCTTTGTTTTGACTCAGTGTCCAATTGTCCACTTCTTTTCTAATACTTTATTTAATTATGATGATTATTATTTTTTTCTGTGAAAACTTTCAATATCTGTTGCCCACTGTGTGATACTGAAATTGCTTGACTGTAGAATCATAGGATCATAGAGTTATAGAATGGCTTGGATTGGATGGAACCTCAAAAGTCATCTAGATCCACCTACCCCTGCTATGGGCAGGTTTACCAACTACTAAATCAGACGTTAGATCAGGTTGCCCAGAACCAATGCCTTGCTAATAAACTAAAAGCAGTAATCTATCTGTCATTTAAAAAAATTTTTTCTGGTCTTTACAGGCCATCTTAGGCAAGCCAAGCACTTTAGTGGAGGGAACTGCCTCTACCAAAAGCAGTACTTGCCTGAGTTTATGCTACGAGATGGGTAGGTGCATACTATTTTCCACCATCTATCCTGCTCAAGTCCACTTGAGCTCTCTTCTGACTCGTGTGGCTTCACACCCCATGTCATAGCTGTCAGCTTGGGGCCAAAGGTGCATCTGCTGGTGCATTCTATCCTGTAGTCAGGGTAGATGTTGGGCTGCATTTCTTGGGAACTAGGAAATGTCTTCAAAAGTGCCACACTATCGAAGTGCCAAAGTTTCATGCCAGTGGATAAAGAGGTGCTTGGAAAATAGAGCAGGAGGTCCTACATAAGTACACTGACATTAACATCAATCAGCAAAGCGAAACTGCCATTGGAGATTATTTAGACATCTGTGCTGTGCTCTGCACTGGGGAGTTTATAGAGAGGCCCAGCCAGAAAAGCACTCTACACCTAGATATCATAACAGAAGTGACACCCAGGATGGGAAAATGAATGTTTAATTTCTTTGTCTTCCTATACCCATCCCAGACACCAAGCTAATTCTAATGATACTTTACACTATAATACTTTACAAACATGAGTATGCCAAATTAATGTGTTTTGATAGACACTTGTGAGGTCATTTTTCACTCTCTGTCCACTGATGGCTTTCCAGCTGCAGGACAAAGATTGGGAGATGGCTTTTTGCATGCTGCAAATTTATCAAGCCTAAAAGCCAAAGTAGCTTTTGAAACACTAATAATATCACTCAGTGCTTATATTACCCTTTACATCTTTTACAAACAGCCGTCAATGAAGTATGGTAATGGCTTTACTGCACAGTAAACCTGTCTCACTATTTCTACAGCTGCTTCAGCAGGTCTGTTCCTGGTGCCTGTGAGACTAACACAGTGATGCTCCCGATGGTGAGCCACTGACACTGATCTGTAGGCAACTGTGGCTTTCCCTTTTTCTCCAGAATATTTCCATATTTCATCCAGAATAGGTGTTGCATAACAAAATTTTGGAAAGGGGACCTGCTCTGTCTCTGTGACCCTGAGCATGGATGGCTGCTCATTGCAATGAGGTCCTGCATCCCCAGGGGCTGTGGGTGCCCCTAGTTCCCCTATGACCACTCTCACCCCCACTATGAACTATGGAGACTTCGGGTGCTGGACAGTGTCTTCAAGCTTGGTAGGGTGTCCACAGCTATCTTGGTACATGATCAGGACCTCACAACAGTATGAACTTGAGTTACTATAAACTGCCATTAAGGAAGACTTTTCTAGGTGTTCATAGTGGCAAAAATTGAAACGCCTCACACAGTGAGGACACTCACATGATTTGGTCTTCTTTTGGACCTCAGTCGCCCCACCATCTGCCTACAGAGTTGTTCCACTGTCCTGTTCTCTGAACCTTGGATAGGAGAGACCAAGGGCAGCTGGAGATGGGGAGAAACAAGGGAGGTGGGAACAGAGCAGCAACACCCTCAGTTTCCTGATACCCCCTTCCTGAAGGTGTGGTTGAGATGCTCCTTTCAGCGCCATTCCACAGATTATATCCACCTCTCAGCTGCAGGAGAAGCATCTGCTCACATGGGACAGGCTGCTTCCTCCTCCTGAGCTGCTCAGACACCCCAAGGACATGGCCCCATGGGCACTGCTCTGTAAGCAGCTGTATCACCCCAGTGCTGGGGCCGTGGAGCAGCCGTCCTGAGGAGGGCTGTGCTCCTTAGTGGGCTGCGGCTGCTTTGTGCTGCACTGCAACATTTGCATCCCCGAAAGTAAACTGGGTGTCAAATACATTTCACATCTGGCATCTATTAAAATAATGTGTATGTAGGCAAGCCTGCGTCTGTGTATAGAACATGGACGTACTCTCTGATTTCAAATATAGAACAAAATATGTGTTTTAAATGGTGCCTTCATTTTGTCCCTTTTGTTAACTGGAAAGTTCCTTTATTTTAATGTTTGTGCAAAGTATTTTACTTAACATATTATCTGTAGCAGATTGCATAAGCATGACTGTTATCTGCGTTACTCATCACTTTTGCCCATGGAATATAACTCATGGCAGTCTGGATTTAATGAATGTTTGAATTAACATATACCTAATTTCTTGTGTTTTAAAACCTAAATCTCATTGAAAGCTGAGCTTTGTTTACTTCCCAAAATTGAACTGAGGGCCATTTGGAACACTTAGTGTATTCGAAAATGTGATCGTATCAACAATACACACTCTAGTTTGTTTTAAAATGAGTTTTTCTTTCCTAGTTTACATAAATCATTTAAAAAAATCGTTCACTTTTTTGGATTATAATGTACTCACTTGGCTTTTAGACCTACATAGCTCACAGGCCAATTTTTCATACAGGATTCTAAAGCTCTTTGTGGATTACTTTCTGTTTGCTACTTGTAATCTGCATTCCTGAGGTAAGCATGGTAAAAAGACTGAAGATTTTCATCAAGCTAAGTGATTATACTAAATAGGGCAATTTTGGGTGCTCTTAGCTTCTGTGTTTAAAAATACAATGCAGAAGAAACCAACAACACATTTTCTGTTAAACCACAGAGGGCACTGTTTGTTCTTGATATAACATGACCCCATCAGGTAGACTTGTCGCTCTTCATTAAGCAGTCACCATAAGAGCTTATTTTCTTCTTTTCTTTGATTTTAAAATTTACCACCTGCATTATATGCTGCACGTTCTCATGTTTTGTCAGTGCTTGGCACCAGATTTTCTGTATTCACTGGAGTTTCTTGCTCTCCTTACTGCTTCATCATGCCATGTCAGTCAGAGTCTCTTTCATAGTGCTGTGTCACATGTAGTGCAAGAAACTGCCTTACACTTAATTCATGGTTAGTTAACACTTTGCATTTTAGCTTTCTCCTTTTGTTTAAGATATTAGCCAAAATTTACGTAAGAAAATAAACATTTAAGAAGAAAATTTTTTTAGAAGAAAATTTTTTTAGAAGAAAGAGAGTCAGGAAAGTACAACTAGGGTCCTCAGATTTCTTTGATAATTATCCTCTGGCATGTTCAACCAGAACACATCGGAAGAAATAGAATGATGTGATGTTTGAAATCAACTGGTGATGTTAGGTTTGCTATTATTTTCTATTTAGCCACTGGGGAATTTGAAATATTTTCAAAGCTCTTTTCCTTCAAAAAAATCAGATTTTCAGCTTTGTCAAAAGTAAAAATATTTCTCAAACTTGTCTGATGCAAAGAAAGCAATAACAAAATTAAATCACAACAAAATTAAATCACAAGAAAAGAATTACTGGATTCTATGATACAAATCTTGTTTCTTTTTAAAGGGCCTGAAACTCCACCAGAGTTCCATGCAATATCAATGTGGAATTTGTCTTGTACTGGGATCGCGTTGATACAAAAAGTGCATAGCTTATTATGAGAAGCATCATATATCAACACCAGATTAGCAGAGGGTTTTCTTCACTTGTGTTTGTGTTAAGTGCGCAACTTTGGGACATCACAGAAGTCTATAAAATATTGCTTATTGTACTGTTGGTTCAACTGTGGTTTACACATTCTTATTACAGTAGTTGCTCCCTCCCTCTTACTAGTGATTGCTATGGGCTGTATTGGCTACTTGACTGATCCTTCTTATACAGGGTGAACCCACAAACTGAATACAATGTACCAGAGGGTCCAAGAAGTGCTTAGTAGAAAGGAGTAACTGCTACCACAATTGACTGACACATTCTAATATGGCCTGAAACACTGCTGGTGTCCCCTGCTGCCAGGGCCCATGTCCAGCCAGCTCATTTCCATCTTTCTGTCCATTAATTCTTCCCTTTCTAGGAAGCTGCTCCCCACACAGTAATTCCCCAGCTCAAGGTTCTTTCTTCCCAGGTGTAGCACTTCAAATTTGTCCTTGTTCAAGTTTGGCTGGCCCATTCCACCAGTCACTTTAGGTCCTTCTGGATGACATCCCTGATCTGGATGGCATCAGCTGTTTCTCTCAGTTTGGTACCATCTATAGACTTGATGAGTGTGAATTCCCACTCTTCCTTCATATCCTCAATAAAGATATTAAACAGGACATGTCCCAGGGCATGAAAAGTTCCCTGAGGAACCTTTCTTGTCCCTATCTGCTGTGTAGGATACTACCTGTAACCCCTACCCTTTGGCTGAACAATCTGTGTTGTAGTCCACTCAGAAGGACAGCAGTGTCCATCTTGGATATAAGGATGCTGCAGGAGACAGTGTTGAAAACCTCACTGAAGAAAACCTTTGCTGTTTCTGGGGCTACGCATAAGAGGACAATTTCTAAGATGACTACTGAGCACTGCTCAGAGAACTGGACATTGCTCTGCTGCTTTCTAGATTTTTTCCTTTTAAAAGATGAGCAACTGTGTTGAAATTCCCTTCTGAGAACAGTTTAGCATGTAGCTGTTAGCTAGTTGGGAATATGTGACCACATGAAAGTTTAGGGAGACATTTGAAGCTCCTTCTATCTCTAATTGTCTTTTCTAGAGATTTGCAGCACTGGGTAAAGGAGTATCTTTCCTATGGAGGACACTACTCATAACACTGTGAGGTGGAATCAGCGTCTTCTGCTGTTTCTGCTTATCATGTGGGTCTTTCAGAGCTGCATGCCAAATCTTCAACTTAATTTCTGTTAATTGATTTTAACACTTTAATACACTTTCATTTGTTGATTTTATCATCTTTCTACACAAATGAAAGGAGATGATTTTTTTTTTTTTTACTTTGAAGTGTACAGTAGTGAAGACCTGAGTCAAGGTTGCATGCTTATGTATGCATTTTAGGGCTGAGCTTGCATTTACCACAGTACAGTTATAAAAACATATAAACATTTTTGCAGGAAAATTTGATTTTTCAGGATGGTTTTCGTGTACTTCTTTGCCTGTCTGATTCTGAAAAACTGGAAATACAGTCTGGGAAACAGGGCCACAAAGTCATTACAAAAGCCCTGCACAGCACAAACTCTTGCTGTTTTTGGCTTTTCTTTCTTCTTTATATGCCAATTTATTCCTAGCTATGCTTATCAAGGGATCATATGCATTTTCCATCTCATTTAATTTTTGAATCCAATGTTCAGTATTCTTCAACATAGATTATTATAACTGCTTAGTTTAGGCGTATCTTGAATATCTAAATATTATTAAACATAAGGTTCCTTTGATTTTTCCTTTTAAGTGACATAGAATGAATTGTGTAGAAGAGAAAGCAGTACTTAAGTTATCCATAATGCATCTGTTTATGTTTCCAACTGGTGTACTTTATCACCAAGTCATTGGTTTATATTATAAGATGATGGTTGTGTAATAAGTAGTTAGCAGAAACCACAGGAACGTCTTTGAAATAACACTAATGGCCATTTCTGATGGACTATATTGGACTTTGTGAAAATGATTTGATGAAGAAATGTATTTTTCTTTACTTCCTGTTAACAGTGAGCATGTCAAAGAGCTTTAATCTCTGTTACACAACTAAACTTTTTTTCTTATTTGGGATTGGTTTGATCTAGCCCACACTGTTTAATAATCATGAAAACATAAAGTGAGTGAATTTGACTGGGGAAGCAGTAATTAACAATACAAAATGAAAAAAAGTCTGTATGAAATGATTTTGAATGAAAATAAAAGTAGTTAGTAACCTTGGGAATTGGAGATTCTGCCTCTTTCTATACTCATCTAGTTTATAGCACTAAGAATATTCTGTTTCTTGCTGAGCATATGTATATAAGAGTCAAGAAATAAATGAGAAAGCATGCTGGAAGGCCCAAGCATGATGACATTTTTAAGACTAAGTTTTACTTCAAGGGGAATAAATCTGGTTTTATATGAAAGGTGCACCCAGTCCTTAGCGGTTTACAACTGTTATGCATTGGATAAGTTTTCTGGCACTTCACAAGTTAATCTTGCAAACAATTTCTAAGCTAAAATTATATTTAAGTTGGATTCATAGTTAAAGAAGTGATCCTTGGACATGTTTAGCATTTATGTCTGCTGAATGCTCTTGCTTAAAAATGACACTTCCTCTATAGTTCAGCTGTAACACATTGTGCAAGATGATATTTTACATGGGATATATTTGTAGAAATATTTTATGATTAGGTTTTTTATGCATTGTTGTATTTAACTGCTGTTACAGATTGATACTAAATATTTTCAATCTTTTTCCCAGTAAATTTTGCTAAAATTGGCTACTTTTTTTGCTTGTTATTATGTAAGGGCAGAGCTATTTTGAGAAATTCTTACCAAGATCTTTAGCTTCTTTAAGAATTCAACTCATAAAAATATTTGCTAGTTCATATTTTTGATATTTTTGGGGTACAAAACACCACCTTAAGACAAAAAAAAAAAAGTACCACCAGTTTTCAGTATCAGGATTTGAAATTTGTCCTTTGTTGCACGAACCTTCTGTGGGTTATCTATGAAATATACTGTTAACATAATGTTTTGAAAAATCAAAAATCTCACAAGGCCTAGTGGAAAAGCAAGTGAGTGCACTTGTAACTTCTGATGTAAAAAAAACGCATCATTTTTCAAGAAACATTATCAAATGAAGCATTGAATAGCCAGTATTAAACATTAAGGTCATCTAGCCTTCATTTTTCCCCCTTTTTTCCACATATGAATCCAAAGTACTTGTTCAAAAGATCCAATTTCCACTTCCCTCTGTACACATGGTAACTGCAAGTTCTTAATTACAGAACAGGTCCCACAGTTGATTCACTGAACCCATTACCACCCCAGCTCAGAAAACATGCAGGTCCATTTCTGCAGTTATGTTTTCTAGGGGTGGTAATGGGCATAATATTGATGTATATATTATATTATTCCATGCTTCATTAAAACCGTATATTTTGAGGTATGAAGGGGATATTAACCCAGTTGTACTTATGGACAGATGAAATCTATAGGAACAGGGGTCAGAAGTGATTATCTTGGTTTCCCTTCCTGAGTAGGCAAGGTTCTGCAGGATATGTAACACTAGATAAACGTGGTCAGCTTCCAGAGACTTGTATCTGGGAATGCATAGGAGTCAAGTACCAAGATCTTCACCGGGCACTCAACAAATGCAACCTTTACAATTGGTGACTACATGTGAAATACTTCTGTGATCTTGGAAGTGCAGGCATGAGATTCATCCTCCTTCTGTAGTCCCTTGCCTTGTTCCTTCTCGCCCTTCTTTCTGCAAGGGAAGAAGAAGCCTTGCAGGTAACAGTCTTCCATATCTGAAACATGCCTGTCCTATGAGTTGTATGCTTTTAATGCCAGGCGTTTCTCCTGCTTGTCCCATGCAGTCCCACATTCAGAGAACTCTTGCAGAAACACAGCCAGAATTTGGGACATTGAGATCAGGGTTCTCCAGCCTATCCCACGCTCTGTAGACAACAATAAGGGCCAAACTCCCAGCAAGCTCCAGGTGTTATTCTTCATGTGTAACCAATGTAGTTCAAAGTTCAACTTTTTGACCAGGTTTGAGAGTTCTGTGTGCTTTTAATGCAGCAGTAAACCTTCTTATAAAAAATAAAAATAAGAATATAAATAATAATATAAAAACACATACCATTTATACTCTATCTTTTAGAAACAAAACATAAAAAATAGATATAATTCAATCTGGAACCAAGTCATTAAAATGCTCCCATCATAACTACATTTTGTCACATTATTACACATTGTTATGAAGACCGATTAACGATCTTGGCATTGAATTTCTTACCTGAATAAATCTGGATTTTTTCCTAAGGACAATTTTAACACTTAGGAAAAAAAAATAAAAGCAATGAATTTGATGGTTGGTATTTTTATTTTTTCTGCAACTGTTTTTTTTTTTCTCTTAATCTGAAAATCCAAATCTATCTAATGATTAAGGAATAACATAATATGGGAGTAGAGTTAGATTAACAGGAGCTCTAGGAAAGAGGAAATTTAGGATTTGTTTGGTCTTGTTATGGACCAAGAAATAGTAGGAACAATGAAACAATAGAATATTTTTACAGAGACATGCATGATAATGTTTCCATGTGTAGCCTTTGGTCTATATGATAGCTCAATGTGTTCCAATGGCAGTAGGAGTTTTGCTGTTTGACTTCCTTGCAACTGGGGATTTTGCCTTACCTAACAAAGCATTTTTTACCCCTAACTATGGCATCAGTGTGAAGATTCAGTGGAGGAGCTATAGGGAGCTCCTTTCAGAGAGCTGCCATAGGTGGTGAAGGTGCTGAATAACCTCATGAGAAGGACATATACTTTGAGTCTCATTGGTGAGAATATAATGCAGGTGCTCCCGGGAGACTCTGTGCTAGCATGAATAGGAAGGATTAAAGGTTCAGGCTTATAGACTATTTGTCATAAAATCCTTTAATGATGATGGAAACTGTAGACCAGCTTCATATAGAATATCTATAAAGAGTGGATTGAAAAGGATATAGTGAGGCAGTGGTGCATGGCCCTAATTTTAGAAGTATTGAAAGTGGGAGAATTGGAGGAGTTTGCAACAGTAACAGAATATTTGGGTTCAGTTTCCCTTCCTCCTGCAACTGCAAAAACCCAAGGCCGCATTGGGAAAAGCCAGCGTGAGCATCTGGATATACTCACCCTCCATCTGTGTTCCCAGCACCCTCTAGGAAATGCAAGAACATTAGTTAAAAAACTAATATCTGAAAAGCTGCAATATGTAGCAGGGAGAATGCAGGATAGTGCTGGTGAGCACAGCAGCTGGGATGCTGCTGGTGACAGCCCACCATTGGTGGGATGAGGCAGTGGTAGCTGAGATGCTCACTGGGGGTGACTGCATTGGAACCCTGGGTGGGGACTGAGCCTTGAGGCTCCTTGGATGGCCCAGGACTGGTGCAGTCTGCTGCTCCGCTTGGTTACAGACAGAAATGTTTCTATCGCCCCCCCTTGAAGAAGTGTTGGAAACTGCAAATGTGCATTTTTTTGCTGTGGCTGGAACTCAATGGCAGAATTTCCCACAAAATGTAAATTCTCACTCTCTGTCCAGACAGACGTTTGAGGTGATGCAGGAGGAAGCTGTAAACTGATCTTCAGCAGAGAGAATGAGTGTGAAGCTCCTGGGCCACTGCTCTTCTGCATAAGTAGAGGTGAATTTCCAAATCTGGACACTGCTATCAGTAACAAACCATTCTTCTCACATTTTCTGTGCTAAACACCTGGAATTTTTCACAGGGGATATCTGTACCAAACAAATTTAGCTCTAGACCTTCAAAATTAGAGTGGTAGCAGGGTGTGGGAAGGAAATCAAGGTGTTTTGGGACATGAAGCAGCTCTCCTCTGGCAGGATGCCTGTTTAGAATAACCTTCTTCTGGATGCTGTGGCATCCAATATAGAAATCAGTAGTAATCTGTAAATCTTTTATCAGATTATTTACTGCAGCAGGAGACATATTTCACTTCTTGCGTTCTCAGAAAACTCACGTGCTCTTGAAAATACAAATTTGCAGATACGGAAATTTCTAATGCCTGCTTTCAAAATGATCTGAAGGAAATTCCTGAGCAGAAAGTGTAAAGTGTTTATTTGGTAGACTACCCAGTAGGCTGGTCACTTCTCTAGTTTTTCCTGATTAACAGATGCCTTGTTGTTTCCGAAATCACAGAATAGGAAATGCCTCCATTAACTTAATTTAGTTCAATTTCAGCAGTACCCGCTGCACTTTGCAGTTTAGAGCTTGCACTTAGTGAGCAACATCTGGACTTTTCCCTGCACAAATGGGATTTCCTGCTGTTAATACATTTATTGTGTTTCCTTATATAAATATTGCTTTATAATAGAAAGAAATCATGTTATTAATCTTCACAGTGTGCCTGGACTGTTGACTCAGACAAGGAAAACATGGTCACTTCCCAGCACTGGAGGTGCCCACACCCAGAAGTTTCTACTAAGTGGCATCAGTATATTGGCTGTGAGTGACCCACAGCCATCTGCATGCTCATGTTTACCACTCTCTACAATGACCTGAAAGAAAGTTACTGCAAGGTGGGAGTCATCCTCTTCTCCCAGCTGAATAGTGATAGGCTCAGAAGTGATGGCCTTAAGTTGGTGATTTGAGGTTGATGTTAAGAAAAATTCTTTTCAGGAAAAGTTGTGAGGCACTGGCACAGGATGCCCAGGGAGCTGGGGGAGTCACTGTCCCTGGGGGTGTTCAAGAAACATGGTTATGTGGAAATGAGGGATGTTAGTGAAGTTAGTGGTCTTTCCAACCTTAATAATTCTATGATTCTAGGATCCTGCAATTGCATGATTCTCATGAGTTTGCAGCTATTTTGGAGGGGAAAGTGGGCTTAATGCGTAGTATCACAATCTCATATTTGTCACCACTTGCCGTCTCCCTCTTTCTTGGTTATCTCTATGATGTCATATCTGTGGGTTCCCTGCTGGGAAACATGCTAATCTACTGAAACATGCCTAATTGGAATCAAGTTGTCATTGTGTGATTGTTTACTAAGCAGACTGTCAGAGCTCTCTGTTAGCAGAAGATTATTGAAGCAACCCCTGCTTGATCCGAGGGACCGGATGAGACCCATCTGCAAGGTGTACTGTGCAGTATAACCTGTGCCACTGCGCTGTCCTTGAAAGCGGTCCTTACAGTCATAGCCAATTAGGGCTCACCTGGAAAGGGATCAGAAAGCGTTTGGTAGGATTAATGCTTACTAGTATTGTTGCCTCTCCTACTGTACAACCAGTGGCTCTGTTATGAGTGGCTGGGCAGCATCTTCTGCCAGGAGCAGCATGCTGGCTCCCTGCCTGCAGGCAGCTCATGGCTGGGGAGCATGCTGAGCCCATGTGGTGCTCATTGCTCTGTAGAATTTTTGTCTCTCCATCTCGCCTTCTCACATCGTGCTGCAATGCTGAACTTTTTACCTTCTCAGATATATATATATATTTTCTGCTGGAGAAAATGGCCATTAAAATGATTTGTGAAATAAATCCTATCAGTAGGCAGGTGTAGGACCTGTAAGCAGTTAATTGCCAGGGCTCTGCAGATGTCGATGATTTCTTCTGAGACGTCTACAGCTCATACTATCTGATAGCAGCTCATTCAGTTGATGAATCTGTCATTTCATAATTTAGCTACCAGCATGCGTGCAGTGTTGATAAGTTGGTGAGCTTGCATTTGGAAGAGCCTCATCTCGAGATATTTGAGCTATAAAGCAATTAGTATTCTAGAATTGTTCTGACAAGGAAAAAACTTACAGCAGAAAAATGAAAACAGGCTGGTTTTCTGTGCCTTTAAGCCCTGTGCCAAACTGTTTTTGTACCACCGTAAGGCTGAGCAAACAGCAGAAGTTGGGACACATTGTTCAGAGAGCACTTGTTTGTGGAAACTTGGAGAAATCATATTTGTGCTCAACATCTGGGTTTGGCACTTTCCAGCTGGTTCACACTTTGGTAATTATTGGAGAAATTTTACTTTAGGTAAACAAACCATGCTCTAAAAGACACACCTGATAATGAAAAGTCGAGCCCGAGGTTAATTATTAGAAGAAATATGGGAATGTATTTGAAATGGGCTGGATTCCTGCTGACTTCTGTGCCGATCTGCGTTTTGAACTGTTCAGATTAAAACTATTCTGTAATTACAACTACACAGAGCACTTTTTTTTCCCCATTTATCGCATTCAAGTAGATCTCAGCACCCTCTGTAACCATTTCAGCTATGCCCAGTATTTTTGCTATTCGCTGGAACAAAGGACGACTTGTACATGGGGACAGGACAGCCCACTGCACTAGCCTAGCAAGAATGGGAAGTTATCCATACGAGGACAGGCAAAATAAAAATAATAAAAAAAAGAGAAATGCTTTGCTTCAGAAAATGATCAGCACCGGGGAGTTTTGTGGTGGAATCGCATCGTTTAGAAAAAGCAGTTTTCTCAGGCAGCTAAGTGGCTGCGGTGCAGGCAGGCTGCTCAGGTTTCCCCCTGATGCTGGGCCGGTGGGGACCCTCCGCGGGACTGTTGTGCGGTGGCTGCAGCCGTGGGGCCGCGGATGAATGGGGTGGGGTGAAGGGAGGGTAAATGGGGGAGCTTTGTGGTTTCAGACAGTTCCTTTGCTGCCCGAAAAGTTAATTAGGAAGTGAAACCTTAAGCGGTTGACAGTGCGCATTGTTGGCTGCTAGTGCTCTGTGACAAATACCACTGAAAGGTACTTCACTTTCTTTTGTAAACAGAAAGGTAAGGAATTTGCACAGAAATGTATTGGCGAAGATCTGCTTTTCATCATGGCCTAACCGCACAGTAAACAACAGGAATAACTTGTTTTAATAAAGTACGGTGTTGAAACATTTATCAGCAAGCTCTTTCTCTCCATTTCAAAGGTATGTTTAGGTAAGAGGAACTGTTGCCTTGAAGAAACCCAATCTGAAATTTTGTTATAACATTTTCTTCAGGTCAAGGTCAGGAAACTTAAGGAAAAGTTTGACTTTTGGGCCATCATACAATTAAGCCCGGGTTGATTAATACAGTATGCTGAAACAGCCATCTCGGAATTTCTTACTGTTTTAAATGTATCCCAAATAGTGGTTACTCACGTGAAATTATGCTGGTAGTCACATTGTAAAAAGCATGACTTCATTTTTACCGTCGATTTTTGCATGTAGCCATGCGCAGTTATGAGGCGAGTGTAATAAGCCATGCATTTTAATTTCTCTCTGTAACAATAAAAAGATTAACATGCCTTTCTCTTATGGACTGGGTTCCCTTGAGTGGCACCAATATAAGCCTCCAGAGCATTAATAAACGAAGCTTGGGGACTTCAGAGCTGAAGCCTGTTAAAATAGCTTTATGCAGTACTTCAGCTAAACCAGACTTTCATGGCATACCTGTGAAACCAAACAGAGATCAGTGAGGAGTCAGCTTAATACACGATAAGTATCCATTTCAAAATAAAGGTAGCTGTATTTTGCCCTAGTGCTTCTAACTCTGCGGATAGAGAAGCTGTGCACATTCCCCTCACCAGCATTCACAGGGTGAGCAATGCAGAGTGGCACAGAACAGTAACTGTACAAAGACTTCATAGAGGGTTGAGAGTCAGTGGAAATAAGTATTGCAATCCAGTGAGCGGCCACAGATCCCTGCTGCAAGGGACTGGAGAGCATCAAGAAGGGATCTCTGAGATATATGGTCTCAGGCTGGTGCTTATACTGGGGACAGTGCAAAGTGTATTTGCTAAACAAGATCCTGAGTGTGAGCAGCCTGGCACAGAGACCTCCTGTGTCTGCAGCTTTCTGCTGACCCATGCCGTCCCCTGCCCATCTCCATTAATCTCAGTCCTCATGGTAATGCTGCTGTTTCCTCAGCCACTGGCACAGGCTGCCCAGAGAAGCTGTGGATGTCCCATCACTGGAGGCATTCAAGGCCAGGTTGGATGGGGACCTGGGCAGCCTCATCTGATGGGTGGCAATCCTGCCCACAGCAGGGGGCTGGAACTGGATGGTCTTTAAGTTCCCTTCCAATCTAAACTACTCTATGATTCTATGACTTCTCACAATTACTTTTCCTCTTATCAGTTTTCCCTACATAAAGGCCAAATTCAGTTCTGTTTCCTAATTCCTCTGAAGTGATGCTCTATTTGTTTTTACAAAGCTGTCTAACAATATTTAGATGTAGTTCACAGAGTACTTTTGAAGATTTTCACACAGTCATTTTAAGTACCACATTTTTCACAATTTTTCCAGATTTTTCTGGATTGTTATTAGATTTAACAATTTAACAATTAAGGTTACTTTTGAAGTCACAGGAGAAGAATTTTCAAAAGTCCTTAGCACTGAGCTAAATTTTGTCCCACTCCTTTCTAAGGTTCTCAAGGGTGCAAATCCTACACAGTACACCATTAAAAATTACAATGATTTAATAATAACTATTTTGCATTTTCTATGATGTACTCGTTACTTTACCTGCAGCAAAACCTCTCTGAAAGATATCACCAACCCTGCTTTACACAAGGTGTAGGCAGAGGCTTTCCCATGGTTTGGGTGCCCAACCTGCTTCCAACCTGCAGTGTCAAAAAATGGCAAGACCTGTGTCCTCCAATACATTTGTGACAACTGTCTATGGGTCACGTGCATATACAGGGTAACTATCAGTTAATGGCACTAGGGTGAAGTTAGGTTGTCATTATATAAGATAGGCTCGTCAGGCTCTCCGAGAGACACCAGGGCCAGGTGACAGGGCAACCTACTGGATGGCAACCTTACCCATGGCATAGGATTTGGAATTGAATGGACTTAAAGGCCACTTCCAACACAAGCCATTGTATGATTCTGTGATTCTATGATTCTGAGACACAAGACTGAAGATATGAACCTAGTGTGCTGGTGAGTTTTCCTGCCCCATGCCCATAGCTGAGCATGGACAGAGATGGAAGCAGGTTTCCATCCCTCCTACAGATACATTGGTGTTGAGGAGGAAGATTCCTCTCTTATCAGTCTCACCATGAGCTCATTCCTCATTTCTTGAGCAGAGAGGAATGTTTATTCAGCTGACACAGTTTCTGGGAAAGTGGCTAGAAGCAGACACCACTGTGGGACAGTGTTCCTCCTCATTGTCTGCAGGCGTTGATATATCCATACAAGTATGGTGTGGGAGGGATGAGGAGGCATGGCCAGCAAGAAAAGGGCTGGACCTGGGAAAATGAAGTATTCTAACATATGGGATTATTATTCCATTTCTCTAGCAATTTTCATCTGAACTCAACCTACCAAATTTTAATCAAAATAACCTTTTTTGCTTGAGCTCTTGATTAACCCCCAAAGGCTCCATCTTTCACTGAGTTTAAGCAAATTCAAATAATATGTGTGGAATATGCAATGCTGATCTATACCAGAACACATATTGATAGTTGTGTCATCAGATGGAAGCGCAGGGAAGGGGAGGGAGCAAATCATGTGAGCAACAGCCTCAAGCCCAGACGGTCAGGGAACAGCTGAGAGCATGGGACGGCCTTCATGCTCCCAAATCCTGATGAAATTGCTAAGCACTTCTAAGCCCTCTGTGTGACTTCATGTGGGAGCAGCAGAGCCAGCAGGTGGTGATTATGTTGATGGAGAAGTTGTACAAGGCTTGGTGCAAGCCTTTGTCTGATTTCTGCAGGCCGTTTTCTCTTTCCCCACCATAGGCCTCCTTCCTTGCTGCACCTTCTTGTCCTCTGCAGGCAGCAGTATCTGTTAAAGAATCAGTGGCCTTCAGCTGCATCTCCTTATGGAAATTGCTTGGATCTTTATTTTCATTTGCTGGTCTGACTGCTATCCTGTCCCCGAAGCGGAGTGTGGTTACACCTTTCTGCTTAAGCTGGCATGTTTAGTTTAAAAACAGGAGAAATTAGAACTGCTCAGCTTTCTAGAAATAACTTTTCTCCTCTTTTTATCACCTACAGAATGCCTGGAGAGTTTCAAACTAATAACAAGGTTATGTAAGAGAATAGGAAATAAAAACATATGTATATTTTACTTCAGCAGAAACACCCCTGTTGCATTTACTCTTCCAACATAGTAAATGAGCCTTCTGTATACTTTGGCACTACAAAGCATTTCAAAGATACTTCTGGTAAACACCAATACCATATCTATCCCCCTAAACCTCAGCCTTCAGGAATGTATATATTGTAGAAGTGGAGCAAAAAAGTCAACTTCGACATTTTAAGCAATCAGTTTGATTCTGGTCACAGCAATTACTCTTTCTGTCAGCAGGAGTAAATTACGACTGGGAAATCAAAGAGTCAAATGTATTCCCATATAACGCAGTGTAAGCGGCGTGTAAATTAGATCACCCCTCTGGAAAACCTGCTTCCTCTTATTTGCCTGAGCTGAGCTGCACTGTCCTGGCAGGCTGTGAAGGAGTGTGCAGCCTGGTCCTGCTGCAAGTGGTATCATAGAATCATAGACTCATTAAAGTTGGAAAAGACCTCTAAAATCATCTAGTCCAACCATGAGGAAAAGTGGGAGTCATCAGATTAGGATGATGCGGATGCTTATGAGTTGTCTAACCTCTAAATACTGTGCTTTTTCCGTGGGAAGGGAGATACTGCCCGGATTAGGTGCCAGGGGAGCATGAACACCTTGGTTGAGCATTCATGAGCCCTTGCTTGAGGACTGTCTTGACTTTCCAACTACAAATATGGGAAATAAATTAACCTGTGTGGTCTGGCCAATTGGTCCTCCCTCAAATGTGATCAGATTAAGCAGATGTGCTCAAAGAAACCAAAACCGTTATTAGAGGGGAACCGAGCCATTCAGAAAGCTCTTTTCCTCCTGTAGATGCCAACTAAATACTCTTACCTCTGCAAAATAAATCTATGTCACCCTTTATCTCTCTTCAAGGTGAGACTGTGCTCTGCAGTGCAGAGTTATGTGGCCCAGAGGACGAAAGGCTGGGAGACAGGGTGGCCAGGAAGGGGTAGCACTTCACAGTCCTCACTGGGGTTCTAGCATACTGCTAGCACTGTAGCAAGGTCCTCAGTGGGTAAAAGAGATGTAGTGGATATCAGATTATGAGTCACTCTTGTGAATTCAGAACACAGGGCATAAAATATGTGAATGATAATAATTCCTGCATATCATTAAGGTTGGAAGAGACCTCTAAGATCCTCAACTCCATTATTATAGTCAATATCGTCAATATAGTTTAGAGGAGAAAGGCAAAGAAGGAGCAGAGCAATAACCACAGTGGAAGCCCCTCTGTGTGTTTGGAGTTTGTCTTCCTTTGCCAGCCCCATAGAGCTGGGAACATTCCTGGCGCTAGTAATGATGTCCCCATGAGTTACCACCACTGTCTTAGCCCTTTACAGAAGTAGGAGACATGCACAACAATTCCACTCTAAAGGTGCCCACATCCACCATTTTCTGTCTCTACTGGCAATTTTTATCAATCAAATCCCTCTCAGACATGAAAGCTACTCTCAAGACACTCAGGGAGCATGCAGTTCATTCCTGGAGCTGGAGAAAAAGCAGATCAGCCCAGAGCAGAGGCACTGGTCATCCTCCACAGTCTCCTGCTATCTTCGTGAAGCGGTTGGTCAGGCCCAAGCATTTCTCCCTCTTGTTGTCATTTCCACTTTAAAAGGCAACCTTTTCCTGTCAAGACTTTTTTTCTTTCTTTTTCCTTTAATTTATCTTTTTTTTTTTCTATTTTCTTTTTCTTTTCAGAAATGTAAAGTTTTTGACACTTTTTGCATTTAATATCCCATGGGTTCATTGGAAATGGCCAAGGGAAACAGGAGGTTTCAGTGACCAGCAAATGTATGTGACAGTCTCTGAAATAAATGAATGGGAAAAGTGGGACTCTTTAAGTTGGTCCGGACAGTGTAATTAAAATGTTCCTTGGGTGGCAGTTGTAAGCTGACCCTCAGCAAACAACCTGGTAGATCTAAAGCCCTTTGGAAAGGGCTTTCTCATTTCTTAGCATGGGTGATTCTGCATTTTAGTGATTCTATCAGCTTGCTTTCCCTTTTAGAAAGAAAAATCCAGTGTTATTGTTAATAAAATATTGTCAATTTTGAGACACACACTTCATTTTGTTTCCCTGGATTATCTTCCTCTGCAAATACTTCAGAAACAGAATTCCTTTCCTAGGGAATTAAAAAAAAAGACAGAGAGAGAGAGAGAGAGAGAGAGGGAGAGAAAAGAAAATAGATCTCATTTCAGTTGACAAGAATCAGTAAACTGGTTCTCAGATCTGGGAACCTTTCCTTTTGGTAATACATAATCCTCTCTGACTACATTCATTTAATTCTTCAAGCTTACTCTGCACTTCAGTGTGTTCTCAGGTTTCCACCTCTTCATAGTACATTTTTAACACATAGAAATGATGTCTGAAAGCTAATTACGTTAAACAACTTCAAGGTAATTTCAAACATACTGAGTCTTGTAGAAAAATTTATGTCTAACTTTAAAAATAATTTCTGGTAATGATTATACGAGGAGCTTCATAAATATTTCTACACTGCTGAGAAAGATTTTGCCATTAGAAAAATAATATTATACTTAACAGTTTTTATCATAGCAGAAAAAAAAAAAGAGCCATACAAGGCTGAGCATGGGTGTGCTCAGGTTTCCCACTCACAGACACCCATTAGTGACTGACCTTCTCCTCTAAACAATTATCATCCAAGTTGATGCTGTGGATAAAAATGACAGGAATTCAGCTTCACAGCAGTCATTGAGAAGCAGTGTGAAGGTGGGCACCCTGTATTTCCCTCCCTCCCTCCCTCCCTCCCTCCCTCCCTCCCTCCCTCCCTCCCTTCTTCCCTTCCATTTGTTTTGCTTACTATGTCAGGATATTTTAAAATAATTTCAGATTTTTTTTCTCAAATTCAATATTGGTATAGTTTTTTACAATATTTTTCTTCTCTTCAGTTTACCTGTGGTTATCTTCCGTGACATTCGAGATTTTCCAGTGAGAATGATGTTCAGCTTCTTCTTGAGCTGTCTGTACATCCTGTCTCAACAAAGGTAATCAGATGTGAACAATGCATCTGACATGGCCTAATTTGTTTATGTATATTGAAATTAATAATTATTAACATTAATATCATAGTAACCATAGGCTAAAAAAAAAGTTGAGATTGTGAAGAAATACATGGGAAGGATATCTGGACTTACTTATAACTTTGAAAGAGTGTGAGAATTGAAGTTTATTAAGCCAAAATATAATAAATTCACAATGTAAAATACAACTCCAAGTAGACCAGATGATAAACATGTTTTAATGCAATACATGCAGCTGCTCCACTCTGTTGTTTCCAGTCCTTTTCTGTCTGCTCTGTTTACTTCCCTTTAATTGCTGCAGGATATATTTATTGGGTCCAAAATTTTCCCTCGCTGTTTTCAGCACAACTTTCTGTTCCAAGGGAAGGCTTGTTTCTTTGAACTGTTTTTCTGATAAAAGCAGAAAGCACAACATATACTAAAGTGAGAACTGTACATTCACACTGAAAAGCTAATGCACTTGGTTTCTACTTTTGCAGGACAAGAAGAGGGGAAGAGTTAAAGAAACTATTGTACACATCTTTATGGCTTGGAGTGATGCCAAGGATAGCCGAGGACAGAGATTCTCCCCACTATCAAAGAAAAACAAAAGAGTGATGGGCAGGTCAAAACTGTTGAAAGTAAAGCCAAGCTGTGGCTAAGCTGAGTTGCTGGTAGTTGTTCCTGTCCTGTGTAGGGCAACTGGGCCCCAGGTTGCAGATGTTTCAGAAAACAAAGCCAGTCATTGAGGAAGTATATGTGTAATAATAAAGGTTGTTCTGGAGCTACTCTCACCCAGACATATGAAGACAATTTTTAGATATAAGGGAGCAGGTGAAAAACTACGCTCATTCAGCAATGTGGAAATAGAAGTAAGGTGACAGGAGCATAGGGACCTATGAGCATACATTTTAGAAAGAAAAATGAGGGGTTGTGTCGCATTCCCCACCCCCAGTCATATGAAGTGGTAATGTGGCTTTTGCAGAGATACTCAGGGGAGATGTGTCCCTTGCAACCTACAGTACTTGCCTCCATCTCTCCTGGGTGAAGAGGAATAATCGGAAACAAAGAAGATTCCATCCTGGAAAAAACACATTGGTGTATCTGTCCTGTAAGCCAAACTCAAACGCTGAGACAAATCAGCATCCTGACAACTTCCTTCAGAGCAGCCAAACAAAGGTGTGTACTGTGGGAACGCCTGACTAGCTCCAGGGTATTTAGTCACCATTACTGGGAAAATGTGCTTCATTTTAATTTGTGCACTGGGGACAGGAACAAAAAGTGCACTCCATAAAGTATACTGCTCTTTGTTTTGATAGCAGCAGTCAACTTTCATTGGGAAAAACTCACTCTTTGTGAGATTAGAGTGCCCAAATATTGACCCATAACAATAAAATGCTCTCTGTGACATGCAGAGGGCAAGGGAATGAGTTTAAAAACACTGACCTCAGTGGAGTATGGAGGGGGAATATGATAAGACACTGGACTAAAGTAGGGGTCAGGGCACAGGTATGCAGAGCTTTGAACGTGAAAGTGGAAAGCACGAAGGTAATGTGATATCCCTCAGATGTGAATATCTGCAGCTTTCCAGCAGTGGAAATTTCAGCCTTCTGTGGCCCTTGTGCCCCTGTCACAGACCTCATGCTCCTGTGTGAGCAGGTGAACTTGAGGGGGCAGTCCCAGCTACTGTTCATATAAAGCACGTTTCTGATACACCAGTGCCAACAAGGCAAGAAAAATCTGGATATATTCTTATGGCAAACCAATCTGTAACACATTACCACAGCCCTGGTGCTTTACTCCCAGCCTGTATTATTTTGTCTCTGCGTCTCAGCCCTCTCTTGTCTTCCTTCCACAAGCCACTGTGATGCATATTCCACACCAGCCTTCTGAGGTGTGAAATTCTTAAGCAGCAGATCTGACTCAGTATGACATGTTCAACTCCTCCATTCTTTATTAGAAGGTTTTTTTTTTTTCATATAATGAATACTGAATAGAGCAAAGATGGGATTCTGATTCCTGTCATCTTAGGAATGTTTTCACAAGTTTTGGCCTGTACTTTTGATCTAGTGTGACTTAATATTGACTGTGTGCCATAATATATCGTTGAACTTGGTATGGGAACATATGGTGAGACAACCTCATGTCTGAAAGGCTTATCCTGTGCACATGTGCTGTGGGATGGACCTGGTCAGTGTACTTCATGAGAGAGGGAGTGTTAGATCAAGCACTGCACAGTGGTACTGATAGGATTTTTGCCATCAACTTTTCTAGGGCCTTCACCTTTACTTCATGTATCTTTATCAGATGTCCCCTTCTGGAAGGTGTTCAAGGCCAGGTGGGATGGGACTTCAAGCAACCTGGTCTAGAGGGAGGTGTCACTGCCTAAAGCAGGGGTTGGAACTAGATGACCTTAAAGGTCCCTTCCAACCCAAATCATTCTATGATTCTATGATCAGATGTCAAGATCCTTTTGAAATCTCTCTCTTTTCCTCATTCACTGGACTCATATTACAATTTCAGATAATCTATGTGTTTCACACATTTCTAAGATGAGTAAAAACCAGAATGTAAGCCATTGGAGGACTGGGCATGGCTTGTAACATATAGTGCTGCCTATGTTTCCTGATTACTTCTACAGAACAAGAAGAGAGGGAAATGGTAAGAGAGAGGATGGAGAATTACCTTCTTGAGGATGAAATATCCACAGCACAGAGGATGAAGGTATAGTATCTGAAGTTAATATAGTGATAGTGCTGCCTATCATCTCTGCTATTATACACTCCCTCATTCAACTTCAGATTTAGTTTTCAATCCACATGCATACTTGCAAGATTAAGACTTCCTGTGAAAATCATCTTCACTGTCTCATGTCTTTTTCAAGGTCTCTGTCTTCTGCTCTGCCTCTGGTTCTTTTTATCAATATGGAAACTGAGAAAAGAGAAGCTATTTATCATCTGGTTTCATTTTTGTTCAAATAACAACTGAACTCTCTGAATTTGATCGCTCAGAAATTTAACCCAAATCTAATTCTCCCTCTCTCTCTCTCTCTCTCTCTCACTCACTCACTCACTCAAAAAAAAAAAAAAAAAAAAAAAGAACAGAGAAACGAAGTTGTAGAAAATCAGCTGAATGTGGCATGCACTGAGGAGATTTGCGAAGATATGCTCTGCTATCATTCTTGTAATACTCAGCAATGTCCAGCACACTCACGGCAGGGCAGGGAGAGGCAGACTGCTTTTTTGAGCTGATACGCAAGTATTCATATGGATTTTGCTTAGATTGGCAGAAGCACTTAAATGAACAGTTTTGTGAAGAAATAGACACTAAAGATAATGTTATTCCTGTTGTTTCCAAGGTAACGGACATGCTTGATGGAATATATCCATCATGTGTTCTCTGTAACCATCTGGTTTCATGGTCCTTATTGCAGACATTCTAGGTATGAAATGTAGGTAAACTTTAATTGGGTTTGTAATTACTGCTGTCCTTACAGAAATTATTTAACATGATTTTGCAGCTGCCTCAGCATAA
Organism: Cyrtonyx montezumae; assembly: GCF_038088225.1. Lineage (NCBI taxonomy): Eukaryota > Metazoa > Chordata > Aves > Galliformes > Odontophoridae > Cyrtonyx > Cyrtonyx montezumae. The sequence goes on along the minus strand of NW_027072089.1, from coordinate 21,257,608 downwards.
GGCCCAGAGGTCTTTTTAGGGTTTTACTGACTCTTTTAAGGAATAGTTTAAGAATTGTTATTGTACTTTAGCTACAGATGCCACTGTTTCTTCTTGATTTCTGAAACTGTGTTATAATGACATCACATTAAGATCTTTTTTTTCCAGGCTCCAAAAAGGTCACAGTTATTTTTTCCAAATGGCTCTGTCAAACATAAAAATTAACCATACTTTGAGTTGGATTTTCTGTATTTGTAATGTATGTTTATGTTAGAGTTTCTGTCAAAACAGGGATTAAAGATAAATGTGGTTAATTAAAAGAACATTTACTTAGAGCTCCTGGTAATAGATACCTCATTGTGGGGTCTTGAGGTAAAGCTTACTTTAACAACTGATTCAGTTTATGGGATTGTGTTTGAACATTATAAAAGGTTATTTCAATTTTCCAAATTGTGCATATTAACCTGAGAACAATCAAGTTAAGTCTATAAGTAAATTGCAGAAAAGAAGTCTGGGTGTACATGCTAGCTATGTAAAATGTTCTTGTCAGCTCTACTTCCTACACTTCATCATTTGGAATAATGCTTCCCAGCAGTATATGTAAGTGAAAACTTGTTTTACAAAAGGGAAAAAAAGCCTGTCTGGAACTGGATGGGTCAGTAAGTTGCAAACTGTAGCATAAGGTAGAGTAAAAATTTTGAAAAGATCCCATATCAGATTAGGTAATTGTTTCTTTTTATCTAACTTTATTTCACTAAACAGCTGTGCCCACAACATTAATTTCATTGCACATGACATCTGTGTTATCCTAGGGACTCCTGTGCTGGGAAAAGGTCAATGCCAACTGCAATTGCATCAAGTTTCCATAAACTTTCAGTGGCCAATAATATTTTGTGCTTTATAAAAAGCAAGTAAAAATAATAATGTATTCGTGAAGTGCCTTTCATGTTAAAGGATTTCAAAGAGAGCTACAAAGTATAGGCTCAGTCCTTTAGTTCTTATATAAATAAAACTCACAGTGGTTTCAGCAAACTTATGCCAGAATAAAGAGGACAGAAGAAAGGTGTCAGGATTTGGCTCAGCATAGTAGGCATAGCAAGTACTTCATCCACTAACAAAGTTCAGTCAGGTCTTGGATGGGGACATGGGGGCTGTTCAACATAAGTGGTTTTGGGTCAAAGTGTTCTATAATTAAGATTTCGTATTTCAGTGGGTAGAACTTTGGTAAACTGGGAGAACTTGCTAGGAAAGACAGTTGAGTGTGTGGAATACAAGGTCTTAAAAGTGGAGAAGGCATGGTATTGCTTCAGGTCAGAGATGTTGAGAAATACAGCAAAGTATCACAAGCAATCACAAAGTCAGGTGTTTCAGATCTGACTGGAGAAATTACTATCTCAGAAAGAGCATAGCAAATAAATAGGGAACCTACAGGAGCTGAAAAATGACTGCTCTACAGGAAATCCTTGATAGAACAAGCAATGCTACTAAGGGGAGACTGACTGATGTCAACTTGAACTGGACTTAGCAAGGAATATAAAAGGGAACCTCGGAGTTTGTTCACTTTAGGTAAGAGTTTCCTCTTTAGGTAAGCAGAAATGGAACCTGCGACAAAGAGTATGGATATTATTAACCTGGAGACAAAGTGTTTCTTATACTTTGTCCCAGTGTTCAGCAAGGATTACTGTACTGACCATGAGAACAAAAGGGTGGGGACCAGTGGGAATGAGGCAGAGAACTGAGAAACTCAACTTGCTATTTCAGGTTGAGTGAGATTGATGTTGCCTGTCTCTATCACAAGAGACTGAAAGATCTTGTTTTCTTGTTTTTGTGCTCTGTTGAGCACTGCAAGCTTGGTAGCAAGTGCAGACATCATCTGGTTTGAGTGAACACTGGCATGTCAGGTCAGGAGAGCAGCGGAGAAAATGTGTGTATTTAAGTGTAGGAAAAGGTATCCAGACAGCCACGTACGTGTAAATCTGACCCAACAGTACACAAAGCTCTACAGCAGGCTTTGAAAATGGTACATGAAAAACAGTACAATGTATCATAGTTTTAGCAAAAGTAGATCATACTGTACTATTTCTATTTAATAATTGATTTTCTGGACAAAAATAATATGGTAAATATAATCTGTTGAGATTTCAGGAACACATGCTCTAGAAATGAATGAGCAGCCTCTGCTAGTTATAACAAGACAAATCAGGAGAAGAATTGTAAATTGAGTATCAGGAGACATAATTTGGCCAGCAGCAGGGTCTGTGAAAAGGGAATGGATCAAACCAGACTTATTGCCAACACTGGTTTTGTTTAATACCTTCTTTGTGACTTCATACAAATATAGAGTTTACTAATATATAGAATTTAGAAGCACTGCCAATCCACATGTTTTGGAAATGGTAAAGTCTGAAGACCCATACAGTAATGAAATAAAATACAATAATAGAATTAATGAAAAAATATGCTAGAATATCTGAATTCATCTATTAGTAAAAAAAGGCTGTGAAAGAGCCTCTTTTACTTATTGATCAAAGAACTTCGAGCCATTGATGTGATATAATCACGAAAAGACAAATGCAATTCCGGAATTTTCCAGTGAAATTATTGCCAGTGAGGTCAAAGAAATGTTGACATCTTCACATAATGTTGTGGCTAGACCTCAAGCATTGTGTACTAGTCTGCCCATTCATGGTTAAGAAAGGAGACTTGAAAATCTAACAGATGAATGTGGGGATTCAATCAGGTTCAATATAAGTGTCTTTGTACTGATAAGAAGATGATAGAAAAGATTGACTTGCTTACTCTGACAAAATGAAAATAAGGGGAGAAGAGGAATGGAAAGCAGCAGGGAAAAAGGAGTCTTCTAAACATAATCAAGATATTTTCACATGTGTAGTGGGTATAAACAGAAGAAACAAGTTTAAACTGGAAATGAGAAGCCTGTTCCTCATTGTTAGAGCAAGTACACTTCAGAATATTCTCCAGTTGAATAACAGAGGCCAAAACCCAATGACAACTTTTATGTTAGAGCCTGAGAGTGTATGAAAAATACTTGTACATTGTGTTTGCTTGTAGTAACAGGAGAATTGACTTAATGGCCCAGAAAGTTGCTTGGAGCTCTGTGGTCTGATATCCTTTGCAGCAAACACTCTTGCTGTAGAAGAGATTTGAAGAGAAATTAAGTGCAGTCCTGTTGAAATTGAAGTGGGAGTTTAAGTTCCCCGAGAGTAATTAGCCATGCTGTGTGTGGCCGGGACATGGAAGAGGCATTTAATGCTTGTACGTATCAGTAGGCCTTTAAGTGGTGGAGGAGATTACAGTGATTGGGGCACTAATATTTGCTTAAGTTCAAGGGGTGTGTCCTTCAGAACGGCACCATCAATGCAGCACTGAGACACAGGTTTAGCATTCACCTATGTGTCAGCTCACTGCTTGTGTCTGACTGCATCCGGCTGTTTCCAGATCTGAAGGAACCAGAAAATAACAGTTTGTCTTTCAAGTAGCAATGGAAAATGCCCTGCTTGTAGATATTTCTTTGAGAGCACAAACTGTCTTCAAGGTAATCCACATGTTAGAATTAAGGAAACACACAACACACTGCCTGCCTGCCACAGGATGCGAAATGTAGCAAAGAGGGAAAATCAGACTAAATTTATCTAAATGGAGACATGTTTTTCAGCAAAAATGATTCAGTTAAATTGTTGGATGTTTTACCTCCAAATTTAAATGAGGTCGGGGAAAGGTATCTTGAACACTGCCCTTTGAAGCATCACAAACATAGGTAAGCTTCTGCCAAGAACCAATACTGCATGTCTTATGACATTTGTTGAGAATTGTTGCCTAATGGTATGATAGCATGATACAGTCAGTGATAGCTCACTTTTTCTAAACTACTAAAAAACATTAAGAATGAATTATGTTTGAGGCATGCCATTAATTGTGGTGTAATTTTCACCATGTGTATAATATTTAACTGCACACTTTGTCACAGTACAATTATAGGAAATGTTTTTCCAATGTGTCTCTCTGTCTTCATATACATTGTGGTTGCTGTAATTATTTTCCCCAGTGATAATGTGCAGCATTCTTAGAGTCTTGTGTTATAAAATGTTTGCTGAGAGACAGTGTGTATAAAAAGCAGTGCAGTGTTGTTTTCGCCCACTTTTATATTTAGTTAAGACAGAAGTTTGAATATGTTATACAGCCTGTACACATATATTTGTCTCTGCTTTCTCATTTATACTATACACATGTTCAATACTTTGTTCTCTGTGTTATGATGCTGTAAGTCTCTCAAGACCCTAAAACAACTGAGTGAAATTAACACTGGAAAAATATATGATAATTTGCTTCAAAATGACCATTGCTATTTGAAGTATGCTGTGTGTTGTGGCTCTCCTCTGAATTTTCACCCTCATTGTATATATGGATGCAGTAATAATGGGCGTGCAATTAGTCAGCAGTTGGCGAACATTGCACAAGTCACAGCTCTACACTTAATCTCTTCCTGGAATCTTGGGAGAATAATATTTGCATTGGCTTATGACCAAAAATCATCTAAATACAACTTGACTTTGTGTATTTTACCCAATTGTATAATTGTATGGATAATATGTGTGTGTATTAAATGGCATATGCTACATAGGGTTTTCCCAAGTATAGTATTAACTGTTTTAGAAACCATTTCTCCTGACATATGGTAACTTAATGTGGCCAGCACACCTGTCTGGCTGGATAGGAGAACTGCATAAAAGAAATAAAAAATGATCTGATTCTTCTTCTGCTTACACCTGGCAAATCAAGAGTGATCTCACAACTTATTGTTATACACTTAATGTGAACTGAAGAAGAATCTTACCTATTGTCTTATCAAGACTAGAGAAATATTTATTTGATGTGCCTAAATTCCCCCCCCAAAAAAAACAACAACAACAACAAACCAAAACAAACAAACAAAAAAAAAGCAGATGAATAAAAAGTCACTTTCGTTCGGTTAGACACAGTGCCTGAGCTCCGTGGGAGTTTAAATTCTAATCTCCAACCATGGTAAGAGACAAATAAGTCTAAGTTAGTCCTCTTACTTTATGGGCATCAGACATATAAATCTGGTCCTTTCCTTAGTCTTAGCAACTAAATGCACAAATACATTGAAATATAACTGAGACTACGTGCATGATGAAAGCATACAACTTAGAAGACTTGAGATCTTCCCTGCTGAAAACCTTGGAGAGTTTTCTATGTATTTACCAAAGACAACCTGATGTAGCTGTAGGTATCCCTGTTCATTGCAGGGGAGTTGGACTAGATGACCTTTAAGGGTCCCTTCCAACTCAAATGATTCTACAATTATATGATAAATTTCGGAATATATGAAGGTAATATATTAAAACAAACTATAATTGTATATATTAATTTGTTAACTTCTAGAATCAAGTTTCTTCATATGAATATATTCATTTCATTGAACACTCTGGAGAAAGGCAAGTGTAAACCATGACCAAATTGAAGTTGTAGGGTTCTAATTGTCAACATCCAGCGACCACTGATATCAACATTTCACTTTGTTCATAAAATTATGTATTTTAACTTATTTATAAGTATATAATACACTGATATATATTTAGATTATATTAAATGTAAATATATAAACCTTTATATGTTTTTGAATATTTAGTTTCAGATATAAAAGAGTGAAATTGTATATTTTAAGATTATGAAAGAATCTCTTCAAACCACTGAATAGGAAGGAGAAGACTGAATGTAAATAGAGCTAAGAAGGAGGGCATCTAAACTAAGCTTCTAAACCTGAATTCTTTGGAGTTGTTTTCTTTTCCCAGGAAAAACTGAATAGCTGAATCCTTGAGACTTTAAAATTTGAACTAGACAAGACATTAGGAAGCACAGGAAACAACCTTTAATTGGCAGGAAAATGGCAAGATGATTTTCTCCTTTCTAATTACCAATTCTATTGTTATCAGTGCTTTGCAATGCAAATGGCACAAAAGACTGCCACTGTGATTAGTTACAAGATAATGATGAAGGTCCTGTTTTATTCGTGGTGCTTTTTCTTAAATTGATAGCAAAAAGAAAAAAAAAGAGAGAGAAAATATTGCTTTAATGCTTTATTCATGAAGGAGTTCCTGATGAAGAGCTTTGTGAAGAGCATCCCCTGTGCTGCAGAGACAGATGTTTTCTGTGGCCCTGATTCAATAAAGCAATCCTATTCAGGAAAGTGGTTAAGCCAGAGAATATCCCCACAACCTGAGGATGAGAATATGACAAATTTTCAGTACTAAAAAGATCTAAAAATGTACTCTTTAATGTGATTTCTTTGACTGACATTCAGCTTCCCTCAGAATTATCCAGGGAGGAATTGAAAACAGGTTCAGGGGGCCTGAATGAACGTACAAGCTTTTATGGACCTGATTTTTCCATTACCTACGAACTGTACCAAGTCTCAAACTAACCTGAGGTCAGATTATTCCAAATGTGGTGATCATTTCTCCCAATCCAGTTCCACATCTCCAACTCAAGGCCTTCTCTGACACAGGTAATCAGTGTCCAAGTGACATGTGACTGTTGAGTTTATTACTTTGTTGTCCCTTCTAAGTCCAAAATCAAGAACTGGATGACACTCCTGGTGTGTTGTGATGGTTTGTATATATTTTTTACTAAAAGGTTTCTTATTTTTTGCTCTTCTGATCTGACATATTCAGCTGCATTGCCACAGGTATCAGGGAACCAAGTCAAAGAAATTCTTCATGATCACTTTTCCAACTGATTGTGCCAGAGACTGAAAGAGGTGATGACACAGCTGAGAGCCAGACCCCGTGAGTTTCTAAGTACCTTCTGTTCCCAGTGACGGCTCTGGAGGGTGAAAACATTCAGCACTGGTGAGGCGCTTGTTCTTTTCATAGTTTGCTTGTTGCATTGTCATAATTATCTCTGTAGAATACCTAAAACACACCATAGTACCTTTCTCTGCCTTAAACATATCCTGCAGTGTATTTCAATGAACCAGAGTGGATGCAGTTAATTCAGCCAACATGATGGCAGTGGCCAACCTTGATGACTGACCTTTGTTCTGTTGCAAATCCCATTAATTCATACATGGTCCATATGGCAATTTTCTTCCTCCCCCCTCTCCCTTTCCTTCTTCTGACTGTCCAAAAGTCTGGAGTTTTGTATGTCTTTTGCAGCATCTCCCCATGAGTATTTCAATTCTGTTGGCACTTTCCACAGCAGTATTAATAATGACATTTAGCTGGCATGAGTCCAGTTGTAAAAGTTTATGGAGTAATTTTGTAATAGAGCTGCAAGAGCTTAGCAAAAAACCCAGCAGGTGAACAAGATTTCTCCCTCACTCCTTTAAAATAAAAGCTCTCCCGTTCTGCAAGCTTTGCAAAGCCTTTGCACCACGGTTTCTTGGAGGCAAGATGTGCATATTTTAATGTGACAGGTCGAGGAACCAGTGTTCTCCTGTGGCACTCCCACCTCCAGCTGCAAGGCTGTACCCCTGGTCCCATCCCGAGCCATGCTCCGTACAAACACTGAATATAAAATTGCTGCTTTCCCCTTGCCCTCCACCTTCCAGCTGCATATTCCCACCCTGGTTCCCTGCTTAGAGCAATGATTTAATAATTATATTTACAATAATCATCAGCGCCTCTGTCTGCCCTCCCCCTCCCAGCTGCAGTTTCCCACCCTTATTTCTCTTCTGTGCCATGATTAATGCATATGTTTAAAATAAAACTCATCGTCTCCTTCTCCCTTTCTCCTCCCAGCTGTGAATTCCTCCCTGCCTCCACCTTACCCATATTTTCAGCCCCAGTTGGTAGGTAAATTTCACAGGAAAATGGAATCTCTGACAACTTTGCCCCTTCAGGCTGGCAGACATTTCTCCATTTCAGTTTGAACAGTGTGTTTTAATACAAAATCACATTGTAGCCCCAAGTGGTTCCATCATCAAGTCAATTAACAACCTCAAGAGATCAGGAAGATTCCACTGTATTTCACTCTTTTCTGCCTGTGTCTTGGCTGTGAGAGACAAGATCCTGAAAGGTGAGGCTGTAGCTTGGTCTGCACTCCTGTGTGAAGGATGTGAAGCCTACCCTGGATGGTGAGGTGTGTTGAGAACTGGCTGACTGGCAGAGCACAGAGGGTTGTGATCAGTGGCGCAGAGTCCATTTGGAAACGTATACTTAGTGGTTCCTCATGGGTCAGTGCTGGGTTTGGTCCTGTTCAACATCTTCATCAGTGATGTTGATGAGGGGATGGAGACCACCCTCAGCAAGTTTGCTGATGATACAAATCTGGGAGGAACGACTGACACGCCGGAAGGCTGTGCTGCCATTCAGTGATACCTGGACAGGCTGGACAATGGGCAGAAAGGAAACAGATGAGATTTAACAAGCAAGTGTACAGTCTTGCACCTAGGGAGGAATAATCACATGTAGCAGTACAGGCTGGGATATGACCTGCTGAAGAGAATCTCTGAGAAGAAGGACTTGGGTGTCCTGGTGGATGACAGGTTGGCCATGAGCCAGCAGTGTGCCCTGGTGGCCAAGAAGGCCAACGGGATCCTGAGGTGCAATAAAAAAAGCATGGCCAGCAGGTCAAGGGAGGTGATCCTCCCCCTCTACTCTGCCCTGGTGAGGCCTCACCTGGAGTACTGTGTTCAGTTCTGGACTCCTTGGTACAAAAAAGACAAGGATCTCCTGGAAAGAGTCCAGCAGAGGGCTACAAAAATGATAAAGGGCCTGGAGCACCTCTCTTATGAGGAAAGGCTGAGATATCTGGGTCTGTTCAGCATCAAAAAAAAAAAAAAAAGAAGACTCAGAGGGGATCTGATCCATGTCTATAAATATCTAAGGAGTGAGAGGCAAAGGGATGAGGCTGGACTCTTCTCAGCAGTGTGTAGTGATAGAATGAGGGGAAATGGCCACAAACTGAAGTATAGGAAGTTCTGCACAAATGTGCATGGGAACTTCTTCACAGTGCAGTGACAGAGCACTGACACAGACTGCACAGAGAAATGGTGAAGTTTCCTTCTCTGGAGATGTTCAAGATCCACCTGGATGCCTACCTGTGCAACCTAGGCTAGGGAACCTGCTTTGGCAGATGATCTCTAGAGATCCCTTCCAACCCCTATAATTCTGTGATCCTGTGATCCTGATACCTCCTGGTTCAGCTGTATGTGGCTAAACTACAGAACCATGGAATAACAAAATAGCTGAGGCTGGCAGGGACCTCTAGAGATCACCTGGTTCAACCCTCGTGCTTCAAATAGGTTATACACAGCAGGTATCTCCGGGCTGTGTCAAATCAGGTTTGAACATCTCTAAGACTGGAGACTTCATAACCTCTCTGGGAAACATTTCCCAGTGTTCAGCTGCACTCACAGTAAAGCAGTTCTTAGTAAATTTCAACAGAATATTCCACACTTCAGTTTTTGTCTCTTTTTCTTGTCCTGTAAATGGACACTGTGGAGAAGATTCTGGTTCCATATTCCTTATACCTTCCATCAGGCATTTGTATATCTGAGCCTTCCCTTCTCCAGAGTTAAGAGTCCCAGTGCTCTCACCCTTTCCTTGTAGGAAAGATGCGCTCCAATCTCTTAATCATTTTTGTTGCCCTTCATTAGATTCTCTACAGTATGTCCAGGTCTCTCTTGTGCTGGAGATCCCAGAACTAGATACAGAACTCCAGGTGTGGCCTCACCAGTGCTGAGCAGATGGGTAAGATCACTTCGCATAACCTGCTGGGAGGAAGGTGCTGGAGGGATGCATTTCCAGGAGACCATTGGCATTCTTTGTCAAGAAGGCACATTGCTGACTCACATTAAGCTTGTCCAGCAGTAGCCCCAAAGACCTTTTCTGCAACGCTGCCTTCGACCTTGTCCTGGTGCATGGAGTTTATTCCTCTCTGGGTGAAGCACTTTGCTTTTCCCCTTCTTGAACTTGGTGGGGTACCTGTTGGTCCATTTCTCCATTTTGTCAAGATATCATGGAACAGCAGTTCATGGTGTATTACTCCTCTCAGCTTTGCATCATCTGAAAATTTGCTGTGAGTATACTCTGTGATGCAGGTTGGTTCATTAATATAGATGTCAAACACGTCTGGACCCATTATCAAACCCTGGAGTACATTAACAGTGACTTGCCTCCGTCATATCAAGGAACAAGTCCTTGGAAGTCAGCAGTTCAGTCAGTTTCTTTTCACTTCTCAGATCATTCAACTCACTGATATTTAGGTCAAAATCATAAAACCATAACATTTTTCAACTTTTCCATGAAGATACTATGGGAGACAGTGTTGAAAACCTCAGTTAAGCTAAGATGAGAACTAGCTGTTGTGTTCCCACATGGTCTAGCGGTTAGGATTTCTGGTTTTCACCCAGGCAGCCCGGGTTCGACTCCCGGTGTGGGAAATCGTTTAGTGTTTCATATGGTACCTATTTTGGGGCTTCACTGGATAAGAAAAACACTGGCCTTGACAGGAAGCAGTGGCACGAAAGAGGAAGTTCCCATTAGTTATAAAGTATAATCTTGATGGCCCATCTTGGGACCAGCACTCTTCAACTTTTTATCAGTGACATAGATAATGGGGACTGAGTACACCCTCAGCACATTTTATGATGACACCAACCAAGCTGAGTGGTGCAGTTGACACAACAGAAGGAAGGAGGGGGTGCCATCCAGAGGGAGTTGGAAAGTGGGCTCACATGAACCTATTGAGGTTCAACAAGGACAAATGAAAGTTGTTGTGCTAGGGTCAGAGCAATACCAGATACGTGTGCAAACTGGGATAACTCATTGCATTCTCCTTGTGGAGAAGGATATGGGAGCACCCAATGGTTCAAAACTTGGACATGAGCTAGTAGTGTGCTCTTGCAGCAAGTCCAGAAGGCCAGCAGTACTCTGAGCTGCATCAAAAGAGAGAGGTAGCCAGGAGAATGAGGGAGGTGATTGTCCCCTTCTACTCTGCCCTTGAAAGGCTCCATCTGAAGTACTGTGTCCAGGTCTGGGGCTTCCAACACAGGAGCTTGTTGGAGCATGGGTCCAGAGGGCCACAGAGATGATCAGAGGGCTGGAGCACCTTAACCTATGAAGAAAGGTTAAGGGAGTTTATCTTAGAGAGGAGAAGGCTCCTGGGAGACTTCGATATGGCCTTCCAGCACTTGAGATCTAATCAGGAAGAAGACTGACTTTTTACATGGTCTCATAGAGATATGACAAGGGGGAATAGCTTTAAACCAAAATAAGGGAGATTTAGATCAGATATGAGGAGGAAATCTTTTATTCAGAGAGTGGTGAGACACTAGGACAGGTTGCCCAAATAAGTGATGGATGCCCCATTTGGAGGTATTCAAGGCCAGGCTGGACTCAGTCTTAAGACAATTTGATCTAGTTGTTGGCAGCCCTGTCCATTGTAGAGGTGTTGTAACTAGACTATCTTTTAAAGTCCCTTCCAACCTGAGTAATTCTGTGATTCTACAACTGCTCTCTTCTGGTCACATGGTTTAATCATCTGAGCATAAAAGGCTGATCAGATATGATTTCCTCTTTGTAAATGTTGATGGCAGCATGTTCATAGTTCCCTATCTCCTTCTTGTCCTTTCTTTGTTTAGAAATGATTTTCAGTACTATTTGCCCTTTCACATTTAAGACACTGAAGTGAGGCTAACCACCTTGTAGTTCCAAGAAGAGCTTGAAGATGGCACCTTTCCTGAAGATAGTGGCATTTTTTTTTTTTAACCTTTCTTGATCACCATGTCCTCCCCTCCCCTCCCACAGGTGATCTTACTCCCACTCCACTCAAGCAGCAGAAGTGCTTCTTTGTCGCCTCCACACTCTCTGACAAGGAGGAGCTGGTGGGGGCTGAGCTTCTGTTCCGCAGTGTTTCCAGCCAGCTGAAAAATATCAATGACTCATTTTTCACCTAAATAGGAATCTATAGACTCCCTCAACTATTCTTGGTTCTGAGTAACTCCCAGGCTGAGACACCATTCCAGAAAGAAGTTAAAATGATCCTTGGTCAAAACTAAGTTCTTATTCTCTCCTTCTGGAACAGAGAAGGCTGGAACAGCTCTGCATCTTGAAGAAATGTGTATTCCTCTCCACTGGCCTCTACTGGCCCTATCTCACCTCTCTCCTTACGTCTTTTCAGCATGCTGTACTCCAGACCCATAACATGTGTTTGAGGAACAAAGAGTGAAGTAGTGAACAGACTTATGCAGTATGCCCAGACAGAAAACCGTCTAATGTTACAGTTTTCACCACAAGAGAGACCTTTGACCATATGGTCCAAGTACAGCAGTGGAACAAACTTCCAGTGGTTGCAGAAAGCTGCAGGTCAGGGTAACCACAATGTATTGAAAACTCACCAAATACTCATTAATCAGAAGCAGGGAGTCTTTTTTCCAATTACTAGATCAGTGTCATCTGGTAGAAATACCTAAGGTCCCTCAGTGTTTGTTACTTGCCAGTAATTTGTAGCTGGAAGAGTAACACCTGCAATAGCTGAGGATGGAGTATCTGCTCTATGGCCTCATCCAAAGTCCAACAAAGCTGGGTGGGAGACTTCAGCTTCAACTATCTTTTGCTCATGCATTAATCTAACCATAACCATTGCAGACAAATTCCTTTTATATCAAAATGCCCTCTGAAGCTGCCTTCTTTTTTTTATCATTTCCTCAAAATACATCCAGCTGTTCCTGTACTTGTATCAGTACAATTTGCCCCAGACATTCCAATGGAAAATTGTATGCATACATGTCAGTAACAGCTGACTTGTTTTCTTCAAACTCCTCTTATTTTAAATCTGATGGAAATGTAGAGAAAGTGATTTGTTTGTCCTAACTTAATTAGGTCACTATTTTTAAGATTATTAACATTATTTAGTTCTTCTCAATCTGTTTTAAATTCAGTTTCTTTGCTCATACAAATATGTTGTTAAGCAGTGGGTTATTCAGAACTATAAATGTCCAACAAACTTTAAGCATGTATCAGGATAGTACACTGTGAAGAGAAAGTGGCAGTGATCTCTTCAATACTTCTAACTGCTATTGGTCGCATGACATGATAGTAACAATGGTTTGCATTTCAGTAGAATATTTAGCTTCAGAGAAAATCTTGAAGGATGCTGGTCTGCTCTTGAGTAATTTATGAATTCCATATGTTTATAAGTGTCTTTAAGTACTGTGACGGATTTACAGTATGAAAATGTGTTTGGTCCTAGGAGGTGCTGACTGTCCACAGTCAAGGAGGAATACAATCACATTCAGGATTGCTGCAGATGCCATCTGCTTTGATGTTGTACATCTGTGCAGCTGTTGAATTCAGCAGATTTTGCCCACTGGGGCAGGATGTGTCCAAGGCAGGATATGGAAGAGAATTGAAACTCCAGGAAACAGTCAAAATATTTCGGAAGGAGACATGGAACAGGATTAATAGCAAGGGACTTGCTGGGAAAATTAATAAAGAAATGCCACTCAAGTTCTTTGATGAAAGTTGGTAAACTTCTAGATAACATTGGTTGTCTGCTACGATCTACAGTAAACATACTGCCTTCAAAACCTTTTAATCTTTTGATCTAAAAAAAATAAGCTGTGATGTGGTTTTAAGAAATTTCATAGAAGCTTCCATGAAAGTACTATTTAGCCTAAAAGGACATTGTACAATGAGACTGATAATTTCAAAAGTTATTTCAATCCAAGACCTAGTCTAAGGCCAGGAGAATTAGAGCTTTTCTCTCAGGTAGGGATGAGATGTCCACCAAGGAACAAGAATACGGGGCACAAAATTATTTAAACATGATCCAAGATTGAGCCCAGGGTGTCCAGGATAAGAGGCTGGAAACTGCACCCTGTTCATTGGAGTGCTTGAAAAAAGGGAAACATTTTGATGTTTTTGGTCATCACTTTTCATTGTTCCTGTACCAAACTGAAACACTTTGGACTGCTGAAGTGCCCAGACCACCTGACTTAACATTCATCTATATCTCTTGATGACAAAGAGAATGCTGTAGCTTGAATGTTGCAGACCAATGTTCATCACTGTGGCTCCAGGTACATGGTCTTGTGCTTGGCCCTGGAGTATGTTGGCTTCTGTGGGTCACCACAAGGCCTTCCTGAATGAGGGCTTTTCCCATTTTTGGGAGAGTGGTGTAGGCAAGGGAAGCCTGGAGTTTGGAGGCAAGATTGCATAGGCAACCTATTAAAAACTTTCTTGATGGAAAGAGCTTCTGCTGGAAAAACAGTATAATGTTGATTTGAATAAACTTAAATGCACTGAAAATGCTAACATAGTTTAAGATTTTTATTTTTATTTTTGCTGGTGGAGGACTGATGTGCTTCATGACATAAAGATCCTCGAAAAATCATTTAGACTGAATTAAAGCAATCAGCCCTACTAAAAAATGAGTAATTGTATTATGCAGCAGACAATATTGTAGGCTCAAATGGAATTCAACAGATGTTCGTATATCCCAGGCAAGCCATTAGATCTGAATCCTGTTTCTATGGAAGTCAATACCAGAACTTTTACTGACTTTGTTAGCAGCGAAAGTTCAACTCTTGAATGTGATTTTTACATTCCTGCAAGAAATAATAATAATTCTTTCTTTTAACCATGAAAAAGTAGCACCTCACCAATACAAGCAAAGCTGTTCTGTGAAACTTACATTGTTAAATGAAAGAAATAGTCATATAATTTAACATGATGATGTCTATTGTTCTAATTGCATTCCCTGGTTCACATGAAAAAGTAGACAGAATGAGCAGGTTCATCTTCTTTGAGAGGAACATTTAATTTTTTTTTATACTATTCACATTAAAATAATTTTCAGCACATTCTGTATTTGATTTCTGAAAGTCCTGGTAAATATAAAAATAAATATTTGTATAAGAGGCATGTGGAGCACTTTTCCTTGCTCTGACTCAGTGGTCATCTTAAAGTTACTGTTAAACAACACTTCTTGTAAAAGATAAAACAGGGCTTCAGCAGTATCCTAAATAATGGACTTCTCTGAAAGAATCTGTATGTTTAAATAAAGTCACACTAAAGTATTTGCATTTATCACTTTCCAGATACTGAATTTGTAAGGATAGTACTGATATCACTGAAACTATTCTAATTACCAGCAATGATAAAAATAAAGTAGCATCAAAAGAAGTAATAATAAATTAACTGAAATAGAAATGACAAAAAAAAAAAGTCAATAGAAACCAAGGAGTTTTACTGAAAACCAAATTTTAATTTTCTTGAGATAAAATCTGATATTAGAAAAAAATATTTGTTTTTAAAGTATCTCTATTTTTTTGAAAACAAATCCTTATCAGTTTAAGGCTTCAAGAAAGTGAGATATTTCCATTTGCATTTTTTAACTGTCTTCGACACACAGTGCAACACCCAAGGAAATGTGTGGCAAAAGTACCTTCATTAGCTAGAAGCTGGGTTTGTGAAACCCCAGCTATGTCTTTCTGTAATCATAGAATCATAGAATTATAGAATCACCAAGATTGGAAAAGACTTACAGGATCATCCAGTCCAACCCTCCAACTATCACCAATAGTTCTCTCTAAACCAAGTCCCTCAACACAGTGTCTAAATGTTCTTTAAATACCTCCAGGTTTGGTGACTCCACCATCTTCCTGGGTAGCCCATTCCAGCACCTGACCACTCTTTCCTAGCATCTAATCTTAATTTCCTCTGGTGCAACTTGAAGCCATTCCCTCTAGTCCTATCACTAATTACAGGAGTGAAGAGGCCAGCCCTCAGCTTACTACAGCCTCTAAACATGATGCTCCACTCAACAGTATCAAGAGCTTTTTCTTCCTCTTTCCATCTTTGCTTATTTCTCTCACTGCTCCTAATACCACACTGTCCACTAATTAAAATTTTCCTTTCCCTTCCACTTAAGTATTTCATTACATTCTTGTCCTCTTCTGTCAGATCCTTCTTCTATCTCTAACTTGCCCCTTCTCAGAAACACTCACAGATTCCAAGCACCTCTAGAACTGAGACAGTGCAAATCTTAGACTCTGATATTCCACACCATTATAGTTCCTTCACAAGATCTTGAATCTCTATTCTTCCTCTGCAACCTAAGTTCTGTAGGGCACCCAAGATGCATAACTGCCATGACTCACTTTTAATAGATTAAAACAAAATACTCAAGTAGAAGAAATTGCACCTCTATACTTTCAAGACCCAGATCTTTAATTCTTCTGCATCAGCATTCTTTAGGAACAACCATCCTGCTTCATCAGTCAGATAATGACCTCCTTTCACTTCTCTTCCTGCTTGTTTTGATTCAAGCAATGACTGTCATACGACATAGCTTAATGTGGCACTTATGGTGTTTCACTTGGTTTACTATAATTCCTGAGATCCCAGCCTACAAAGTATTAGTTGGTTTGACAACCTGCCACTCATTGCAGATGTCTATGAAATACTGCACTACAGGACAATGAAGGGCTTAGGTAGTGTGTTGTTCACCAGTCTCTAACCTGTGAAAGTTAATGTAGGTAGGACTACATCATGAGGAGGGAGAAAGAAAAGAGTGTTTAACCTTGTTCTAAGGGGCATAAGAGCATACTGATGCCTCATCTTGAAAATCTGTAATGAAGATTGTTGTTGTACATTATATACGACAGACATAAAATGAGAGTATACAACAAATATGGTATTGAGGCTGTGGTGTGAAGGAGAGATATTTTACCTGATGCTGCACTACGAGACTGCTGGAATAAAATAGTGGTAGAAAAAAGGGTAAAATGGGAGAAATTTTGAAAATACTATTACTCCTGGAACTGAAGTATTCTGAAAATGGAGAGTGCAATGCTATTGTAGAAGAAAGCAAATGAGTGAAGTAAATGTGGCAATAGCAAAAGCAGGATGGGTGAGATAGGGCAAAAGCAGAGATAATTTGATTTATATTTCAACTCACATGACCTAGACAAATTCATTCACAGATACCTATTAGATAACAGCAAAAAGCATCACCTCCCATTTTGTTTCTCTTTATAATGTGCTGTGTGAATAGGATCCTGGTTCAGGAGCACAGAATTCTGGCTGCCTTGACACACACTGTCCCTGCTTCCCTTTGCAGAGTTCATTCAGAGCTCTCCTGGAAGCAGACACAGAGCTGAAAACACACAGATCTCTAAATGGATGAGAAAATGCCCACTTCCTAGAAAAAACGAAGAGAGCCAGCATCTGTCACAGGTTTGAAATCTGAAGATTACGTGCTTAAGATGTTTCCCTGTGCTCAAGGCCTAAGGATATTTTTTAAATTTCTTCCCAATATCTTGTGTGTTGGTTTTGCACGTGGAGTCTTTAAAAAAAATAAATGAAAAATGTAAGAAAAAGGTCTTAAATGTAAACTCATGGTTTACTTGGACAACTGGGTATGCCTCCAGTTCATCTTGCATCACCTCTTCCTGGAGTCTGGCACATCTGCCTTCCCCAGTTTAATATGTTTAGGGTACAGAAAGGGCACTGAGGAAGATTTTTTCTTAAATCTAATCTACTATTACTAGTCAGTCTTCTAAAATGACATGGATTAACAACAGATGTTTTCTCAGTAGTACAATGGAAAAAGTTTTTTTTTTTTTTTCTTCTGAAGAAGAAAAGGACATATTTCTCTGGACTTGGTACAGTCTGCTATGGTTTGGGTATGGTCTTCATCCACAATAGCTTTGGTAACAACACATATAATATAAGACAATAATCTTGCCTTCAGTCATTCAAGAGAAACCTGACTCCACTCCTGAGACAATACAACTCTGGCCAAAGGAAGTTCAGTTGGCTTCTTCTTTCTCTGACAAACAGACCACACAATTGTGGCAGATAAAAGAGTAGCAAAAAAAATAAAAAAAAAAATTAAGAGATCATTTTCAGACAAATATCTTTCTTTTTTTTCTCTGAAATACAGTCTTGTTCCCAGTCCACCCACTCTTGCAATATGAACTACTGCATATGCTTCATGAAATTACCATCTATTGCTCAGTTGTTTATTTTTCCAGTCACTGGATTTTGTTTCATTTGTTTGCCTTTTGACCCTCTTTTGATTATTGAGAGTTTTAATGATCAAGGGATTGCTAGATTAGAGTCTCTTTAATGCAATATGCTCCCCACAGAAAATGGTAAGAATTTCACTGACAGTTTTGATACTCTGATTTACTCCCACAACAAAATAAGTTCTAAAGTTACCAGCAAGGGATTTCGAGTATTCTGCTAACTTTCTTTCTGATACTGCTGTTTTTGTGTTTTGTTTTTTTTTTTTTTTTATCACTACTTTGTGAAATTCATTTAAAACTTGAAACCCAATCATATAGTTTATCTTAAATTTTTAAAAAATTTATCAGCTGAAATTTTTCCAATAACTTCATTGCTGAGTCAGGTTTGTTGACCCCTGTAGCTTTTTGTTAAACAATCTGCTGAACTGGACAATGCACATTTGGGCAAAATGTTAGACTTGAAATGCCACCAAGTATATTCTATTTCTGAAACACTCTGATATTCTAAATCACTCAGTGATTTGAAAGTCAATAGGATGAAGCTCAGGAGAAATGAAAGAACTAGATTTACTGTTAATCTGATATTTGGAAGTGACATTTCTTTCTGAATGTGGATGCTGAAAAAGCTGCCAAACCCAGACTTTATTAAAATATCATGAATACTAGTTCCTCTAATCCCCAAGTACAATACTGCTTGATAAAAGTAATTTAATCTTCAGTCCCTTCTATCCACCATCTATTGTTTTATACCACTTATTTGTAAAAGGAAATGTCTGACTATTTAAATTTGAATAGCTGATTCACTATTTGATTAATTTCTTCTCCCTTTGCATTACCAGTCTGGATTTAAACAGCAGGTCATCATGTTCTGATTATCTCATGTTTTAATGCTTTTGCTTTTGCTTTTTCTCTGTCTAAATAAATCTCATTCCTCCTCCCATAAGAACATCTGTGCTGAGTAACTGGTACCTGAAGATATGATTGCTGTTTGTATCCAGTGCTTTCCTCAAGACAGCAAGACTTCAGAGGTGCCCCTGCATCTCTGTGCATCAGCAGGCAGAAGTGCCTTCTGCTTTAATTCTTGCACCGAACAGTTCTGGCCATCAAGGTCTCCCTGACACCAGACAAGCCTTTGACTCTTCCAGTTGGACATTACATAGGCTGTTTCAGACTGAGAACATTCACATTTTTGTCATATGGTCCAGACTTTTTCCATGATGACTAGGTTTATATTCAACTACAAGGCAGTGCTGGAAAGATGAAGGAATCAAAGCTTTGTAGTTGAAGGGCTTGGCAGTGCATAATTTGTAACAGCAGCATATTGTTCTTACTTGGCTTTAAATCTTAGCACTGCACTTCCTCAAGCAACTATCTGAAACTCCAGAGCTCGAGATGAAAGATGATGGCCCTCAGACATGTGACAGCAGTGTTCAGTGCTGGCTGTGGCACAGAGCTGCTCGCCCTCTAGTTCAAACCTGCCTGCTGTGAGGGCACAGTGCCAGCACCATGTTCAGAGGCACTGGTAGATCTGTTGGGCGTTTAGTGCTGGGCTGTCTCAGCACAGAGCCTCCTCAAACAATATCAACTTTCCATGTTTTTTGATACAGTATTTAAGCCATGCATTTATTTCCAGAGATCACCATTATGAGAAATTTGCACATCCTTTGCTTGTTGGGGCAGGCATGTTAGTGACACACACATACACCAGGACATCTCTGTATGACGTTCTGACAAAACTTCCTCTCCAGGTGTGCTCTTTTCATTATGTAGCATTTAGATTTGTGTCACTGTCTGATTTCCTCACAGCAAATCTAGTTACTTCTTAGGCTGCTTGGAGCCTTTTGTCTTGTTATTATTGGTATTTTTCCTCATCTGTTTAGGCGTATATACGCCATATATGATAAAAAACAATGTTTTATTTAGTTGTAAAACACCTTGGATACTGAACACAACCCATATGGCAGCTGGAGGAAACAGTATCTCCCAAAGAGGGTGTTGAATGTACACAAATATGTGCTTGTTTTTTGCTAAGGGCACTTGCCAGAACCCTGCTGGCGCATCAAGTGTAAAAAATATTTGGCATCACTCAACTCCTCCAAAATTTCCTTGTAGATATTGGAAAATATTCTCTTTTATGTATTTATTTAATTTTGAGTGATATTTCCTGGTCCTCATGGCCACATCTATGCTGGAAAATTAAATATGTCAAGGCATGCTCTCTCACACCAAAACCAACTGGAATGATAATGGCCAGAGTCTCTTCTCATCACTGATCTTTGAAATGGTGGCATATTAGTAGGGATGGACGCTGAAGTGATTATATCTATGCATATAAGCATAATTTGAAAGTACTAAATCAGTAGTCTGGCAGAGCTGGAGTGAGAGTGGGGTGGAGATTGGGGAGGGGAAGTGTTTCTGTAGTCAGAAAAACAGGAACTGCCACTGAACTGTGGCAGTGCCTTACCTGACCTATGGCTTACCTGAGAGCACTACCAGGTTTTGGGTTGCATAGGGACCTTAGTGAGGTGTGCTCCTGCCTCCACCAACTGTCCCTGGTAACCCTGCCCAGTGAAAAACAGGGGTCCTCAAAGAGCAGGACAACAGGTGGCATCAGGTCTATATAGTGGCACCAGAGACAGTATGGGACATGGGCAATCTGGGCCATGTGTATACTCAGCTCTTCCATTACATCTTATATTTACAGCTATGGGAATTTTCCAAGGGTCTGCCATGTGATGCTCCCTCATCTTTGTTTTATGATATATATCCTAGAAGTTTACTTAATTTTCTAAGCATTTTGTTATTTTGCCTCTTGGTGAGTCCAAGAATTTGGCATACATTTAAGTCAATAAATATTAGACCAAAACATAACATACTGCAGTTAAATATGATGAACTATTTTAGCTAAAAAGTCAGGGTTTCTGTTCCGAGTGCAATATTTTGCTGTTTTGCTTTATTTTACATTTTTATCAAAATGTATTTAAAACTGAAGTACGATCAAAACAATTCATATTAGAGCAGAATTTATTTTCAAGTAAGATGTTTGATCTTAAGCATTTGTTACACACTTTTTAAAAGCAACCTCGAATACTTAATGCAAATTTAACTAGAATGTGAATAAGCATTGATTTAAACATTAGCTTAGAATCATAGAATCATTAAAGTTGTAAAAGACCTCTAAGATCATCTTGTCCAACTGCCAACCCCCACCATGCCTGCTAACTATATCCCTCAGTGGCACATCTGCATGTCTCTTGAATATTCCAGGGACAGTGACTCCGCCATCTCCCTGGACGTCCTGTGCCAATGCCTCACCACTCTTACTAAGAAGAAATGTTTCCTAATATCCAACTTGAACCTCCCCTGGTGCAATTCAAAGCCATTACCTCTTGTTTTTTCATATTTTTTTGTTTTCATTTTCTTTCTGTTTTGTATCTCGTCTAGATGGCTCTATACAGATATTCATATTGTTGACAATCAATAGATAAAAAAGTAAAACTACTCAAAACTGGGTTACGGTTATTATTTTAACTGGCTGCATTATGGGAGTGATAATTTAAGTAACTGTTACAACTACTAATGTAATTAGCTAAAAAAAAATCGGTGTAGCCCCAGATGGTGGTATTTTGCATCCATATCCAAGGGACTGAAATAACTGTAGCACAGACCAAACCCATCACACATGGGCAATGGAATACTTAATTCAAGACCAGAAAGTAATGTTCACTCCCAGTTTTGGTTTAACAACAACTAGAAGTGTTGCAGAGCCAGCTGTCTGTGCTCTCCGAGTAGTGGAAGGAAAGGCTCATCCCAATTGCACCTGTCTCAGATTTAGAGCAGGACTCTCCTGCACCGTGGCTGCCCACTTACCTTGCAGATGCTGGCTGCTCTCCCAGGAGCAGGTGCCTGGAGGAGCACACGATCCTGCTGGGACAGACACTATGACCCTGTCTCTGCCCCACTAGTTGAGTGTGGCCATCAGAGTGGGCTGGAGCTCATGGCGGTGGTATTTAAGGTGACATAGGCTGTGCAAGCTCTGGTGCTGGAAGCAGCACCTGGGAGAATCCCCATGTAACAGAACTTGGGCAGAACTGCCCAATATGCCAGGCTGCTCCACCTGAGCTGTGCTCAGCACAGGACAAGGGTGTGCCTTTTCCCTCACTCCCTTCCTTATGCCATGCTCCATTATTTGTGAAAAGACATCATCTTTCTCTGACCAATATTTTGAGCGACTTCAAAATATAAATATATTCTTCGTGAAGACTCAAGATTTGTCATGGAAACATGTATTGATATTAATTTAGTAAATCACAGATAATAGATTGATTACTAAACAGCTTTCAGTACCACAAGGATTTCCTGACCTGGAGTAATGTGAGGCAGGAATTCTATAGAATCATAGAATTGTTAAGGTTGGAAAAGACAACTAAGATCATCTCGCCCAACCATCAACCCATCACCACCATGCCCACAAACCATGTCCCTCACTGCCACATCTCCATTTTTCTCAAACAACTCCAGGGATGTCACTGTCTTGAAAACCTGCAGAGAACTTCCCTGCAGGCACAGGCAGCTCTTTGTCCCTTTACCTTCATCTCTGGGCTCAGAGCAGACTGCCGAGCTGCAGTGTGGTCTGCGGGTCTCTGTCTGGGTGCTTTGTCCAGTTGCCAGCATTCATTGGCATGCTCCTCATAACTGTCAGCAATGCATTCAGTTCTTCTGCTTTTCTCGATCCTGGTTGCTTTGATGATTTAGTATCCTCTTTGATTCTGACCCCAGGCTTGGAAAAGAGAATGCTGCCAACCTGCTTGGAGCCTACTGGCTATTTTACAATTACTAACATCTCTATTGCTTCCTCAAAGACCTCTTGATATTTTTCAGCTGAACTTATCTTTGCCACTGTTTAATTTCCTCTTTGTTTGGCCTAACAGCTTGTTTTGATTTAACTCTATGTGGTCAGGCACGACGCAGATTGAACTGAGTTGTGCAAAATATTTGAAAAGAGCACTAACAATTGCCTTTATGCAGTCCCAGTTTGCACACTGATACCTGCTTCGTATATTCCTCTCGATGAGTTGCCATCAGACCGGTACCTGCACTTCAGCTCTAGTTGGAAACCTGCATATTTGCATCTCAAATTGCTTGGCAGCAAGCAAAAAGCTGAGTTAACTCAGTGTTTGGTCTGAATGCTTAATTTTAGCACGTTTTCTAAGGAAAATTGGCTTCGGTCTAAATGTTTTCTGGGAACGTCTGCTTTTGCAGAGATTTTTATTGAAGTTTATTTTTCCCAGTTTTCACCACCATTACTGTTCACTTCCCAACCAATATTAATCACCCCCAACCAAAAATGCCGACCTCAGCCCTTAAAAGCATACCCCCTTAGGTGTCTTCTTTATGAGCTATGAAAGTCTGCATGAGGCTGCCCAAACATATGTTTGTGTATTTAACATCTTGCAAACCCTGGCAGATGTTACCCGCTCTATCATGTTACAGAGCACAGTTTTCAGGTGCAATTCCTACATCTGAAAAGCTTTCCCCTGTATGAAGTGTGGGCTTACAGCAGACCTCAGACTGATCCTTTGCTTGCACGATCTGGTGCTAATCTCTTGGCCCATGTCCATGAAGCTGATCAAATCACTGAGAGATATTTAGTCTGTTTCTTTAGCAAGGGATAATTAACAGGCTTTGGATTCCCACCAGCCACTTGAGTGAATAGAAGGGACAGCAGGAAGTAAGGATGAGTAATGCTGGAGTCAGAAGTTCTTAGAAAGAGTAGTCGTCTTCTTCTCCGACATCATTTTGGTTGCTTATCACTTCTTGATGTACAAAAACCGGCTTCCAAGTTATGATGTTAATAAAGAGCTGCATTTTGTTTTTTTGAGCCTCTAGCTCCCCTGGCTTTTCCTGAGCTTTCACCAGGGATTAATTCAGCCTAAAGTATCCACTCACAACTCTGATGGCTGCGGGGGTAGGCAGGCTTTCTGGCATGTGCTATGCCGAGTCATTACAAATGTGGTCTCTGGGACACAGCTGCGCTGGGGCTGCTGGTCTCTCTCACAGACACTTCTTACTGCCTTAGGCTGCTGATGCTGCTTGCCTTCTTGCTGTGTTTCTACCTTGCATCCTTGCTGGGCAAAAATTCAATTGTCTTTCTGCTTTTATTCCTTCTCTTGCTTGGTGTCAGTAGCACCAGTTGCAGGACTCTCACAGTCAATTTCTGAAGCAGACATTTTGTGAACTAATTATTTTTTTTAATGGAAATCCATGATGAGCTTGATAACAAATAAACTATAATTTGAGCATTTTGCTTCCACCACTGACAGTAATAAATTAAAAGAAAAAAATTGGAGCTTACTGTATAGTGGGATTGAGGGCAACCTCAGCAACTTTGGTGATGACACCAAGCTGAGTGGTGCAGCTGACACAACAGACAGGAGGGATGCCATCTAAAGGGACCTAGAAGGGCTTAAGAAGTGGGCCTATGAGAATCTAATGAGGTACAAGGCTAACTGTTGTACTTGAGCATAGGGCCGATAATTTGAAAGGATAGAATTCAGAGGAGATATCGCAGAGGATGGTATATTTCTGTAAGGCTTGATATAGATGGCACACATACTACCAGTACGTAAAGGGCAGCTCACCTTTTATGATGGTTGAGGCTCACCAATGACTCCACATGGGAGAGACCTCCAACAAGAGATCCTTCCCTGGCGGTGGTCAGCCCTTAAATGGGGTCTGGGAGAGGTGGAGCCAGACTCCACCCTTTCCAATCAAACAGGTGCATTACCTTCACCTGTGCCCCTGTGGCTGACTCAGTGCTTGCCTCAGGTGATCAATCAGTGGTTCAGGCCATGATTCAACAGTTCCCATACACTGAGCAAAGGCAACCCCAGATATGTGTGCAACCTGAGAGAAGTCTCTGAGAGCAACCTTGAGGAGAAGAACACAGGGGTACCAATGAATGAAAAGTTGGGCATGAGACAGCAGTGTGCTCTTGCAGCCCAGAAGGCCAGCAGTACTCCAGGATGCATCAATATAGGGGTGGCCAATAGAATGACGGAGGTGATTGTCCCCCTCTACTCTCCCCTTCAGAAGTTCTTCTCGGCTACTTTAAAAATTGCAAGTCTCCAATTTTGTGTTCTTTGAATTTTGTAATCTTTCCATTGTAAAGCCAAATTTTGGTGGTAGAAGAGAAACTGCAGTGTTTTCCCCAGGCTTCCTTGGATACGTAAAACCTGGGAGGTAGTTCTAAATCACCAGCAGCGCCTCCACACCCTGACTGAATTGTGATGTGTTCTTCTCAAGTCTTGAGTGTTAGTTGCTGCTATATATTGGTATCACACTAAATACAATTCATGCCATCACTTTTTAGAGAGCTCACATAAGAGAAAGAGGCAGCAGTCTCAGAAGTTCATCAGTCCTTTTCAGGGCAGATCTGGAGAATGGTGGCAGGGAATTTCCTTAGAGAAAGCCTTGTGTTTGCCACTCAGCACTCTGCAGGTAGACGAGGAATGAAACCTGCATGGGAAGCAGCTGTGTGGGTGCTTAGTTGCTGGCTAGGGCCAATGGGCTGTAACTGCTATCACTGACTGAGAAAGAACAGCAAAGTAATTTATCTCTCCCCCATCCTAAGACATTAAGCAAAAGTTTACTTTGTGGAGAGAGGACACTACTAAACCTTCAGCAGGACCAGCAGGCCTCGCTGCAAAATATCTTTTAAATTGTACCCAGAGAGTGGTTATCAGTGGTTTAGTGTCTGGATGGAAACAGTGAAGTATGATATACCCCATAGTTCAGTATTGCAACCAGTGATCTTTAACTTCTTCATTGACATCAACAGCAGGATTGAGTGCACTCTCAGCAAGTCTGCAGATGACCAAGCTTTGTGGTGTGGTTGACACATCACAGGGATGTTATGTCATCTAGAGAGACCCAGACAGACTTGAGTAGTGGTCCCAGGTGAACCTCTTAAGGTTCAATAAATCCAAGTACAAGGTCTTGCACCTGGTTCATTGCAACCCCTGTTATAAGTACAAGCTGGGGGATACAAGGATGGTACACAGACCTGCTGAAAAGGTCTTGGGAGCAGTGATGGATGGAAAGATGGGCATGAACCAGCAATGTGCCCTCACAGACCAGAAAGCCTGTGGAATCATGGGATGCATCAACAGAATTGTGGTCAGTAGGGTGAGGGAGGTGATCCTGCCCCTCTATTCTGTGCTGGCAAGACTTCATCTGTAGTATTGTGTCCAGATGTGGAGTCCTGAGTACATGAAAGACATAGACCTGTTGGAGCACATTGAGAGGAAGGCCACAAAAATGGCACAAGGGGTGGAACAACTCTCCTATGATGACAGGCTGAGAGAGTTAGGGCTGTTCAGCCTGGAGAAGGCTTGGGGGACAGCATTTCAGTACCTGAAAGGGGGTTGTAAGAAGGTAGGGAACAGACTCTAGCAGTGTCTGTTGTAATAGGATAAAGGGAAATTGTTTCAGACTAGAAGAGGGGAGATTCAGATTGGATACAAGGAAAAAGCTTTTTACAATAAGAGTGGTGAAGCACTCTAACAGGTTGCCCAGTGAGGCAATGAATGCCCCATCCCTGGAGACACTCGAGGTAAGGCTGGATATGTCCCTGAGCAACCTGTTCTAGCTGCAGGTGTCCCTGTTCATTGCAAGAGGCTTGAACTAGATGACCTTTAAGGATCCTTTCCAACTCAAACTATGATTCCAAATCTGATCCTGAATATAAAATCTCAACCCAGTTGCCAGCACTAGCACTTTCTCTTCATCTTTTGATGTGTCAGATTAGTTTCTGTCATGGTTTTATGGTTTTTGTTATCCATATATCACATCATGATGTCATGTGAGGCACTGGGAGTTAAAGAGTTAATGCTTCAGTTATGTGGAATGCTGAATTTCTGGGTACCTGGTTCTCAGAAGAGAAGAAATACATACCCCAGAGAACTTTGTGTTCCCGTTTTCCACCCAAAGGTAAAGATAAAACTGCATGCAAGTCCTGATACTTCCTCATTTGCTGATTAACTCAGTAGTGGAGGTTCCCTAGCCATCTTACCTTCAACTTTAGTGTAAGGCCTTCAGTTTCAGACACTCTCTCTCATTTTATTTGATTTATTAGCTTCAATTCCAATTATATTGCATTATACTGTGTTATTTTTCATTCTAATATCTTATTTAGTAAATAAGTTTCCCTCAGCAAATCATTGCTCCTTTTTAGTTTTTTAGACCCATCTCCCTACCCTCTCTCTTTTCCCCCTTCCCTTTTCCCAGGGTGTGGGTCTGTGGGTCCCCTACTCCATTAATTATAGAACCAGGCCAAACCAGCCCATAAACTGTTGACAGTTTCTACTACAAAGATGGTAGAAGAGAGCCCTGTCATGTGTATGTGTTCTTCTTGCAGCTTATATAGCAGTGGCACGTCTGCAAGCCAACCAACCCCTGTTTTGGATGCACATCCCACAAAACGTCTTACTGTAAGGTCTTGGAAGTTTCTCTGCAATGTGTTTATGCTGTAACACACTATCTCATTCTATTTCCTCTTCCATCTGAAAAATGAAAAATCCATGCAATTCCAGCATAAGTATCAATAGAACCAAAACTGCAGGCCACAGGCTGCAGTGGCAGGTTGTGAGCAGCACATTCTCTTTTCCTCATTTCTGCTGTGTAGGGATTCTTTGAACAGAGCTGCACCTCCAGAGTAAAACTCAAGATATGTCAGGCTAAGTTAATTTGTGGGCTAGACAAGTTTAACAGTATCCCTTTAAGGATTTCGCACGGAATGTACCGGTGTTTCCAGACTTGGAAAGAGTTTACTTTTCTGAGTCAGGCAATGGGAGCCAAATTCAGATGTGAATCTGTGTTCTGCAATTCTGGAGGGAGTCTGAGTTGGTGTATTTTACGCCTTCTTCCACCTCTCTCGCTCCCAGGAGTGCATTATGCTGACCCAGCTTCCCTCAGACTGAGTTTTTATTTAAGTTCTCTGAGATGCACTCAGGCTCGTGTCCACTAGCCACAGTAAAAATGCCCTGGCTCCTCACATGAGCTCTGAATCTGACCATCCAAAGCTGTGTTTAAGGAATTTAAGAAAGTCTGAAGTTAGTTAACTCCCCACCAAAGGGCAGAGAGAAGAGTGGATTAAGATCAGCTAATAGGAAAGCATAAGTAAAAAAACTGGAGGTTTCCTGGCTCAGTTACTCCTGATCAATAGTGAGTGAACATTGTCTGACCTTAGATATTTGCATTTACACCTATATTATTACAAGATTATGTCCAAAATATGGAGTAGGGGAATTTTCTGATGTACACATTGGACTCTGATCCTGTGCTGGCAGGCACCAAATCTGGCCTATCTGGAGCTGCAGAAGAGAGCTCATCATATGATTTCCTCTGCCATCCAAGTCAGGATGGGTATGAGTTATGCATCCCAGGGTCTTAGGGACCATGAGTTCCTCAAAGCTCGAATATTTCTCTACTCTGTCCTAACAAAGTTATTTTATCACAAGCATAATTACCAACAATGATGTAACTATCAACAATGTTCTCATTACCAGTGGTATCATAAATTTAATTATTTACATTCTTGCTACTGATGCCCTGAAGACAGCTATATACTCCTTCAGAAGAAAATAGAGAGCAATTGAAGAACATTTACAGCTAAAAACTTAGCATAGGTCATCGAGAATATATTTCCATTCCTATCTAACTGTAACAAAACTTTAGAGCGCTTTGGATATTTAGAGTTAAAATAATGACTATTATCACACATTCTGAGACATATTTGCTTTGTCTGCACTGTTGTGCATGAATACGTTGTCATGAATACAGAAGAGATTGAGATTACATGCTGTTCTGCTGATAGAGGCTTTATAGCATGGATCACTCTGCTCGGTAAAACTTTGAAATAGCATGGACTTTGGAATTAAGGCCTTCCTGAAAGTGTTTCAATTGTTTGTTGATGGCAGCACTGGAAGGAGATTTGGAAACATCCTGTAAAGACTGCAGTTGCCCTTTAGCTTAGAAACGGCATATCCAATTTCAGATATTCTGCACTGTATCTAGCAAATACCAGGGTTGGTCTTCTACAGCATATAAAATCACTATGGAATGTGTCCCATTAATTTATCAAATATGTAGGCTAGCACACTGTGAAACAGTGCATCTCTCGAATTGTTCACGTTTAAGAGACACCCAAACCTAGAAATAAGTTCACTGACAGAAATTGTTTCTTCCGTTCAGAAATAAAGTTGGTAAAACTGCATATAGAACCACCAAGGTGACTTTGCTGTCCAACAGTCTAGCATGGAGGCCCTGAAAACAAGCATATGAAGCATCCTGGGTGCTTGCATGCTGCACCTGAGCCAGCTTTGAATGGCTATATCGTGGAGTGCAATTGTGGATGCATAAAATTAATGTCTGCAAAAGAAGTCTGTGCATCATCTTAAGAATAACCTTTTTCAGGTATATTTGACCTTAAAACAAAGCTACCTGGAAAGTTTCACCAACAAATTTGTCAGTTAAATAGATATATATCTATTGTAGATATATTTGCTTTGTTAACATTTTGACTGAACAGTTGAATTTTTTAGGCAACCAATTTTAGGAACACTAGTGGGCTTGATGTTGGCCAAGTTCCCAGGGAAACAAAGAATTGTACATACCTTGGGAAGAGAAGGTAGTCTACACTACGATTACCTGTGTTGTTCTCACTCTCTGGATGAATAACTTACTTCTGCTTCCTGAGCTGCTAAGCTGGTACCTTTCATCAGCACTAAATTCATACTGAAAAGAAAAGGAAATGAAGCCATTACAATTTAGTTAAGGAAATGTGCCAAGAATGAAAGTAGCACAGCCTTAATCCTTTCTTATGACAAAGCGATAGATAGGTTGTATATGATAAAAAACTATACTTTTTCATCAAGTACTGTTGTCTGAGAGCTATAGAAAGGTTTTAGTAAAGGGCGCAATTTATTTATATAGTAGAAACAACTTTTCCTTCCAAACATGAATTAAAGTCAAGGTTGTATGTGCTGAACTTGGAACAGTTTCTCTTATATCATCTTCTTCTGTTGCTTGCCAAAGTGGAAGAGACAGAAGGCCCCAAGAAGAAAACATCTCTCAGCATCAGCCAAATTAGCGAATGCAGGCTTTGAAATGAAGGAAAGGTGATCTCTCAGAGCAGTTTATTCCATCAACAATTTCCAGCATTCTCAGTACATCTGTAAGTAGTGTAATCTCAATTTCTTTTTCCTCAGCACTTTGCAAAATTGAATGTAAGTGAAGAGAGGGAAGATAGCTGATAAAATTTAGTTGTAATTACTCAACTGCCATAACTTAATGATTGAGTTTTAATGGGGCCCTGGAAATAGCAGAGAAAAAAAAAATAATCTAATTTTTAACTTGCTCTAATGATTATGTTTACCAACACACTTTCTCTTTGTAAACAGCAGGTCTGTTTTATTTCCTTTTGAGTAAAAAAAAATTGACATTCATTAAAAAATTTTCCTCTTCTGATTCTTATTTATTCTCTCACCCCATGTTCTTCTCTCCTTTAGATCAATATGAAAGGATTAGCTACTCTGAAAACAAATGAACAAAATGTCAGAGGATTAATTCAGAGTTTAAGTGAACATGGGAATCAGATACATATTCTGCCATTGCCTGTGATGTGTGACAAATCATTTAAACTTGCCATCCAACTCAGACTACTAAATTGCTGTTTGTTGAATTCATCTCTGAGAAGCTCAAATTGAAGTTCTGAAGAACAGAGTATGCAACTATCAGATTTATCCTTCTCCTTAGGTATAGGAATGCTATTCACAGATGAGGAATAAATAAATTAATTTT
Organism: Cyrtonyx montezumae; assembly: GCF_038088225.1. NCBI lineage: Eukaryota > Metazoa > Chordata > Aves > Galliformes > Odontophoridae > Cyrtonyx > Cyrtonyx montezumae. The sequence continues at coordinate 21,226,749 of NW_027072089.1, read as the reverse complement.
TTGTTCATAAAAAAAAACAAAACATGACCTAGTGGAGTTTGCTCAAGGTAGACTTCTTGAACTGAGTACAAAACTGTTTCCCTGCATAAATCAGTCCTACTGTCAAGCTTTGGAAAGGACCAATTTCAGCTCCTTGCTCCTCAAACCCTATGTTTGAGAGTGTTGTCTAAATGTTGTTCAAGATCTCTGGCAGCTTGGGGCCATGATCATTGCTCTGGAGAGCCTGTTTCATTGCCTGACAACATTCTTGGTGTTATAACATACATACATACATACATACATACATACATACACACACGTTCCCAAATGAGGTTCATGAAGGGAAAAGTACCCTGAATTAAAGGGTAATTTCTGTATAAGCAAGAGAAAGAAGTAGATCATTGTAGTCATTAGGATAGAGGTCATTCAGTCTAAAACCTGTCAAAGTCAAGACCAGAACCAGTTTATCTATTTCACAGCATGCTGTGGCTCGAGTCAACCAACTGCATAGCACTCTTCTGGGTCATTTCAACACCTGTTCTCTGTTATCTGGGAAGATGAAGGTTTCCCTTATGGAAGTGGACACGCACTATTGCAGATAACAACTTGTGGGTCCCAAGAAGACCCCTAGCCAGAAATCAGTATCAGAACAAACACAACTGGGATAAACTGCTTACTAACACAAGTCACTATACAGCCACTGCTAAGCTGAGCCAAAATCATATCAACAGCCCAGTGTACTGTGTGTGTCTGCCATACACACACACGGTCAGTTCTCATTCTTTGTGTACCGCCAAAGTGAACAAATCTGTAAAAATATTGAAACAATATTTAGATCCTATATGTTAGAATCCTTTTCACTCCTCCAAATAACTTCTTTCACAACGATGTGGTACCTCAGCTCCTTAGTGAAAATAATATGCAGATGACTAAAAAGGGTTTAGTACTTGCAGTCCCAGATGCCAGATTCCTCTCTTGCATGAGAACTTACATGAGTTATCACAAAGCGAAGGAAGGCATAGAGCCCCAAGAACAGCAAGTACAGCTGAGTTTAGGATTTCTGCCAGTAATAGAAGCTGTAGTTAGTTGAGATTTACACAGTCTGTCCAAACTAAATGAGCCACAACAGGTTGGGGTCAGACTCGGGAGACTCAGAATTTCAAGGTGAATTGCCAGGGCTTGAAGGTTTGTATTGTGGATGATTGGTCAACATGCCCCTGAGAGCAGGCTCACACATCCAGCCAGAAATGGGTTGTAGCCTCCCACAGATCTCTAAGCTATGTATCTTTATAGGTTCTCTAATCTTTTGCTTCTCTGCCAGCTTCATACAATGGAAGGAATGATGTTTCAGACATTTGAATGTCACTCATGTTTATGAGTAAGCACTCTCCCCCTGTTTGTTATCAAGCAGGAGTTCAGTGCTGGGGTTAGAGTCACAGAGACTGCATTTCCTCCTGAACACTTCAAGTAGTTACTTCCAAGTCTGAAGTCTGAGCAACCCAGTCTGCTAGAACAGCAGTTTGCTCCCATCAGAGCTCCATGTTGGCCAGTCATGCTCTGAATATATGCAGCAGTGTCACAAAAGCTTCTCTTCTCTAACTGCTCAGATGAGGGCCATGGTTAGAACTGTTACAATTCAAGTTTATTCTTCACCTTTTCTTTTTCCTTTTTTTTTTCTTCTTTTTCTGTAAGCATGAATTTTTGCTGTCTTTTTGGGCTCTGAAACAGATGTAGTCACTGTTCTCAGTCTTTAGTTGCAACTGAAGATCTTGCAGTGGAACTTAGAGTAAGAGGAATGCACAAAGATTACCTTATTCTTCTTGGATTCCTTTTTCTTGAGCTGGTTGTCTGTGTCCCTTTGTATAAGTATACTAGTCCAAAGTGTGTAATCATTGTAAGTCACATGGACTACAGTCCAGATTTTCCAGAGTTCAAGAACAATGCATGCAGCTCTGTTGATAAATGGGAAATTAACTACTTTTAGCTGGTTCCTCATTTGCCAGACAGCCCATTGGTGAGCAGGTAAGATGACTTGTTCTGCATTTGTCACCTTCAGGCAGCTGCAGTCTGCTGAAGAGAAGCATTCACCTAAGATGTGTAGTCAGTTCCAGAGCACCAATAGTTTTGTCTAGTCAATATTTGTAAGCACTAAATACAGAAGATGACCCGTGCAAAAATAGTTCAGTCAAGGCAGACGAGAAGCCGTCTGAATCACTTCTCATCAAACACGTTATGTAAGATGAGCAAATAGGTCGAACTGGTAGACTTTAGTAACGGCATTTTCCAGCTTTCAACTGGTGCATCTTTGCTCTAACTCACAGGAGAAATATGTTCTCAGCTGGAATGTGCACGTATCCTTATTCTCCATGGTACAGCTCATTCTCATTTGGAGGCTTTCTTGCACAAACTGGGAATGGTCAGACTGAAAAGCTTCCAAATGTGACACAGTCCAGGTTTTTCTTGTGGTGTGTAGCTGTCCTCTTTTCTTCTTTTTTGATTACATTGCCCACTTGTTCGAATGCATTAAATAAAAAGAAGAAAATAAAGGAAAAATTTTGTAATTTTGATAATGTTAGAACAAAATGTTTCACATTTTCAGAATTCCACTTTACTCCCCCACATTGTTTGGCTGAAACAATTTGCTGAATTCAATCCAAACTCCCAAATAGCTTCAGTCATCCTGCATTTTTTGGCGAGTAAACTATTTGTCTCAAAATTTTTGTTCTGCTCAGAAATTTATCTCAAAGTTCTCACAGATTAAATTTAAAACAGAACAGTTGCTACTGCCATATTTTGAAGGAGGGGTGGAAATGACTGACCAGTTACGGTTTTAAGGATCATGGTGCAGGGCCCCAGAAGCTTTGATGTTAGAAGTAGGAGCTCAGTCAAGCATAGAATAAATAATAACAGGATACCTGCTTTGTTAGCTCTTGAATTTTCATTGACTTCTATCCTCATACCCATCTGAAGCTGGGGAATATGTGCTGTTTTACATCTCACTGGAGACTTACTGAATTTCAGTTATGCATCTTGTCTGTCTCTCCAGGTTGTGCAATATTTAATTAAATAATGATCTTCAGGTGTTTCTGGGTCCATGGGTAAAAAACAACAGAAAAGTTCAGTTTGTTCTTGCAAATTTATTGTTTTGTGTTTATATGATACTAACTGTGTAGACTTTACTTACATAAGTAATTTTACTTTCTGTAACATCTCTAACTAATCACAGTTGCAGTATGACAGATCCAAATTAGACAGATGTTTCTTAAAAATGAAATGTCCAAAGGCAATAGTACTAGAGTTGCCAATGAAAAACAAAGACATCTGTAGTTTTAAACTTAATTTGAAAGTTTTTCATTCCTTCTCCTATGTTTCTGTAATTTTAGGTCACATTATAATCAATCTGTGTGACTGATTTGTGAGTCCATTATCTAGTGATGTCAAAAAATAACAATGAAATCTGCTTAATTTGGTGTTGTTTTGTGAACTTCATTACACTTACCAAATATTTCATCTTGGGTGACAGTTTCTCATGGACTGTTAGACTAGCAAATGCATATTCCATGCACTTTCATATGTCTATTGACTTAAAGCACAATTCCCATGGATCTTTTTTTCTCTTTCTAGTCTTATGCAATAAAAGAAAATATTGCCCTGTATATCTGCATAATATTGCTTATTCTTTAGTTAGTTTACATCTAGAAGTGTTTTTCTGAGCATTAGATCTGATGAAATCCCAAAAGTGGTAATTTTTTCTATGGAAGAAAGGTAGAAACAAGAGCCATACTATCCAACGGAATCTGATTGTTTTCTATTTTCCCTTTTCCCATTCAGACTGATGTAGCAGAAAACTGAAGTTACTAGTAAGTGTGGTATAAATGTCTAAGTAAAATAAAATTGAAGTGAGAAAGAAATAAAAAGAAGGAATACTTGTCCCGCTCTGTATATGCTTAATTTATTCTGGGAGATGTTTTGATCATTACACTGTAGGTTAAGGAAGACAGCCAGAGTGACAGTAATACTGAAATATAAGGCATACAAAAGTTGGTTTTATTGCTACATGTTTTTCTCTATTTCAGCTTTCCAGTCCAGTAAGCACACCTGATTTTTGTATCTATTCTGAGAAGCCCAAGGTGAAGCTTATCTTCACATTTCCCAATAGGTAGGATAGGTCATTTTTCAGAGGCAATCTAACATTTTTTCACAGTTGTTTTCATGTGAACATGATGCAATTTTCTTTTTCAGTCTGCATTCCAGTCATGCAAAGACTCTGATTCTGAGCACATGTGGTCAAAGAAATGGGTACCCTAACCCACAGTAGCCATTGGTTCCTGTATTATCAAATGGCCCAAACTGCTGGCTCTCTGAACTGGTGGGAGTGAGCTGTAGTTTGCCTTAAAGTACCATAGTTTTTTAATTGATAGGCCTTTTAAAATTCAATATGCCAATTGATGAGTTTAAATAAACTCATCAAGGCACATGGGTATTAATACAGCTTTCTGGAAGCAGAACTGACTTTATTTTCCTTCACAAATCTCCAAATAAACTATTTACAATATAAAATATACCACGGGCCTTCAAACTATGACACCAAGGCACAAAGTGTTAATTCTACATTAAGATTTCATATATAATTAATTGCTGAAATCCTGACTTGCTATTATCATCATTCTTTTAAAATATATCTTTAGGGTTTTCTATCAATCAAACATTCTATTAAGTCTTAGAGAGTGGAAGTGACTTGAGTGCTGTATTCAAAACTAATGAACAAACTAGCCTCATTTAATGAAAACTCAAATGCTTGTTTTTATTTTGAATATTTTCTTTAGGATATATTTAGGGCCTCATTTGGGTGTCTTTGCATACTATATCATTAAATTAACATTATATGTAAATGAAGTTTTGTGAAGATAATAATAAGTTCATGGCTACATTTTGAATGATGGTATAATGTTCCATGAGATTTTACTGATAATTAATCTAGTTGATAACTGGAAGTTAGAGAACACTTCAAGGCTATTGTTGACCTGTTCATCAGACACAAAAGAAAGAAAGAAAAAAGATAATTAAAATGCATTTAATTAGTGCTTCTTAGTTTTGAACCTGGAATCTAGCTCCTCAAATGTTCAGAGTCCTGACCTGATACTGTGAAGTAGACTCTACTAGAACTGTTTTATCACAAAAAAACTAGGATATCATTTGGCAAATAACTATTTCACATAGTATAAACTGTCTATACCAAACATGTTTCTTTCTTTGGCTGGGCAACAGTTCTTGTATTTATTTCCCATAACACTTTTCATTTCTATTGCACAAAGCTTTCAAAAGAGTTAAATGGTAGTATGTTTATTTGAGACCAATAGAAAGTTCGTTCATGGCTCAAAAATCATTTTTGTATTTTACAAGAAACTTTCAAATATGATGGCCAAAATATTTGAAATATGTGTCCCTGTAGTGATGTCATCCTCAAGGGAAACATACTTCTGATATGAAGTATTCCCGTTAGGAATCTTGGAGATCTTACATCTGTATTCTTAACCTCAAGAGTTTATCAAATGATAATAGTTAATTGTAAAATGGGATGTCATCTAACAGAGTGCTGGCAGGCGTGTTGGCCGGTAGTTACAGGTCATTGCACAAATATTTGTAGAGGAAGTGAAGGCTTCATTTGGCCTTAATAATCAGACGTCTTAGACAAATATTCATGAAGTGAATAATGTTCAGATTCAGGCAGAAACAGATTCCTGCTGATTACTTCGAAGCAGTAGGAAATCAGCCATGTGCAAACCCCAGAGGGGTGGAAATGCCCTGTGATTGTAGATATCTCTGAAACCAAAGACTGCAGTCTTGTTCCTTGGTTAGCAGTGATGATAATCCTGACCATCACACTCAGCACTTTTAGGAAATACTGACTTGTTTGTTGAAGTTCTTGGGAAGTAGCAGCCTCCAGGAGGAGCCACGTGAGTGGGTAAGCACCTTGGAGGCATCTCCCCTGAAGAGACTAAGGACGAGGTCCCATTCATCCTTTGGCTGAGAAAAGGACACACTGATAGGAGTTCTCCCTTCAACTGGAAAGCTTGCTTCTCTGCAGTAGCAGCAGAATGTCCCATCACGGGACACCTCCTTCTCCTCTGCCACTGGCACTGAAACGCTGCAATATCCACCTAAGAATTCAGTTGGTGATAGAAATCCAGGAAAAAGGGCTTCAGTGTTGACTTTCAGCAGGAGTAGTCTATAGTGTCTGAGCCTCTCCTGCTACTCCAACTCACGGCAGAGGGCATTCTACTTTGTGCATTTTCCTCCTATCAGTGATAGCAGCAGACACTTTAACCTGAATTGGCCACCAACAGGGCTTGAGCATGGATTGTCCCTCCAAGATGTTAATCCAAATTAACCAGAGGTGCAAAGCGGATTTACCAGCTGTAATAAAGCATTTGTTCTCAGATTTAGCTTAACCCTGTTACGGGTGGAATGAAGTTGCGCTGAAATTAGGTCACTCTAATTCTGAATAGTAACACGTGCACAAGAGTTTGATAGGCTGTAACTAATCCACTTAAAGCTAATTCAGATTGCAGTCCAGGGCTGTCCGCCTGGAGACAAGGCTATGCTGTATCTGTATGCATTACTCCAACAGCACAGCTGGTGGCAGGGAGCCAGCTCCTGCCCCAGTGCACTTCCAGCTTTCCCCATGCAGCCTTGTGCAGATAGTGAAATTGCAACTTAGGGATCGGAACTGGCCCTAGGAGTTGTTTTCCTGATGAAGCAGATAGGAGCATTCAGGGCCTGCCAGTGGCACTGTCCTCCAGCAATGGGAAGCTCTGCAACTCAGTGCAGCTGTGCTGGAAGAATGTGAGCCTGTGCTGAGAGCAACAGTGGAGACTGCAGGCTAGGCTTTGAAGCCTGCTCCCTCCTCACTTGCTCGATGAGACAGTGGCTGCAGTGAGAGTAGCACAAGAAGTTGGATTCCTGCTGTCAGTCAGCACAGACATTGAACCAGTTTCCATCTCTGTTGCCAGCATGGATAGCCAGAGCTCCAGCTAGACATGCTTGCATGGAGGAATCTAGAGCCACCCAAGTTAGGGCCACAGAGGAGACAACAGATATTCTGCATCCTGCCTCATATACTGTGGGGGGCACCTTAAAGTGCCAGGAGAGTTCAGTCTGGGTGCTGGTCAGACGTTGACTGTCAGATCTTCTGGCATTTTCTCAAACCTTCTTCGTTCCTCACCCTAATTTTTGGGACAAGGTGCAGAAGCAGTACAGTAGATGGGGCCTGTGATTGGCAGCATATTGCTTGGGCTGTTGGGCATCTTGCACCACCTGACAACAATGGTTGGGGCTGACTTTGTTTGCCTGGTCAGATTTTATATGTACAGAGCAAGAAACCTCCTGGGTCCCATCTCTTTCCCCAGAAATGTGTCCTGGCATGACACATTTGCAGCACACTGCTGTGGCCTCTCTCAGCTGTTGCAAGTTGCTCCTGGGCCACCTGGGGTCCTCTGTGTCACACACAATGGCAGCCACCTCTGCAAGCTGACCTTCCTGCTGGAGAAACCCCTTCTCAGCAGCACACCTTCAGGCAGCTCTTCACCATTGTCCTTCCTCAGCTTGTGCTCTGGCTGCCCTGGGCCTACTTGGAAAAGGTATTGAAAAGAAGCAGACCTACAGTCATGCATAAATCTTCCGTCCTCATCCACAAGATCAGAGCTCGTTATGTTTGACACAAGCAGATTAAAAAAAATATTCCAGCCCTCCTTTTTTCCTTTTGAGGTATGAAAGACACAGCAAGTCTCTTCTTATTGATAATTTTACTTATCCATGCAATGTGTGCAGCTTAAAACAATCCATAAGTAACATTTCTGATGGTTGTCATTCCAGATACAATCTGTTAATTGTTATGACAGCTACAACGTTTACATCTCTGGGAAATCTACTTACATTTATCTCTGAGACTTGGAAGAAGTAATGCAATGATGAACACTTAAGAAAATATATAATTTTTTTAATGTGAAATATGCCATTGAAGACATCTTGAGTTGTATATATACCACTAAGGGAGACCTTCAGAATCATGTGGGATTGCCATGAGGTTGCCCATCCTTTAGAAGGCTGAGCCATTAGGTGTTAGGTTTCCATCATGGAAGGCCACGATTTAAGCACCACTTGGAGGCAGAGAGTGAGAGGAGCTGTTTGGTTCTTGGATCTTCAAGTTTGCGCTGATCTTTGCTGTGTTAATCTTCAGTCTTAGACAAGATCAGCAGAGAAAGGCAGTGGCATGGGCAGAGATGATTATGGTATACCAGATGATCTTTGGTGTTCACCAGCAGACTTTTGAACAGTATAAAGTGCTCAGGTTTCTGTGTTTGGTAAATAAGAAAGTATTCAAAAGAAAATGTAATTTGTAGTCACATTTGGTAAACCACTTAAATGATCTGAATTTCTGTGAAGTCATATCCCTGTTAAAAATGATATTTAACATTGCTTTTTTTCTTTTCATTGTACACAACAGAACAACTTGGAAAATGTATGATAGGAGGTTTACTTCTTTTACCCTTCAATACTATTAAAATAATGAATAAAAGTGTGGAAATGCTTGGCTTTGCAGAGAATTAATGTATAGTACTGTAACTAATAATGCCTTAAATGGTTTGAATGAAGTTTTCATCTCTTTATATTGTTCAGTATTAAAGTTAAATGTGTGTAATAAACTACAAAAGTCATATTAGCTGCCTTAAAGTCTCTGTCTCACAAAAAATTCTTCCATAACAACACACATTTACTAATTCCTAAGTCACAGTATCTTTCAGCCTGGTTGGAATATGAACATGTCATTTTATATTTGCATATATATATATACATTTGAAAACCTGAGCAAAACTAAAACAGATTTTTCAGACGCTCCAAATAAAATGGAAAAAATCCTAAACCAAACAAGAAATGAACAGAAGTTCTGAAGTTCTTTTTCTATCTTAAAGTCACTTGTATGGAGATGTTTACGTTTTGGCAAAGGGCTTTTTTATGTCCAGATTGATTTGTTCCTCTCAAGTTGCAATTTTTGTAATAGGTAAGAAGTGTCAGAATTCTATTCACCTCCCTCCTCAGTTCAAATGTTACTGCCCCTATCTCACTCTCACCTATTCAGAGAAGGAATGTCATGTACAGCATGCTATTATTTTTTTATTCAAGTGAAAGGACATGCTATTTATAAAACATACTCACTTTTCCACACCTAAAGGGCAAAACTGAGCCTTTTGACTTTCCACCCTTCCAGATGTGAAATTCCAGATCAGACACCAACCTAGAACAACTTTTTTTATGGGCCATCTCTTCACCTCTTTTCCATTCCTTTTCACTGCCAATAAATTGCTTAAAAAGCAGTTTGGTCTGTCTGAGATCTCTGTCTCAGAAAGAGTGTAGCATGTCTTGAGTGACCTTTGACCTCTTAGTGTTTCTTGGTACATGCAGATTTAATATAGATAAGAAAGAGAAGAAAAACAAATAAACAAATGGATAAATTTATTTCCTAAATTATTAAATAATCTGATAAAAGAACAAATTAAACCTGACCAACACTCCTCCCAAAATAAATTTTATTTCATTTATTTAATTGACTAGAAGTTTCTAATTTGAAAAATTAGGAACAATTCTACTTATAACTCAAGGATTTTTATGATGTTGAAAGTCTTATTCCATCAGACTGCTCATGTTGTGTTGTCTGGCAGCATAAATCAATCAGCCTACTTCTCAAATCCCCTTGGTCAGCCATGAACATTCTCCAGTGGCTATTTCACATTGTAGTCAGCTTCACTCATGGATTTTGGATTCTAATTCCAAAAGTAAGACATTGAAAAGAACAAATCGGGTAACAAACATAATTTTTATTAATTCTTTGAAGGACATATGTGCTCTTCTTCTGGTTCATTCAGGTTTCTCCTTATAGGTTTATGTAATTTTAAAGTTCAGAAAAAGGGTAATACAAAGTAATACTTTGCAAAATCATAGGGGTTGATTTTATTTAACTTTCTTTGTCTTTCCCTTGAGTTCCTTCTGTGGTGGTGCATGCCTTTGCTCTGCAAGGCAGGCACTTTAAGACAGTATTACTGTATGTTCTGTGAGCTCCCTGGGAAAGATTGCCTTTGGATAAAAAAACAATGAATTGTACTTAAAGACACCAAGCTCTCCTGGCTTCATTGACCCTGGTTCATTCACTCTAGAGTATCTTGCACTTGGTGGTTCATGTGATTGTGATACTATGGAGCACACAGTGTTTTGAAGAGATGTAGGAAATCACAGCATCACAGAACTGTAGGGTTTGGAAGGGACCACTAGAGATCATATAGTCCAACCCCCCTGCCAAAGCAGTTCCCTAGCCCAGGTTGCACAGGTAGGCGTCCAGGCGGGTCTCCTGAGACTCCACCACCTCTCTGTGCAGCCTGTGCCAGTGCTGTGTCACCCTCATTGTGAAGAAGTTCCCACACACATTTGTGCGGAACTTCCTATGCATCAGTTCTGGTCATTTCCCTTTGTCCTATCACCACACACAACTGAGAAGAGTCCAGCCTTGTCCCTTTGCCTCCTGTTCCTTAGATATTTATTTATAGACATGGATCAGATCCCTTCTGAATCTTCTTTTTTCAAGGCTGAAAGGACCCAGGTCTCTCAGCCTTTCCTCATAAGGGAGGTGTTCCACACCCTTTATTATTCTTGTGGTCCTCCACTGGACTCTTTACAGGAGATCCCTGTCTTTTTTGTACCAGGGAGCCCAGAATTGGACACTGGCCAGCTGGGGCATTTATCAGTCAACTATTTCAGTGCCCACAGAATAGTGCAGTTGAAGATCATGAGTAGAAAGAGTAGCTGAGTACAGCCACAGTTTGGCTTATTCAGGAAACGGACTGCTGGGATCCTTTGGGAAGAGCTCTGAAGGTAAAGAGCTTGTGAAATCTGGTGGGCACTAAGATGATGATTCCTCAAACTCAACACAATACATCCCAATGCCCAGGAAAGTATGGTAATTCTACCCAAGTAGCTGTATCAGGAGACTAACTTGGCTAAACAGGGAACAGAAATGTTTGAAAAAACATCTCATAGGAAGTGAAAGCAGGGATGAGCTACAAGAGATTTTAGGAACAATGCCTAGTTACATAGGGACAGAGCTAGGAATGCTGAGGCTCACTATAGAAGTTAGTTGCAAAAGATATCAAAGGCAAAAAGAACTTCTACCATTCTCAGTAAAAGGCTGAACAGGGAAAGCGTCCTCTTGTAGCTGAAAGGTTATCTACTGTCAGCAGACAAAATAGAGCTCAGGAACAGGCAGCCTGCTCTGCCCCGCTCTTCACTGACAAGTTCTCCCCGATGTCTGCACTTGTTGAAACAGTTTAAGGGTGATGGGAATAACCAGCTCTGGCTAAGGATCTTGTCAAGAATTATCTGCAAGAACTCAGTCTGTACAAGCCTGTGAGACAAGGTAGGTTTCATTGTAGAATGACAAGTGACAACAGACAATTTTATTTTCAATTTCATTGAAACAAATGAGTTTCCAACTGGATATAAGAAAAAACATCTTTCCTACATGGACAATCTTGTAGCAGAACAAACTGCTCAGAGAGGCTGTGCTGGCTCTGTCCTTGAAGGTTTTTAAGAGCTGACTGAATAAAGCCCTCAGTAACCTCTTCTGATCAGGGATGGGGTCCTATTTGGAGGAGCAGGTTGAGCTAGGAGTCCCTTGGGGTCCCTTCACACCTGAATTATCCTATATTCTTCTGAGCATGGTAGTAATTTCATGGAATTAGTCAGCCATGAGACGATCTAACACCAAAACTGTAAGATCTTTTCTCCCTGACTCCAAATGTTCATCTTGATCTGGCAAAATAGCTATGCACAAATAATTCACTTTCTATGACAAATGGCCACACAAATCTTAAAAGCAATGAAAGTGGCAGGAAAGAATCAATTGGGTCTGTCTTGTATTAAAGAGATTACAAGTGAAATTCTATACTCAGTGGATGGGTGGATACTGTGACTGCCAAGCTCTTCTCCCAGGGACAGTGAAAATGAATCCATATATACTGCTCCAGGACAAGAAGAACCAGCTGCCAGGCAGAAAGCTGTATCTCTGGTTTTCATTGTTTTAGGTGTTCACACAGCAGACTATTGCTGTTAGTTTAGTGAGTGACTGTGTTATAAAGCCTCAAGTAATGAGTCAGGTAGGTTGAGTGTTGCAGTTTCAGACCATCTTTCTATCAGATTTGCATGTGTGGAGATTTTTGGGTCATATAGCAACTCACCACCTGTAAAAGCAGACAACCTAATGGAAAAAAAGAGCTACACTTAAAATGTTGTTTTTCTCCATAGCTCTGTAGCATAAAGAAAGTTATAAAATACTTGGAGGGACTTGGATTTTTTTGTTCTGTTAACTCTTTCTTCTGCCATCACAAGGACATCATTAAAGCACAGCTAGAGAGACCTCAGAAATTTGCCATGTTGTGTTTCCTGAATGTCACATCAGCAAGTGAGGCAGCTGACAAACAGTGCTCCCTAGCTGAGGAGTAACTGCAGCAATGAATTCAGAATCAACAGGGAGGCAGGGGCAAATGATCCCTGAGTGCTCTAAGCTCAGAGGGGAGGCTGAGCTTGGAGGTTTCCTAGTTTAAACCTGGCAGTCTAACAAGCCTCGCTTTGGATTTTTGTTTCTTTGGACAGGTAGTCCAGCAGCTAGGTTCTAACCTAGAAAAGATGAAGGTAAACAAAAAGCTGAATAAAGAATATAATGGATATATAAAAAGTGGATCAACCAGACTTAAGGTGCTATCTTCTTTTGTGACATGATACTTATCTAGAAAAAAAGAAAAATGCATGAGATACATTTGTTAACTGCTACAAAACTGCTAAGATGGAGTTTTTTTTTTTTTATTATCGATATAAATGTTTCTTGTACAATCTCTATGCCAGAACTCTAAAAGTAGAGAAAGTAATCACCAGTTACATTAAAACTGTCTGGAAAGGAGCTATTGACAAAGGATAAGAATGATATTTTAAAGCTAATCTTACAAAATGTTTTCATTAGTGGCCTTAGCACACAGATAAATAAGAGTATTAATAGCACTTGCTGCTGGTATCAAACTGGAAAGCTTCATCAATCAGAGGATTTCTGCTGGTAGGGGGTTCAGATAACATAGGTCTCATCGCAAAGCTGTGTTTTTTGTACAAAGTAGATTTTTCTAGTGTTTAAAGATTCATTACTATGAAATGATAGAAGAGAAGGAAGATGGGAAGGGTGCCAGTCAGCTACAGGATATCTGTGAGACCTCTACATCATCCAAGTGAGAGAGGTTTATTAGATCTTAGAAGATACAAAGTACATTCAGTAGCAGAAGGGAAGGACTGATGCTGGTGGCAAGGTCTCCTGCAAAGACTGTGTGTGAGTACTCTTCTATCAGAGCAGCAGGATGGCTGGAGGAGCACTTCCTGTATGAGACGAGATTTGGGCAGTTAAACCTTCTTAGCTCAGTAGATTGAAGATTAAAGAGGGACCTAACTGAACCATAAAAATACATCACAGGAACATCAGAGAGGGAAGCACACTGTGCTGGAGAACATGCTAGAGCAGATGGGAATACACTACGCACATATATTGGATGGAAACAAGAAGAAATTTCTCTGTAATAATGATACTCTTGAATAGGTATCCAAGTAGTGTAGCAAAGGCAAATGGATGGTCTGGTTTTACATTTCAATAAATGTTTATTTCTGTCAGTGTTGAAGTTAGAGACATACAGGAATTGATGAGTTTGCAAAAATAATTGTGCATGGTGAGTGCTTATTATAGCCAAGCAATTATGTTCCATTCTGACACCTCTTCCAAATGATTTAGAGCAGTGAAATTTGAGGTTGTTTTCTTGGATTTCAAGTCAATGACCTAAATACAGCACTGGCTTCTGCAGTGTAGACATTTTCTTGATTTCATTTGCTCTTCTTTTTCAGTTCATAAGGTCTTGATTTCCCTCTGCCTGTGGAAGAATAGCGAGTAATTAGAATATCCACAGCAGCAAAGGTTGGAGTGTGGAACTGCTTCCTATACAATTCGAGCACAAGAGTTACTTCTTGGCAGAAGGGTTGCTTTTTGATGTCCCATTTGCTGCAGCTCCCTCTGTTAACAGGCAATGCATTTTAGTTGCTCAAGGAGCTCCACTGCTGAGGTTGGAAACATGGGAGTCACATGCAGCGCTGTTGGTAGATGCTGTTGGTGAGATTTAACCACTAGCCCTCCTATCCTATAGTGCAAGCATGGTTGGTCCTGGCCTTGCATTTCACAGCCAACAAGCCAGATGCATAAAGGCCTGAATCTGTTATAGCTGAAACTCACTGCAAAATTTTCATTATGCTCTATAAGAGTTGATTGGCAGATGAAATAGTCTGCAAGACCTGCTTCCAGAAAAGCATAAGATAATCCTTTCAGTCAATACCAATATCTTCCCATGAGTTTTTCTTCTGTGTTGGTGTGTGATTTTGTGTTGGTCTCATTTTAAGTATCTTCTGGAGAATTTATATTATAAACAGTGACAAGGAAACAAAAATCTTTAACTCCAGAATCCAGCACAGTGAAAAATGAGAGCTAAGGTTCGGAAAACAAGACTGAATCTCTTTAAAATATACTGAAGACTTTATAAAATGTGCAGAAAGCTCTTACTGTTCTCCACTGCCTGACCATCAACTTAAATTTTCACTCATAACTGGGATCTGATTTCTTCAAATAATTGAGTTATCTGATTTCCAAAGAGAATGGGCAGCCCTGAGGAATGCAGATGGCTTTCAGTATTTCTAAAATATTTTAAAATATATTATATCTATTTTAAAATCTGTCCACTTCAGTTAAGCATCCACACAATATTATGACAACTTCTCAGATCAAGCTCCAACTGTGCTTGTAACACCCCATGCATCTGATTCTTCAGAGCCTCAGAAAGCGCCACAACGAAATGCTCATCCAAAAAAAATAAAACAGCCTTGGTTTGGTTAAGGTATAAATTCCATTGTGGCGTGGCTTGGATTCCATGTCACAAAAAGTGACTGGTTTTATGGTCGTGATCTCATCTTGTCCAACGTCACCTACCACCATGTACAGTCCAGAAGTGCACCATGCTGTTGAGTAATGGCCCTTGGGTACTGGCAATGGTTCTGTTTTGGCTACAAATTAATCACTGGCTGAGAGTCATTATATTGAAATAATAATCTAGGCATTTACTCTCTAACAACACCAGGAAATAAAAGTATTTGCTGGAAGTCAATCTCCACTTAGAATTTAAAGCATTATTTTACTTCTTATATTCCTGTTAAAGGTTTGTCTTGTTAATTCATGTACATTCAAATGAAGTTCTGCTGGTAAAATTTAAAGCAGTGCGTCTGACAGTAAACATTAATAGTAGCTATGATGCAGGAATTTTAAGAGTGAATCTTTGTCAAAGTCACCTATTTCCCCCACAGAAACACAGCCTTTCTATCAGCTATACAGTTTTATTACACCCAATTTCAGTTTTCTTGTTAAAAGAAGATCTCCTTAAGCCTTTCCATTTCTCGTGCTCCATTCCCCATGGTTTGCAAGTACAATAGTGAATGTAAGCTACAATAAAAAGGTCATTTTCTTCTTTCAGCAACAGTAACACAAGTGGCTGCGTTTCCTGATTCTGGATTAAGTTCAAGATTTCAAATACGACCGGGCTCGTTTCTGATTAGAAAGTTTGATATTTATCACAGACTTTCCTGTCTTCCATATCCAGTGTGAGTGAGATTGTAAAAAGGTAAACTGAAAGGAACCATTCTTTTATTCAGCAATTAACCCCATCTGAGTAAATAATACGGTGTTGTGCACTTGAGCCTTAGCTGTTATGCACTGAATTCAGAATTCAAAACGGCTTCAAAGCCGCGTTCGTGAAATGATGACAAGATGCTGCAGAAACAGCTTTTCATGTGGAATATAATGCAAGTATTGTATTACATAGTACAGTAACAAATAGAGTATAGTTGTAATGATATAGCAGATAAAGTATCTGGAAGTACTTACCTGAGGGAAACTCAATCTTATTTTATTTCAGTGCTTGAGGCTTATAAACACAATGTATGGGCTTGGAACTTAAATATTAGAGGAATCATTTTATTGGGGGGAGGAGAAGGTAATGTTTCTGATTACAGGCAAACAAAATCTCTGTGCCCAAACACAAGGCAGAAATAGTCCAAATTCCTGCAGGCAGTCTTGCAGAATGATATTTTTTTCTACAATAGGCTCACAAAATCCAAAAGTAAAATGCCCTACAAGCAGCAAGAGCCCCATGTGGGCAGAGGTCGCAGAGAGGGATGCTGTATACCTCCAGCTGTGCAGTGCAGAGTTGATGGGAGAGGCGTCTGTGGGAGAGACTGTGCACATGGGGAAGTTCTGGGGCCCCCATGGAGGGTCTAGCATCCTGCACCAGAACCACAGCACTCATGGAGATGTTCCCAGGGCTTTTTACCTTACCTCTGTCAGGGTGTGAGGACAGTTTAAAGACAGCTCATAGCAGCAGGAGAGAGCAGATGCATTTAGTGCAATAAATAATTCAGGATCAGGGTATAGGCTCCCACTGACAATGGCTATTTAATTTTTAATACTTGTCCCAGCATAATTTTCAACCTCTTCTGTCCAGCCATAGAAATCTCTAGGGCATGGCTCAAGGCTGAAGTACAGCAGTGACCTCTGCTGAGAGATGCTCTGGGCATCCTAGTGTGTTTGGTAGGTCAAAACACTAACAAGTTCACAGCTTACTTCAAAAAGTATTTTATTGTAAAGGTCCTGACAGATTGTTCTCCCTAGAGGGAAAGAAGAAAAAAAGAAAGAAAGAGAGAAAACTACAAAAACATAGAAGCCATATAAGGTTTAATTTAGGACTACATGTGGCAATATAAATATCAAATTAACTGCAAGGCATTGTAAGACCTTTTGAAATTTGGTGACAATTGTTCTCTTCTCCATTCTCAAACCTTGTGAACCCAAGAGGAGCTGCTTTGCTCCTCTCAGTCTAAATGTAACTGGACAATGTCTGGACATGACTGTATAAGGATGCACAAAAGAAGAATATAGAAGAAAGGAAAGCCCGAGCCCCTTCATTTGTGAAGGCTGTTGTGTCTAAAACTGATGACTGGCTGTTCTTTTAAGTGTTGTATAGATGCTAAGTAAATTAATATATCATTGATTTGAAATGCTGTATGCCAATGGTTCAATTAGAGACTGTTAAGAGAAAATCTCAAAAAGAAAAGTGTGAACTCGAGGACAGCATAGGAAGTTCATCCAGGTGGAAGAGTACAAATAAGTTCATAAGTTCATAAGTTCATAAGGTTGGAAAGGACCTATAAGATCATCTAGTCCAACCATCCTCCTATCACTATCTCTACCCAACTACTAAATTAAGTCCTTTAGCACCTCATCTAAACGCTTCTTGAACAGCGCTAGGGATGGTGCCTCAACCACCTCCCTAGGCAGGCCATTCCAGTGCCTGACCACTCTTTCAGAAAAGAAATGCTTCCTGAGGTCTAATCTAAATCTTCCCTGGCGCAACTTGTGGCCATTCCCTCTTGTCCTGTCATTACTTATCAGGTAGAAGAGGCCTACCCCCTCCTCACCACAACCCCCCTTCAGGAAGTGGTAGAGTGCAATAAGGTCTCCTCTGAGCCTCCTCTTCTCCAGACTAAACAATCCCAGCTCCCTCAGCCGCTCCTCATAAGACTTGTGCTCCAGGCCCCTCACCAGTTTTGTTGCCCTTCTCTGAACACGCTCCAGGGCCTCAATGTCCTTCTTGTAGTGAGGGGCCCAAAACTGAACACAGTACTCGAGGTGCGGCCGTACCAGAGCTGAGTACAGGGGGATGATCACCTCCCTGCTCCTGCTGGCTACACTATTTCTAATACAGGCCAGGATGCTGTTGGCCTTCTTAGCCACCTGGGCACACTGCCGGCTCACGTTGAGCCGAGCATCAACCAACACCCCCAGGTCCTTTTCCTCTCCACATTCTTCAATCCATTCTGCCCCAAGCCTATAGCATTGCATGGGGTTATTGTGGCCAAAGTGCAGGACCCGGCACTTGGTCTTATTGAACCTCATCCCATTTTGCTCAGCCCAGCTGTTCAGCCTATCCAAATCCCTCTGAAGGGCCTCCCTACCCTCAGGCAGTTTGACACATCCTCCCAGCTTTGTGTCATCTGCAAACTTACTGAGGGTACACTCAATTCCCTCGTCTAGGTCATCAATAAAGATATTAAACAAGATGGGCCCCAAAACTGACCCTTGGGGGACACCACTCGTTACAGGACGCCAGCTGGACTTAACTCCATTAACCACTACTTTCTGGGCACGGCCCTCCAGCCAGTTCTCCACCCAGAGAAGAGTGAACCTGTCCACACCACGGGCTGCCAGTTTCCTTAGGAGAATACTGTGGGAGACCGTGTCAAAGGCCTTGCTGAAGTCCAGGTAGACTACATCAACAGCCTTTCCCTCATCTACCTGTCTGGTCACCCAGTCATAGAAGGAGATGAGGTTGGACAAGCACGACCTGCCCCTGGTGAACCCGTGCTGGCTGGGTCTGATCCCTTTATTGCCATGCACGTGCCGTGTGATCTCCTTCAATATCATCTGTTCCATAACTTTCCCTGATACCGAGGTCAGGCTGACAGGCCTGTAGTTCCCCGGGTCTTCCTTACGGCCTTTCTTGAAGATGGGAGTCACATCGGCAAGCCTCCAATCTTGTGGGACCTCTCCAGATAACCAGGAATGCTGATAGATGGCAGAAAGTGGCTCGGCAATCACCTCTGCTAGCTCCCTCAGCACCCTTGGGTGGATCCCATCTGGCCCCATGGACTTGTGGCAGTTCAGATGGAGGAGAAGATCTCTGACCATCTCTGCTTGAATCACAGGGGGTGCATTATGCACCCCGTCCCGGACTTCCAGGTCAGGGCAAGTACCATTTGGATAACTGTCCTGTCTATTAAAGACAGATGTGAAGAAGGCATTGAGAACCTCAG
Source organism: Cyrtonyx montezumae (assembly GCF_038088225.1). Lineage (NCBI taxonomy): Eukaryota > Metazoa > Chordata > Aves > Galliformes > Odontophoridae > Cyrtonyx > Cyrtonyx montezumae. The sequence goes on along the minus strand of NW_027072089.1, from coordinate 21,207,729 downwards.
CCTTTTCCTTATCATCTGTGGTTATATTGCCTGCCTCGTTGAGTAAAGGAGGGAAATTTTCCTTAGTTTTTCTCCTGCTGTTAATATATTTGTAAAAGGGTTTCCTGTTCTCCTTTACAGCAGTAGCCAGCCTAATTTCAAGCTGGGCTTTAGCATTTCTAATTTTCTGCCTGCAGATCTTGGCCAGTTCTCTGTAGTCACCCCAAGTAGCCTGACCCATCTTCCAGAGGACATAGACTCTCCTTTTCTCTCGGAGTCTCAACAAAAGATCCCGGTTCATCCACACTGGTCTTTTGCTCCTCCGGCTTGACTTACAGGACTCCGGGACTGCCTGCTCCTGTGCCTTTAAGATTTCCATCTTGAAGAGCATCCAGGCTTCCTGGACCCCTTTACCCTTCAGGAGCAAGTCCCAAGGGACCCTTGCAACAAGTGTCCTGAACAGGTCAAAGTCTGTCCTCTGGAAGTCCAAGGTAATAGTTTTGCTAGTCACCCTCTTGACGGCACCCAGAATAGCAAACTCCACCATTTCATGGTCACTCTGGCCAAGACAATCTCCAACCTTCACATCCCCTACTAGTCCTTCCCTGTTAGTGAAAAGTAGGTCAAGCAAGGCATCTCCCCTGGTAGGCTCTTGCACCAGCTGAGTCAGGAAGCAATCATCCACACATTCTAGAAATCTCAAGGACTGCTTCCTCTGCGCAGTATTGTATTTCCAGCATATATCAGGGAAGTTGAAGTCCCCCATGAGAACGAGTGCTGGCCATCGTGCAACATCTACGAGTTGTTTATAGAACATCTCATCTATTTCTTCACCCTGACTAGGTGGTCTGTAACAGACCCCCACCACGATGTCACTCCTAAGGACTATCCCCCTGATCCTTATCCATAGACACTCTACTTTGTCATTTCCAACCACTAGTTCTTCAACATCAAAACACTCTTTGATATAGAGAGCTATGCCACCACCATTTCTTCCCTGTCTATCCCTTCTGAAGAGCTTGTAGCCATCAATCCCAGTATTCCAGTCATGGGAGAGGTCCCACCATGTTTCTGTAATAGCTACAAGGTCATAGTTAGCCTGCCTCACAATGGCTTCAAGCTCTTCTTGTTTATTGCCCATGCTGCGTGCATTGGTATAGATGCACTTCAGCTGAGATATCTGCCTCACCCCTTTTTCCAGCACAGCCTCCTTAGGCTCTTTACTGGAGAGCCCTGTTTTATCCCCTTCCCCCGTCACAGCTAGTTTAAAGCTCTCTCAATGAGTCCAGCTAGCTCCTGTGCTAGGATTCGTTTCCCCCTTTGGGATAGGTGTGTCCCATCAACAGATAACAGGCCAGGAGCCGAGTAAACTGTCCCATGGTCAAAAAACCCAAAGTGTCTATCTCTACACCAACCTCTCAGCCAGTTATTCATCACTTGTGTTTTCCTAGCCCATTCTGTGTCCTTCACCGCCCCAGAAGGTATGGAAGCAAACACCACTTGTGCTCCCACCCCTTGAACTAATCGCCCTAATCCCCTAAAATCTCTTTTCATAGTTCGCAGACTTCTCTGAGATATTTCATTGCAGTCTGCCTGAACTACTAGTAATGGGTAGTAGTCGGTGGGGCGTATCAAGTCCGGGAGTCTTCTAGTAATGTCCCTGATCCGAGCCCCAGGGAGACAGCACACTTCCCTGCGGAAATATCTGTGTCAGAACATTTTCTGTTTTTTCTCATTTTAGCTGGGCACTATCTTTCCAGGATCTCTTGTAAACATTTGGAAGAGTGCTCCTGCTGTGCATTTATCAGGTTCAACCCAAACAGTGTCCTGGAACCCTAGCTCATTTTGGCTCAATAACAAACATAATTAGAATACACACAATCATTGAAACATAGGATCATAGGATTATAAAATCATAGAATATCTTAGAGACCTTAAAGATCATCCAGTTCCATCCCCGTGCTGTAGGCAGGGCTGCCAGCCATCAGATCAGTCTGCCCAGGGCCCTGCCCAACCTGACCTTTAACGTTTTCAGGGATGGGGCATCCACTTTTGCTTTGTACAATCTGTTTCAGTATCTTGCCATCCCCTGAGTAAATAACTTCCTCCTAATAACTAATCTAAATCTCCCCTCTTCTAGATTAAAACTGTCCCTCCCTGTCCTATTACTATCAGACCATGTAGAAAGTCAGTCTCCCTCCTGATTATGATTTTTTTTAAGTATCAGAAGGTTGCAGTAAGGTCTCAGTGGAGTCTTCAGGCTAAACAAACCCAACTCCGTCAACTTATCTTCATTGGAGGGATGCCCCAGCTCTCTTATCATTTTCAGAGCTCTTTTTTTTTGACCCACTCCAACAGCTCCACATCTCTGTGATGGATGCTCCATGCCCAAATGCAGTACTCCAGATGTGGCCTCACAAGGGCAGAGCTGAGGGGGACAACCACCCCCCTCCCCCTTCTGCCACCCCTCTTTTGATGCAGTCCAGGATGCAGTTGACCTTCTGGGCTGCAAGTGTATGCTGATAGCTCATGTCCAGCTTTTTGTCCACCAGAACCTTCAAATCCTTCTCCACAGGGCTGCTCTCAAGGAGTTTTTCTCCCATACTGGACAGACATCTGGGATTGCTCATCCCAAGTGCAACACCTGGCGTTTGGTCTTGTTGAATCTCATTAGGTTCATGTGGGCTTACCTCTCAAGCCTGTCCAGGTCCCTCTGGATGGCATTCTTTCTCTCTGTTGTTAACTGCACCACTCAGCTTGGTATTACTAAATTTGCTGAGAGTACACTTGGATCCCACTGTTTGTATCATTGATAAAGATGTTGAAAAGCACTGGACTCAAGACCAACCCCTGAGGGGGTGACACACTTGTGACCGGCCTTCACCTGGACATAGAGCCATTTCCTCAACACTCTGGCTGTAACCATTCAATCAGTATTTCATCCACCAACTAACCTGGCTTTCAAACTTGTATCTCTCCAATTTAGAGATAAGGATTGTGTTGTAGAGATAAGAAGTGTTGCAGGACAAAGGCTTGTGCAACTCCAGCTAGACAACTTCAGTTCTTCCTTTATCCACTGAAGCCATCACTCCATCTCAGAAGGCCACTGGATTGATCAAGACATTAAGTGAATATTGGCTTTGAGCAATGTGATACTGCTAAGCTGTTTGCTGACTCTCCAGATCTCTGAAGAATGGAAAGAGAATTTTGGCAAAGTGCACAAGCAGAAAGAGAGTGAGTTGCAGGGGTCAGCAAACTGGTGTTTGTGAGGTGATGGGATTGCACTGTCAGGTAACAAAATGATAATAGTGATTTGCAGAGAAATCTGTGCTCCAGTTTGCCACATCTATGACCTCCCTGCACTGGACACCATGGGTCTAGATGAACAATGTAGTCTGCATTGCAACTGTCCACCCTGCAGGTTTAGTGTTTTATTTTTATTATTTTATTTTATTTTATTTTATTTTATTTTATTTTATTTTATTTTATTTTATTTTATTTTATTTTATTTTATTTTATTTTGCTACAAGATGGCTTTCTGCTTCTCTGTTGGCTGTGGATGATCTCATCTGTGCTGGGCTGAGAGAGGGGCTGGAGCACTGAGGTAGGACAGGTCTTCAGCTTGGAGACGTACTTTTCTTCAGCAGTCTGGATCCTTCTGTGACAAGTTAAGACCAGGTTTCTTTTAATGGAAACCAAAGCAATATGTTTTTGGGAAAGACATGAGATCCATTTATTTTCTTTTACGTGATACTTAGGATTTTACATCATTAAGAAATAATCACAAATAAATACGGCAACTCATTGAGTCCCTCTCTCATTTACGTTTTTCTGTAGACAAGTCTGCTTCCCTAGATGTTCCAGACAACTGCAATTTCTCTATATATGGTATTAAATATTCATTGAAAAATGCCTTGAGGCATTTTCTGGTTAGAAGTAAGAGGATTTAAAAAAACATATGTAACACAACACTTAAGATGCTTAATAACTAAGTAATTATCTGACTGCATCTTTTAGTCTTGTTAACTTCTTGGCATCTGTGCATGAATCAAGGCTATAATGTCTCAAAATACTCAGAAAAAAACCCCGCATCAATAATTCGGTATGGAATATTATGTCACGAAAGGATCCAAGCAAATAAGTCACAAAGCAAAACATGTTCAAAGAACATACAAGGGGAAATTCCATTACCTCAGACTTCTTGTGAATTCATTTTTCCCATTAATTTGTTTAAACAGTTTGTTTTACTCTGTAAACTGAACATGAATTCTAGTGTTAAATCAGATTCCTTTTTTGTGATTTGTCATTCATCACATTCAGGTTGTTCCCTCCAGAAACAGAGACATGTGACTGAATTTTTGTTTCCTAAAATATTTGACTATGAAAACTCAAACACTAAGCTCTTTGCAATACGCAGGCAACCAAAATAAAGTCCTTTAAGTACATGTCCAAGACTAAAACATCCTCTCCAAGAGTTTTTTTTTAGGATTTTGAAATTTGCCTTCATTTTAGAAGGAAAAGTACTTGTGAGGTGAAAAAGAAATCTGACCAATTGAAAGATTTAGCTTTTAATAAAATTAGAAGTTTGGGCTTACTTTTATTTGAAAGATATTTTTAAATGAAAAATCAGAAGAGATTCACTCAGAAAATATAAATATTGTAGAATCACCAAGGTTGGAAAAGACCTCCAAGATCATCTTGTCCAACAGTCCAGATACCAACAATATTTCTCCATCAAACCATGTCCCTCAGTACCACATCTAGTACCTTTCTTGAACACCTCCAGGGACAGTGACTCAACCTTGTCCCTGGGCAGCCCATTTCAGTGCCCGATCACTCTTTTGAAGAACTTTTTCCTAATATCCAACCTGAACCTCCTTTGGAGCAACTTCAGGCCATTCTATCTAGTTATGCGTGAGAAGAGACCACCCCCCAAAATGTTTCTTCTTCAGCATAGTTTGCTCAAAAAAAATCAAGAGAGCTGAAACAGTTCCACTAAATCTTTCTCTTTGGGTAGATTTTCAATTTTTTTTCCCATGCAAATTGTCCTTGATATAAAACATTTCAGGTAGTTCATAAATCAAGCTACTGTCTGTCATAGTTTGTTAGTCTGAACCTGGTTTATCAGCATATCCCACATACCATCTACAGTTTTAGTCAACAAACTGGTCAACGACCACAAAATGAATATTACATGCATTTGTCCGGGCAACACCAAGCAGTTGTCCTAGTGCTGACTTAATGCTACAGTCAGCTCTAGTCTGGAGAAATGAAAATATTTTCATTCCACATTTATTCTCTCCAATAAAGTTATTGAAGAGGTGTCAGATAGTGACCTTGTGCAATTCACAAAAAAAAAAAAAAAAAAACACCTGAAAAATTACCAAGTTTTTTCCCCCAGCACTCCAGAGACAGTGTGCCTGTGAACCATCAGACAGCAACAGCATTAGCTCATTTCTGGACAGAAACGGACTTCAATGTAAATTCAATGCCTCCAGTTATCAGTTCTTGAGTCACACAGCCACTGGTATCTGGATCTGTTTTGCAGCTTCAGTTGCTTTTTCAGGGAAGGAACCAAGCGTCTCATCCTGCTAGACTCCAGATGTGGAAATCACAGGTGTTCTTAAAAAATAAATGCACCTAAAGCAGAAATATCAAAATAAGATCCTCTATGTGTATGAAATAATTCTACCCAGATTTCCAAGGTGTTTTGGTAATTCTTTCATATACCCTCATTGTTGACCAGTATTTTACCTCCCTTTTATCACTTGTCTGACGGCTGATGGGGACCCTGAAAAGGTGAAAATACACCATTCCCAGGAGAAAACCAGTGAAACTGGCAGCAGAATGCCTTGCAGATGAAGGCATAGCAGAGTGTGAAGGCTGGACTTTAATACTAGGTGAGTTGAAAGTAGAAATAGAATGAAAAGCTTTAGCAAAGGCAAGTTGCTTGCTATGTATGACTTATAGTCTCTGAGAACTGACCATAACACAGGTAAAAGTGAGCTTTTTGCCCAAAACTCCAGTGAGATCAACAGTAAGAATTTTGGTTCCTCTCCTATGTAAAGTCAGAGTCTCTGAAGTTGTAATCCAAGGTTTACTGATGTTGGATTACATTGACTCTGTGGAGCATGGAGTTATATTGGGCTGATGGTCCTCATGGATATATATGGAGAAGGGTCCCCACACGCAGAAAGACAAGCAAGCTGAGCAGCACCTCTGCCACTACCCCAAAGATGTACTCAATTTCTGAAGGACAGTGAGACAGTAAGGAAATCCTGCCTTGGGATTCGTAATACCTCAGAGGAGTACCTTACAGCAAGGAATGACCCATCTTGCAGGAGATTCACATTCTGGCATGAAGAGTCTAAGAGATGGATGCTCCACAGACAGTTATCTAAAGCACCTGACACCACCATTCAAGGGAACAGGGCTAAGAAAGATCCTTCACTGAGTCTGGTCTAAGATGAGTTTCTTCCTAACTGAGTGCTTTTGTGATAGAGCAAGAGTCACGGGATCTTTTAATGCACACGCCAAAGAGAAGGACTTACAGGCTTTCTCCAGCTCTTTATTTCCTAAAGAAGGTATCATCTGACCCACAGTCATAAATGCTCTGGAGCCACCTTTCCTCTCTTGCTGTCAGCCTATCTTGATAGCTGCACTTTTTACACATTTGATTCTACAGCTTGCTGTGAGATGCATTACTACATACATCCTGTTCTACTCCAGGAGCAGCTGAAATGGAAGGCAGACAGGAGTGTGCGGTGCTCTTAGAGCTCTTCCCTCACAAATACTGCAGCACTCAGCAATATGTTCAAGCTCATCACCATTACTTCCATGAAAGTGTCACCGGGGACAATGAGGAGGTTTAAATACTAGTTTGATACTTGCGTGGGAGTTGGATTTTGAACTCAGCCCTGATCACCAGTGATTAAAAAGACCTAGCTGAAGGAACAATGATATAATGGTTTTCGTTGTGACACTGGCAGGCAATTTGTAAAACAAGGATAATGATAATTCAACCTTTGTAATGCACACAGGGATATTTGTATGAAATGCAATTTACATGTGCAACGTATTTTTATTACTAATAGAAGATACAGTTCTGTCAAATGTTGGAGCAAAGTGCTCTTGCTTTCTTAGTGTGCTTATGGGGAATTGCTGATCTCTGATGGAAACAGGATGATTGATTATGTTTTTAATGCATTTGTTGCACAGGTAAAATTAGTGCTTGAGCTGGAAATAGAACAGCCATGCTGTAGACCTTGAATTTTGAAAAATGAAAATAGCATACTTTGTTTGAAAGAAACACTACAAACAATGGCAAGACACCATTTGCTAGTTCTGTTATGATTTGTCATAAAATGAACAGAGAGACTCAATAACGGGAATAGGCAGTGATTAATTCAACCTCTGAAATGTGGGATCTGGGATTGTTCCTCCTGCTGGAACCAGACTCAGATATGCACCATTTCCAGGCAATCCTGACTAGTTTCGCAGAGGAAAGCCAGACTCAAAGTTAAGAGGGAACCTCAAAATATTCCAGGAGAGACTCAGGGGATTGAAGCTGTGGAGAACACCTGCCACACAACACAGGTCCTGCCAATATGACCAAAGAGAAGTTGTATTAATATTACCTGAGTTTGGCAAAAAATTGTGTATCATCGTTTTACTGAAAATAGCTTTATGTAGAATATAAAAGTGATATTGTTTGGAATAGTCTCAAGTGATTGTGCTCAATGACAAACCTTGGTAGTCCTTGCTTAGAGACAGCATCTCAGCAGTGATACTTTGCTGCCAGGCAGTATAATGAAAGAAACAAAAGCTTTTGCATGATTTTTCTTGAATCTCTTGGAAGAATTAACTTTCAGTTAAAAAAAAGTCATCTGTTCCTTAGCTGGAACCTGAAACTTCTCTCATGGAAGCTGACAGCAAAACTCTGTTCGTTTAGATGGGAACAACCTGATCTAGTGCCCTGGTGCCTGACTGAGTGACTGACAACCCTGCCCGACCCCAGAGGGAGTTGGAACTGGGATGGTCTTTGAGATGCCTTCCAATCCAAGCCAGTCTGTGTTGATTCTGTTAATGATGATGATTAAATTTGCAGGGCTACAGGAACTCAGTACTGCCAGCAAGAATAAATGGATAGTTACTGCAAACAATCACATTATGCCAAACAAGGGGTACAAACTTACAGATTGTTTTAATGACCAAACAAATCACAGTAATTATTAAAACTTATTTCCCAAGATAAATGACTGTGGTGATTCCTGCAGGAATATCAGAAGTAGGGTGGAATTTCACAGCCACTGAAAAATCTGCTTATACTTGGGGAAGTGTCGTTCTTCACAGACAGAAAAATAAAACACAGGCTTGGCGTGGACTAGTGAAGAGATAAAGAAATTATGAGGTAACCAGGCAGTAATGCTTCAAAGGAATATTTTCAAAAAATGCGTTGTTTCCTTTGTATTGTGATTAAGTGCTTGTAATAACAGGATTATTTTAACCCTGCCAATATGCTGTCAGTGTCAATTTTATTTAAAAGAAGGAAATAAACAAAAGGCTATTATTGCAAGAAATTCAAGCTAAAATGTTAAAGCTTTATTGCTTATATAATTGTATTTAAAATTAAAGGTTGCATGTCAAAATGAAGTCCTGGCACATACTCATACGTTTCATAATTGCTTTGGACCTGACATATGTACCCCTGTGACAATGATATCTTCAAATAATGGAAATACTGTATATTTATTAGAGAACAGCAATTTAGTAACAAATTTATATAGACTTATTACAGACTGTCAGAAACAAGAGCAATGGACATAGTACAAATCCAAACCATATGTTCCATGAAAGAGTATGTCCTTCCAGCATTTTTTAAAGCTATAAATTATCTATCACACTACCAATAAAGTACTGTAGAGGTAAGGTCATCGACCCCAAAGTACTGACATTTAGTTCAAGATCCAATCCCTGCAGCTTAGCACTTCATCCAAATTTCCAAATGTGGAGGGGGAACTCTTTCTTACTTTTCCTGTGATGTTTTCCCACAGGCTACTTCACTTGCTGATGTTTCCATGATAATATTCTTTGCATTCTGTCAATTTACATTTAGTAGCCGTATCGCATTAACAGGAAACTTTTAGATCATCCCCTCTGTGCATACGTACAGACCTTGTGTATGCTCAGTGTACTCATAAGCATTCGGTTGGATGTACCACTGGAAAATTCCCCCACTCTCAACAAGTTAGATGCGATAGCCTGAGGGTAGCAGTGCCCAAGGTCTGGTCTTCATATGTGAGGAAAACAGTTATATGGAAAGGTTTTCCTTCAACAGAATAAGGGGAAGACATGTCCCTGCTGCAGTGGGAATCCCACCCCACCAGGAAGCTGAACATCTGCAAAAATGTTCCGTATCATGCAAGCAGGAGCAAGCAATGTACCCAGACATCAAATACATATGAAGGGAATGCTAAGGATAAGTATAATGCCAAAGATAAAGAATACAAAAGGGGAAAAAAAGAAGCTGAAGAGAGAGATGAAAGGAACTGCAAAGGTCTGACAGGGATTTATCATTACACGTAGGAGAAGACATGATAATTTTACTACCACCACTTTTTACTTGAGCTCATCTTGCTACTTTCCAGTTTTGGCTAAACCCACCTGGGAAAGACTAGGGATCACATTCTCAGGTGGGGAAAATCAGCCCAGCTCCACTGGGCCCATATGTCAATACCACTCCCTGTAGCCATGATTACCGTGCCACGTGCCAGCATTGTAAGCAGCCAGCTCTGAGGCATAACAACTGAAAAATAAAAACTGATGGCTCCAGCATACCATGACTTTAAGAGGATCCTGCTTTCAAAATGCTGGAGCCTTAATGCTGCAGTAACTCGAATGCTCCTCATTTGAAAATATTGCCTCATTATGCATAGCACTGGAACAGCACTGGTTGAATTTTCTGAAGGTTAAATAAAAAAACTATAAACATAGAAACAAAGAGGGACACATCCAAGAGAATATTGCTCTGAGACTCTACACTTCAGAGATTTTTTTCACCTCATGTGATATCAGTCTCTCTCCAGACTTCCTAGTTTATTTGTAAGCCAGATGTCCTACCACTCTCAGCATTTCCATGCATGTAGAATTGCAGAAGGACAAACCACACGATAATATTTTTCCTTCTCAAATTTCCAAAACCCTCCCAGAAGCAGCTATTTGTGCAAGCAGATGTGGACCTGCAGTTCTCATACTGGTACTGATCCATCAAACTCAGCGCCGTGAATGAAAGCCCTTCCATCCCAGAAGCAGCTGTCAGTTTGAATCCAAATGTACATTCCCCCTTGTTAGATAAAACAACTCTGTCAGCCCCCTCCAGTTAGTTATTTACTTGCAATGTTGTATAGTTTTCCTGTGGCTATAGATGATCTCTTGTGGGAATGACTTGTTTTTTCCTCCTGATTGTTATTACACACGACTGACCTGTTGTTTTACATTGCAAGTCAGGAATGTTCTAAGGGTAGCTCTGAGAATGGCACTCAGCTTGCTATTGGGATCTTCAGTTACATGCAAAATGTTGCAAAGAGTTTGTGCAATTATTTTGATTTTTCATCCTCTTGGTTAAAGTGTAAAAATCTCTGACTAGTACCGTCTCTGAAAGTGTTTGTTTGGGGCATCTATAATTCTGTCAGGGTGCCTCTGGAGTACTTTGGGATCTGGACACGTTCAGCTTCGTTCCTCATTCCTGAAGTCCAAATATTCACAGAGGCACCATTTACACAGAGTTATGAGACCCATCTGCACATTTTTCTTTCTGTGGGTGAGGGGGAAGAAATGTAGAGGTGAGGAGCTGAAGGGAAGTTGGGAGGCAGACACAGTGAAGAGGGCTGAGATGAATGTTTGTTCATCCACCCCTTGCATTTGTGCCGCCTTGGCACATGCCATCTCTTCTTGCAAGATGTTTGTACCTCCTCAGAATGGAGGAAACACGGATAAGTGCAATGAGGACAATATATTAATGATTATCTGGTTACTTTAAATCGCTTTCTTTCTTGCTGCTCGTTTTGCTTTGAATACAGATCCTCTGTAACCAGTTTTCCTATGAAAAATATTTTCTACTGCTATTTTATCACAATGTATCCATCAGTTTAATAAAAGAAATGAATTCAGGTGGCTTGGTATAATCTGATGTGATTTGGCTATCGTGATAGAGTTAGGAAGACATTAGTTTTTTAATTAATACTACTCAGATCAGCAGAAAAGCCACAAGGAAGACTCTATTTCTGTAATTTATGTGACCAGTGGCCTCTTGTTAGGTGGTGGGGAATACTTAAAGCCCTCAATAAAGAGATCAGTAGAAACTCAGCACTTCTGAAGTAAAGCCACAGAAAAATGGACACTCAAATCCTGGTGCACCCCCAGACATCTTTTGATGATGAAAAACAGGCAAACAGCTCATAGATTGTAACACATAGAAAATATAACAAAAATAAATAAAATACATCTATATATAGTGAAAACGTTGATGAATAATTTAGCTCTTTCATGCTTGTTTTAGATTTCAGCACAACTGCCAAAAATTCAGTCTTCATGGGAACGTTTTCTTTGGTTTTGATCTGTGTGGATTTCTATCCAGTAAACTTCTGAATATGGCGAAAATCACAGAACAAAATCTATTTAGAGCTCTTCGGTTCTACTCACTTTTCAGACTGAAAATGTCTTAACTTGGGAAATCAGTGAATATATTGGCACATAGCTAGAGAGTCACTCAGGCTGTCTTGAAAACCTCAGGAGTCTGCAAGAACATCTTAATCAGTACAGTCTAATTTCTGAGCATACTTTAAAAAATCTGTAGCCTAAAGCACACTAGATAGCTTTAACATCCCCTGAAACAATGCCTTAACTCCATTCACGGAGTTTCTCAAAAATGATCATCTGATGTGTTTTTTGAATCTAGGAAGGGAATAATTATTACAAGATGTAAATACTTCTCATGTGATGAGGAGCACTTGGGTAATTCTTTTTCACTGTCTCAGATACATACCATTAAATTTCTCAAAATTTGATAAATTACAGGAATTGTGCACTTTTTATTAGCATTTCTCTTGGAAATTATAGCAGGCACCAATCCTGACCACTAGAGACAGTGCTTCTTAAATCATTACCATTGGGTAAAAAGTCAGAGTAATTCTTTATTTTGTGATAGCAAATTACTGGCTTGCCAACAGTGCAGTGTCAGAGCAACTAAAGTGACCTTTGAATTGTGTAAAAAATTGTGTATGTATGTGTGTGTGATACAGATGTTAGTGCAGATCGCTTCAGTGTCTGGATGGTTTCACTGTAATGCTCACTTGATTGGAGCACTTGGTAAATTCTTTGTTATTAACATTTGGAGCGTCTTACTCGGACATGAACTTTGTTACGTGGAGTGAAAACTGAATAAAAGATTGGAAACAAATGCTAATGATAAGCAGCAATATACTGAGTTGGAGGGAAGTCTGCAGGGATTATAACTGATCCTGATTTTATGTAATGACTTTATTTACGCTATAAAAGGAAATTAATTTTTTTCATATAAAAGCCTAGCATGTTGAAGTAGTTAGCAAAATCATTCTTAAATTACTGGAGGTTGGTAATGCATTACCAGCTCTCCTGTCTCTCTGTCTTGGGGATCAGTTGTGTTTCACGTGCCTGCATGGTGCTGATTTCCCTCTGTGAGCTGCTCAGTACATATGAAATCAATGGGACCTGGGAACCGAGAACCTTTATTACTTTTCTCCTTCCTGTTTTTCTGCCTTGGGCGATTGCTTAGTCTTCCTCATGTGTACATCGGTAAGGAGGTAGAAATCCCTTCTCCAAAGGGACTTTTAAGGTTGGGAATATGAGCAGGAAACAGCACAATTAGATTCAACTGAGAAAAAAACCCCACAAACTAATATATCTCAGGGAAAATCATCTTAACTGCATAATCATCAGGAGGGAAATACTTGGATACCACTGAATACATAAAGATTTAGGAAAAATTTTAAAAAAAGGTAACAAACCAGAAGTGATTTCGCAATAACTTAGAGCAAAGAAACTGTTGTGTTTGTTGATTCTGTGCAGAAGGACATCTCGACAATTCTCAGGGACATAATATTCTCTCTGGAGGATTTCCTCTGGGATTAGATGCTCAGGGCTGTTCTGGGATCCTTGGACTGAGAATGAATACCTCAGTGAGGACCCCCTCAGTGGACCCTACCAACAAACCACCAACATGGTCAAGAATATAGAGAGAAATTGGAAAGATTCTGAAAGCTAAATACACATATTTTTGGTAAGCAATCAGTACATATGGTGGAGTGATGTAGAGGCAGAGAAGAATGCGTGATGCCACTTTAAGGGCTTACAAAACATTACTCATTTTTCAACCTGGCTGCCAAATTCAGAATGTTCGTCTCTGCTCTCATACCAACCCTACCTCCTGCACATTGTTTCTTTGTGGAGAATTCTTCATGGTGAAAGCTATTACAGACTAATCTGTATGAGAGACTGGAATAGGCAGGATGACTTCTTAATAAATTGCACTGTTTCACGCCTGGTTTACACTGGGTGAGATTTCTATTCGTTGATCACTCTGGTCAGTGTTTGTTAACAACAGTGAAGAAAGCAATTGGACTTGATGATCTCAAAGGTCTTTTCCAACTTGAGCAATACTATGATTCTATGAAAAAAAGGAAATCCTTTACTGTTACGGAAGGAAGGTAACAAATATAGACATGCCAACACTGTCACAGGAAAGGTTTATGTCTTTTATTCTTTCTGCCAAAATCATTCCAGAAGTTGTGCTGTAGCTCATGTAGCCAGCTTGGAAGTAGCAAGCGTTGCATAAGTACTATCTAGAATCTCCTAAACCTGAGGAATTAGCAGTGATGTTTGGGCTCACTCTTGTACCGTGTTGAAAAGAATGCTTTAGCATTGCTCAGGAACTTTTATCAGAGAAGATCACAGTGAAACCTGAAGAAAATCAGTCACAAGTGGAGGAAAAAGAGAAATGACCTAGAGGTGAGGTCTCTTGGAATGATGCCTAATGAGAGGCCATCAGACTTATCATTTGGTAAACTGTGAAAAAGATTACATCCTTGGAGGCATCCCAGAGGAAGATGGATGTGATTTCTAACCTGTCCTCCCTAAGAGAAAGGAGACACCACAAATGTCTAAGCTATATTCTGCCAGGAAGTATTATGAGGAAGGCTGGAGGGACATATTGAGAATGTGCTGAAAGAAAGCGTGCCCCAGCAGCAGGACTGTGAGTCCCTGTCTGTCACTAATCCACATTCCCCACGTCTGCCATTTTTAGGAGACTCCTTGGTGAGGCAAAAGTGATCCTTTCCTTCCTTCATACTCAGCCTTTTACAAGGACTTTCTACTGTTTGCTGTACTCTCTTAAGTGTCAATATTACATTTATAACATACGCTGCTGATATATCAGACTTTGTATATATAATTACAACTACATGAAGAGTTTCATGTTCATTGAATGCAGATCCAACCTAGAGGTGCACATTTCAATCCAGATGCACATTATGCATCTCTAATTTAAAGCTCTGCTATTTAATATAAATAGCAAGGAACTGAAGGCTCATTTTTACAGGAAGCAGAAGAGTTTTGTAAAAGATCTGCATTTCAGATTCATTTAGAATTCTATCTAAAGAGTTGCTTCAGCTAGCACAAACTCCATCTAAAGACTATTGAAGAGACAAATGCAAAGTAACTCTGGAAAACAACTCAGGGGCATTTTATCTGAGTTACACAGGAACTCTGAATTGCACCTTCCGTGTTTTCTTTATATGCACTTGAGTTGAGGTGTAAGTGTTGCATTGCTTGTGCAAAGCACAACACATTTCCACTTAGAAATGTTGTCCCATGCACCTGAAGTATTTGCAGTGTATTTTAAAATGCTCATCTTAGCAAAATGTTCCTGATTTAAAGAAGGTGCTTAAATCGGAAGAAATAACATTACCAATTAAACTGACTCTGAAAATACAACTCACTTCAATGGTCAGAATAAATTTGGGTTTGAAGGTGTTTAAACAAATGCACACTTCAGTTGAAAGCAGTCTGCAATAACGAGATTCAATAAAAAATTCTAATTGTAGGCCTGATGCTAAGTCCTGAAACACATTTTTTGGGTTCCCACGTGCCTTGTTTCCAAGATGGTAGCACCTGGAAAAACATGCAGCTTGATTTCTGTAATAGACACAAGATCTGATGGTCAGGACTGCATTATAATGCCTGATTTAGAAGTAGGGTAATTTTGCTGCAGTTTGAGTGTGTGACTTTTATGCAGGACAATAAAAACTTATTGGGCTATGATCAGTGACCACATATAGCTTCCATGCACAAAGTGAAAAAAAACAACAGACTCTTTCAATACTCAAACCAAAACATCCTGAAAACCATGACAGAAAAATGCTGTTGCTGTCTTTAAACCTGTTTTTCAACTAATTTCCCATGCAGTTGTATTTATTGAGCTCTTCAGGAGAAAATGGGAAAAATGGGATGGTACCTCTTTGTACCTCCTCGAATTTTCTGTCCTCCCTGAAGAAGAAATTCAGTCCTTAACAGTGAGTTGAAATTTTAATGTGATCTGACTATTTCCCACGTGAAGTTTGCCTTTTGCTTCACATCATTTCCTGTGGTGAAAATAATCTCATTGGTCCATGACATCTTCTTCCTCATCACTCCAAGCTTAAAGCAAAATCAGGTGTAAAATGGCAGAAGTAAATCCTTAGAGATGTAATATAGAGATATTTATTTATTTATTTATTTTGTATATTGAGAACTGGTCTCTATTATACAGTGTGCTGCTTCTGAAGGCAGTGATAGTGAGTGGGATGAAATGAGAGAGACGAGCAGCCCCTTTGGGAAGTGCAGGCAAAGGACAATGTCCCTGCTGGGACACAATAATCTGTAGGATGCTCACAAGCCGTTCCTGCAGCCATGTACCTGCAACAAATTAGCGCGATGCTTGTAGTCTCATTGTTTCCACATCCCCTCCACAACCAAGCCACACATGGTAATTAAACGGGATGATTAGTCAATGAGGAGCATTTACACTGTATGCAGCTTTTAGCAATGAAGGAGAAGAAGCACCGAAAGCACTGAGAAAAGCTCCCCGCAAGCAGCAGAGCGCAGGCAACTTTCCCACACTGCTCTGCCTCCATCCTGATTTACAGCCCTCCTGTGGCTCCCTGCTGTGCCTCTTCTGCTCCAGACACTGCCAGGGGTGTGAAATGGCTTTAGTAGTTTTTGCAGGTGGACTCCTCTCCACCAAGGACTGCTTTGACACGTCTCCAGGCTGTAACATAAAAGGCAGAGCGGGGGAAAGTGTCCTGCAGGGATTGATCCTGATCTGTGCTTTGCTACAAACATCCTGAGCAGGTCTGGATAAACTTCATCATTTCTCCAAATCCCTTGTCTGTAAACTGGCAATGGTGCAAGCAATAATACATACTGGTTGCATAGTGGGGAGGGTGCTGGTTAATTACTGAGTGTTTATGCAGTGGGGTCAGCAGGGAGAGTGCTACATGATAGCTAAATATTAGTGTGAAATCGCAGAAGATAACTGCTTGTATCCTCCCTTGCACAGTTCGGTGATATTTTATCTACTTGTTATTTTGCACCACATTCCCTGAAAGCTGAAAATACTTAGTGTCTGTTTAAAAGAAATATTTCAAAGAACACATGCTGGTTTGGGTTGTTTCCCGCTGTGCATAGCACCTGCACACAACTGACACTGGTGAGATCTTTGCTTTAATAGAAAAGGTAAAATGAAGTGTTACTTCTCTTTAGGCTCAGTTAAAGGGAACACTATTAAAAATACTTGTTTCCTAGCCAACTTTTTTCCTTTTTTTTTTTTTTCTCCTGTAGTCATATTTGTTTTGGTGCACATCTGTGCATACATGTGTTCCTCTCCTTTGTGCCCTGATGCACATCCCTCACCAGAGCCAAGAGAGAAAAGTTTATGAGACATGTGCCACTTCATTTTGGAAGGCAAGGAGGAGATTTTTCATACAAGATGGGGCCGATTTCGGTTGTTAGTACAGCTGATAACTGTGCATCTATAGACATGAACAGTTGCAGTACTATCAAAAAAGCTATGGATGCCCCATTCCTGGAGTTGTTGGCCAGGTTGGATGAGGCCCCAGGAAACCTGATTCAGTGGGTGGCAACCCTGCTCATGGCAGGCGGTTTGGAACTGTATGTCCTTCAAGGTTCCTTCCATCTCAAGCCATTCTGTGATTCTATGAAAGCGTGTGAGTCGAGGTTGATGAGTTCCAAGTTGACTGTATAGGCCTTGTGACATACTTCTTTTATCACACAGTTTGTCACTTCATTTTTCTGCACCACAGAAAGCAGTGCTGAAGTAGCTGTTGCAGTGGTGGTTCCCAGTGTCCCTGTTGCAGTAGGTCAGCTGCCCTGGGGTAGCACTGAGGGCTGTGGGACATGGTAGGGCTGTTCTTGCCTGGGGCACAAGGAGCCAAGAGCTGGAATCAGGGAGAGCAGGCAGCAAGCATCCTCCTGAGACAAGTGTTCCCTCTGGGGTAGTGTGGTGGCATGTGACACCAGAGGAGAGCACCCAGATTTAGGACACCTCTTCCATTGCTGTCAAGAAAAATCACAAATGCCTATTGTGTCACTCACTGCTTTGGATCACGGAGCAGCTGAGATTGGGAGGGATCTGGATCCATCTGGCACAACCCCTGCTCAAGCAGGGATGTCCAGAGTAAGGTGCCCAGGCCTGCATCCAGGTGGCTTTTAGCCATTGTGACAGTGCTCTGGCACCTATAAAGGAGCTCATGGAGAGAGCCCACAGGCAAAATGCCAAAAAGCTGGTTTGCTTTCAGCCCTGGTTTGGGAGAAGACTCTGCCGCTAGGAGAGGCAAGAAAAACAAGAAGTCTCACAGCCAGACCAACCCTTCTCCTAAGGGCTGTGCTTGTGGCTCAAAACATAGGATAGCCTGAAGACAAGACCAGCATATCTGTCTGGGGCTGGTACCTGGGGCTCTGAGCTGCCAGCTGTGACATGACACTGCACAGACCATCCTTCCTCACTAGGGTAGGATCACTTCAGGAATTCTTCAGGAGAGGCTGCCCTTTATTACTGACCTGGGAAGCAGCTCACAGATTCAAATCAAAGACACATAGCAACCCTTATAGTTACAGAGCCTTGAAGGCTAATATTAGCAGTGAAACAGAGAGAAAAAAAAACAGACTAGTTTTAGTCTTAGCTACCAAAGGTATCAGAAGTACCAGCAGCCTACAGAAATACAGAAGAAGCAAAGTGCTACCTTCAGTTGTTAAAAAGGGCTCTGATTTCATCTTACTAAGGATTCTAGTTGTCATTTGGTGCAACCACAAGATTTACTGGTTTAAGCACTCTCCAGAAGCAATGCTGTATTATAACAGATAAATAAATGTCAGGCAGTGTGAGAAGCTGAGCTAGGCTCTCCAAGGATCCTCATGTAGGCCAAACATTCTCCACTATGTCCTTGTGATGGAAATCCCCTCCCATCTCTCTCTGACTCTTACCTCTCTCCTCTATCACCTGTTGTGACACTTTGCCACCCAGATAAGGGAAGGTGAGCATACCTCACTGGAAGCAGCAGCTCTCAGACTGATTTAGAACAGCAAATGAAGCCTGGGAATTTGTAACCTTTCTGCAGATAGTGTGAAGAGAGAAAAAAAGGACTGTATTCCCCCAGCACCATCTGAGTAGCCTCAGACATCCTGATCAGGCACAACAAAATGCTGGAAAAATATACAAGTAAGGCAGCATTCTCCTGGTTTTCTGCATTTGTAAAACAATGTAAAGATGTAAAAGGGAGGAGTGGAACATCCTGACCACATCAAAGTTGGTCTGCAGTCATCCAGTGAGACTGGAGGTATGTAATGTATGTGGGATTTGGAAAAGCCAGAGGATGGGGAGAGACAGTGGTCATCCAATCTGGATATGGCCAAGTTTCTTTAGCTCATTGAATGAAGGAGGCTTGTAGCCTTTTGAGGTTTGTGTCCTGCCATTACCAGTCTTCTACATTGTTAGAAACCATCCAAGCATCTTCCCACGGAGAAGGAAAATTCTTGGTGAGACCAGTACTAGAAAATTCTCCTCAGTTTTGCTGAGCACATTTTTTCAGAAGTTATGAAGAACTGATGAGGAAGAACTGTGAAAATTGCTCAAGTCCCAGTGAGGGACTCCTTCCATGCAGAAACCTGCAAAGCTTGGTTGCCCAGTCTTCAGTGTAGAAAAAAAGATTTCACCACCAAATCTTGGACTTGAAGAGTCCGCAGTCCTCTTGCAGGACACATGCAATCAGGAAGATTGAAAACAGTTTTGTGTAATCAAATTTCAAAGGAGAGAAAGCCAAGGTCTGAGAAATTCAGAGAAGCAGGCTAAAATTAGCAATGAAGACATGGATATTCAACAGGGAGGATGACTTGCTGCTGATCTGGGAAGTGAGCAGTGCAAGCAGGAGTTTGTTCTTCTCATGCCCTTCAGTGAAATTACATGTACTTCTGTACTGAGTTTTTAACCACACCAAAGTTACTGAGATGTGGTATCACAGTACAGATTAAAGACTCATAATTTACAGAAACCAATCTAGATGTTCTTATAGAAGGTGTGAAATCATGTTGCACTTCTTTGAATGAAGAATATTTAAATAAGAAATAAACTCAGTTACACTAGGAGCACTAAAGGTACAGTTATCACAAGTAAGCTAACACAAGATAACTTATTTCTCCGTCGTGCCATTGACAGCAATGGATTGGCTTTTTTTCCTGGGCACCCGTGGAAGAGATCAACCCAGTCACCTTGTCTGGCAAAGCAGGGAGACTGGCAGAAGAAAACTTCTGATGGCACTGCTGATGGTGATATTGCCTTCTGGAAGCCTACTTGTGTATTTGAGAAGACTGAAGACCTAGGACATGTACACTGTTTCAAGGCATCTCTCTCTACCAAGGATATCAGCTGGGACTGTCTTAGACACAAGATAATTTTTAAAGCTTCCACTATGGGGTGGAAACCTGACCCACCAAAGCTGCTCCAGTGAGCTCCAAGGGCTCCATGAGCAAGGGTCTCATCCCAATCAGGGGTGTTCCCACAGAACCACAGTACCCAGTGCTTAGGAATAAGTAAAACATGAAACACACACACAAAATGCATATCACAATAGCTGGTTATTAACTTCATCTTTCACAGTTCCAATAGAACTTTTTTTCTCAGCTGTGAGCAGATGTGTATTAATGGTTGGATTTAAAATGACTAAGCTCAGACAGATCACAAAAATATTTTGGCAATGTAATCCACAAAGTAATACTTGTGACAGAATATGCAAAATGACACTAATATTTCAGGAGGGATTTAGAAATAGATGAGATTTACTAGTTGAGAGTGAAAAATAAGATTTGATATTTAAATGTACAGGGACTTTGGATGAGGAGTTACAAATAATACTGTGAAAGGTTTTCAGAGTTCAAAACAAAAGAATCCTGAGCTCAGCAGGATAGGTTGAAATGAGTTATATACACTCAAGCAAGTGAAGTGAATCCTGTAAATGTGTATGAAGTCAAGCTGCTGCCCATTCATGTGTACCTGTGACCTGTTGTGGCTTTTGGTGGTAGTAAAATTCTTAGTGTGTCCCAGTACTTTATAGATGACAATATGATCAGACCAGTGGTTGTGAGGTTGCTTGTACACAGGACCACCCAGAATTCAGACCCTGTGTCTGAAAGCGCTGTCCAGATGTCCCTGAGCTCCAGCACTTGGTGTCATGCCCATTGCCCTGGACAGCCTGTTCCATGCCCACTGCCCTCTAGTGCAGAACCTGTCCCTGACCCCTACCCACCCCTCCCCTGACTCAGCTCCCTTGGGCCCTGTCACTGTGAGGAGCTGTGGTCACCATCAGGCCTCCCCTCAGCTCCTCTGCTGTGGGCTGCACACACCCAGGGGCCTTCACACTCCTCATACATCTTGCCTTTTAAATCCTTCATCATAATTTTTTGCCATCTGTTGGACCCACTCTAATATTCTTATGTCCTTCTGCAATTGTGGCACCCAAACCTGCACCCAGTGCTCAGGGTGAGGCCACACAGTGCAGAGCAGAACGGGACGACTGCTCCCCTCACCTGGCTGGCAATGTGAATGAGAGCAAGTTATTGTATGGACAAGACTGACTATCATGGAAATAATGAATGTTGTTGTGCCTGCAGTCATGCAGATGAATTACTGCATGTGTTAGGGCCTGGATTCATTCCCCCTTAGTTTAGGCATTTAGCCTGAAGTCTCCCAGTTAAGAGTTCACTTGTTGACTTCGGTTCCCAATGGACATAGAAGTGTTATTCTGAGAAACAATTTACTTAAAATCTGAGTAGTGTTGAGCACTTGGCTCTTCCTCACACCCAGGAACACCGGGGGTCCACATGCAACTGTGCAGCAGAGAGGTTTTCAGACTCAGTGTGGGTCTTTTCCACAGTATTCTTCACCTGAGAAATCACTCATTGCAAGCTGTTTTCTTCCCTCTAGTCTTTACAGTGCCAAAGCAAGCAGAGCCACACATTGCAGGCAAGAGGTCCTCCAGTGAATTCCAGAAAAGGAATTCCACCCTAAACACCTTCTCAGAGGCTAGAGAAAGATTAGAAGCCCTTGAGCTATGCAGCTTGAAGAAGTGGGATTTGTCTAGCTCTCATCTTTGACTTTTGAAGGAACCAAGCACAAAAATAATTGATGTCACTACTGATAAATGTATGTAAATACTCACATCTGCAAGGATTAGGGAATGTGGCTGTATTCTAAGTGATTAGGAAGAGCAGAAATAAGCCAGTGTATTCTACACTGATCTTAAGAATTTAAAGACTTTAAGAGAACTCAGTAAGGGAACAAAATAAGAGCTGTAACTTTATTAGAGATGTTCAATATGCTTTTATGAAGTATAGGTCATACTTAATTGAGTGACTGATTACTTTTCAACAATGAAGGTGCTGCAGTAACTATTGAAAAGCAGACATAATACAGTAGAATTTTCAAAGACATTTGCTAAAGTCATGTCTTGGATTATTAATAAATGTACTGAAAAATACTGAAAATAGTATGTTCAGAAGAAAACTGGGTCAAAAGGACAAGCTTTTTAAAAAGTAATCTACCTAAAAGCTATTCTGGGACCACATAGCTTCTAAAAGTTCTATTATTTTCATATTTTCAAATTCTTCTCTCTGCATATTGTGAAGACAGGGATATTTGCACAGTTAACGTCAACATCAAAAAGGAGAGTTTTAGACAGAGGCTGTTAGGAGACAGTCCTCTGGATTTTGTCAGAGTTCTGAAATGACTCTCCCCATGTTTCATAGTTCCTGCTGCCCTCCTTGTCTATACTCTGTAAACACTAACTAGTCACTGACATCTCTCTGTGGTGAAATAACACCCCAAGTAGAAAGATGAGGTCCAGTTGGGCGAGAAGTTGAGTTGAGTAGTGCCCGATTGAGATAGTTTTTGCCCACAATGGTACAGATGTGGCTTACAAACCCCTGGTTTCATCCTTAGAGTGAAGCTTGGAGTTAAAGAAAATTGGTACAATTGCAGAAATAATATGGAATTTTAATGTGTGTATATTATTTTCCCCAGTCTCAAGTCTCTAAGCTTACATGCTAAGTAGACATTTAAAGAAAGTTATCATGAAAAAATAAATGAACAGTTAGGAGTTTAATAACAATTCACTTTTTCTTGTATTCACTCTTAACTTTGCTTTGAATAGCAGCCACTTTTCAAAGTACTGGACAAAAAGTTTCCTTCCTGCTGTTTATTTTATTTTGGCTTTTCTAAGACCAGCATTTTACAGATTTTAATGTCCAGTTCTTTAGTGATTTCCCACCTGACTGACATTTTACAATGTTGGCTAGCAAAAACTACCAGATCAGCTTTTTTTTTTTTAATTAAAGAGTCCCTCTATCAAATGGAGAATAAAATCTTATGAAAGATTGCTAAGTGCTAGAAGGCATAAAAAGGGAAAATATAACCTCTCTTCCCCCAAATTCTAAGAATATTTGGAAAATAGTAAAAAATTCAAAATTGTGAAATATTTGTAACATTCCAGACCGTGGGAAAAAGAGAAATGAATATAGAACTGGTAAAAATGAAGGTAGGAAGCTCTGTTTAAATTAATCTAAACTCGTGACATACAATGTTCTGACCCACAGGTAACATCTTTTCAATTGTATTCTTTTCTAATTTTTGTATATCTAGATGAAATCATTTCCCTGTACCAAAGTATTGGTGTATTCTCTTTGACATTTTATTTGACAAGCTGTGCCAATCTATTACGCTGATCTGATAGAATATCAGAATTATAAACAGTAATTTTTTAGGCAGGAAAGAATGTGAAGTTTATTTAAAGAACTGCTCCCAAGGAAGGAGTTAACTGGGAATTTATTTGCATTTTGGTCTGGGCTTCTTCCCAGTTTACTGGAAGCCAACTCTGTACTCAGTGATAAGACTGGAGAGGGAAGCACAAAACACCTGGTAAGGCTAAGGGAGGCCACTTTTCCTAGCAGAAGAGGAGTTTTTATTGAGTTACCTCACAGGTTAGTATGGATGTAGTTGCTGGTCAAATCCAATCTTCTAGTGTTAACCAGAAATAGGTAAAAAAATGAACAGTGGTGTAACTTTATTGTAATATGACATGCATACCACACTCGAAAAGTATCATATTGTGTGGGAAGTAAGTTTCATTTAACATTTTCATCTAGCTGCTGGGTTAAGTCCAGTTTTTCCCATTTTCACCCACATTGCACTACAAGTGTAGAAATGCAGTTCTCCACCAAAGATGCCCATTTATTTACATCATTCACTCTACCATTTCTTTTTTCTTTGTGCGTATATGTGTGATTTCTGTCTTCCTAACTCATCATAATGTCATAGAATTATTTGCACTGAGAGGGACCTTCAAGACCATCTTGTTTGAATCCCTCTGCCACAGGCAAGGATATTCCACTATACCAGGTTGGACAGGATCCCATCCAACCTGATCTTGAACACCACCAGAGATGGGGCATCCACAACTTCTCTGCAATCTGTGCCTGTGCCTCACAATTCCTATAGTGAAGAATTTCTTCCTATATTTAATCTAAATCTGTCACATCCTCTAAATCATGTGTCTTCAGAAATTACCTTTAATGTACATGGAAATGTCCATGAGGTTTAGAATTTAAGGAATGTAATAATTTCATAAACAGAAGGGAGACATTAACATGCAACAAAAAAAAAAAAGGACTCCATGAAGCGGAGAGTGAAACAGTGGAGCAGCCTGCCAGGAAAGCTCTGTAGTTTTTGCCACTGGAGGGTTTCCAGATCTGACTGGTTTTAGGGCCTAAAGAATCTTGGTCTGAATTTGGTATTGACCTTGTCTTGTGTTGATGGTTGGGCAAGACTTCGGTAAACCAAGGCCTCTTTCGATTTGCTCCATAATTATGTGAGTACCTCTTCAGACTTAACTTTAACCAGTTAAAGTCACATTCTGCCTCTCCAAAGAGAGTCTCCAGCACAAACAATCCTGAGTGATGGCATTATCCATATGCAGTATATAAAGAAACCCACATAAGTTATGATGTTTTCAAGAGTCTTTATAAAGCTTAACATACGCACCAGAAATCTAACAAGACTGAATACAATCATATTGCAGTTGAGTGTGTTTTCTATAGGTGATAGCTTTTAATTCTAATTTGATAGCTGCTATGAGTATCCACACATTTTCATGCCACTGGCTACACATTAAAATTATTTTTCATAGGCATTAGTGCTTAGCATACTAGAAATTTGCTGGTGTTTCATAGTAGTCTACCTTACCGAGTGTTGTATTTAGGTTACATCCAAACCTAAAGAAGTAGGAATATTGTATTTGTTCTTAAACTATATGGGACTATTCTAATACTGTTTTAATCCATTTTTTCTTTTCCAAAGAAGTTCCTTAGCATGGTTCACAAGTCCATCCATTTGGACTTCATTGTATCATTTGATACAGTCATATTCAAGAAGATGTGAGAGATTAAAACAAGAACATTGATCAAACTGGGAAAGTAGCTTCTCAGAACATATTACTTGCATGTGTCTAATCAGCAGCTATTGGCTAGAAGAAATAATTTAACACCAGAGTATTGTGCAAGTAACATGCAGAAG
Source organism: Cyrtonyx montezumae (assembly GCF_038088225.1). Lineage (NCBI taxonomy): Eukaryota > Metazoa > Chordata > Aves > Galliformes > Odontophoridae > Cyrtonyx > Cyrtonyx montezumae. Next base: position 21,182,543 of record NW_027072089.1, on the reverse strand, counting down.
GTGGCACAAGAATAAGACCGAATTCCATACAAAATGCAGAATCAGGTAAGGTATTCAGAGATGAGCAAAAAACAGCCTGTGAAAAATGGGACTTTGTGAAATGGGTATAGCAAGTTCCAGAATAACTACCATACATTAACTAACTAGTAACAGCAGGAATAATGCAGGCATGAGGCATTTGAAGGAGAGGTATGAAATGCTTCTTGATTGCATAGGTATCTGGTAAGTCAAGTATTCACCTAGAGAGGATACACACTGTACAAATTATCTGTGCTCAGTGATAGTAAGCTCAGATCAAATCAGGGGCAGAGGGCAAAAGCATATATTGCAAGAAGAAACTCAGAGAAATGTGGCTTTACTCTTTTTGTCACTACTGATCTTTACTTGATCTGTGTAGTTTCAACATAATTTGTAGTACTTGCAATGTTGAAAGGTGCAGCCATTTCACACAATGATAAGAGAGCAAGCTTGGTAAATACCATTCACTTTCAGTCTTGTGGAGGGTTGTTGTCGTATCAGAGAAGAGAATGCAACAGTTCAGTTCTTTGGTCATGAAAGGTCTAGAATATAAAAGAGGTCTAGAATATAAATCTTCATTTTTTACTGTAAATGAGAATTTGATCAACTGTAATCTGGATTACAGAGTTCAGATTAGGCTATTGCTCATGACAGATCACATCTGTTTGAAATCCTTCACATAAGACTTGTGCGTAGTTATATGATATAAATCTGTAATAAATATATTGATTAAATTGACTTATTGCAGAATGATACAGAAATACATGGGATGACATGAGTTGTCTACATAGAGACATAAGATGAAGGAAGACTAAAGAAACTGTTCCACATCTTCCTTACTTCATTTTGAGATTACCTACACAAACTGTCAGTTTCAAAATGATGAGTAGCACTTAAGAAAATCAGTTCAGATGATACCGAATGCTTCAAATTCATGTAGCCAACTGGTTTGTATTTGCTGATTTGTATTTTACATGACATTTTGCTGTTCTGTGTTTTACTCATCTGACTCTCCATCCCCAATCTTCCTGTATTTTATTAGCAGCCATTATGTCTCCTTTCACAAATCAACTCCTGCCCCTTCCCTTTCTTCTTCCCTTCCACTTTAGTCAGAGGACTAAAAATGAGACACTACTCAAGAAGCACAAGAAACAGGGCAAGAATTCTAGATTTGGTGGAATTTTAAGGATGAGTGTGGATTTAGAAATAGAATTGCCGTTGGCTACTTGCTTACTCTGCTGCAGACTTTCAGAGATCCTAGGAAACTGAAGTTTTTGCTGAAGTGAAAAGATTTATTCACAAACCTGTCACCTGCGATAGGGATCAATCTTGATTAGCGGGTTTGGTTTGTTTAGAGTGAATACATATTTTCTTTTAACTTCAGGACACACAGAAATATGTTAGTTCTCTCTTACTACTAGTCACAAATTCTGTTGCTTACATGCAGTAAAAAAACAATACCTAAAGCCTGACTAGCATGCACTGATTTGGTTTGTAACAGCAATGCAGTATCATGTTGATCTTTACCAACCATTTAGCATTACAGGTTGAAAATACAAGGCATTGTCAGTAGATATTAAACAATTTTTGCCTATAATTATGCTTCTCGTTGGCAGAAATATCTTCCGGACTATCTACAGGATGACAAGCTACAGCATGAAGAAGAATATTCAGTCCTCCAAATTGAAAACAGATCCATTTCATCATATAGTTACTTGCTTATCTACATCATCTAAGTGAGAAACTGGAGCCTGCATCCGGTAGTAAACTTAGAACCAAACAAAATGCATAAGACCAGAAGTGGACAATGCATGAAAAAGACATGGGCACTCCCGATGTTTAATTTCCTTTTTATCTTAAATTCAGCTTATTCGTGTATTCCATATTGCTTATTTTTAGAGATCCGTCATAAACAAGTCAAGACAGGATAATAATAAGGCAGACTAGGTTTTGTTTCTTAACCTCAACAAGCACCTTTGTAATAAGCATCAAGGCCTAGTGGAATGGGCTTTATCCCAGGTCCATCTTTAAGCTCTTGCTTTACTAACATGCTCAGCTGCAGCCAGTCATTCTTTTCACCTTTGTGCCTGTGCTCACGGACATGCTTTGACTACTCTTGGTCTTCTCAGGTAGGATCTTGCTTTGGGTAGAAGTTTCCAACTGATTCTGTTCTTACAATGCAGAGACTCCTGCATTTAAAAGCAAGTGAAAACTAATTCGCATGCCTGGGAGTGATCCCTAAAATTAAACCATATGTTTAACAGCTGCTATCAGCTGCTTTCAGCAAAGGGGTGGGGCAGATTAGGTGAGGTCTGAGGGAGGAGAATCTGTGCAATAGGGCAAGAAGGTGTCTTATCAAGTGCTCCCAGGTCCTGTATTGATTGCTTTATGGGACAAGCACTTCTGAAAATGTGACTGACAACTCAGATAATGTACTTGGGACAATGCTGGCCTCAAGCAGACAAACATGTCTGAGAGCCTGGAAAGCCTTGATTCATAGGATTGAGTGTTTGGGCTTACAGTAGTGGCAGGTTGTGCTTCCCAGCACAAAGAGCTGATGAGGTTGTCATGGCAATTTCCAGCCTGGGGCAGCAGGCAGTGCAGGCCATAACTGCAGAATACAGGCTCACACACCAGTTGCTGCCTTTTGGCAAGTCAATCAGGTGGGCAGTGCCCCATAGCAGCCCACCTACATGTTTGTAGTGCCCAGCAAATGTGTGGCAATTCAAGTTACCTTGCTCACATTCAGAGAGCTCTTGTAAGCAGTCACCTCTCCTTCCCTTTGCCATGGCTTAGCAGCACATCTGTCAGTGGCTTCTGACTGATGGCCTCAGTGCCATGAGGATTGCCCTGCTCCACCAGCCTCAAGGCAGACAGACAAAAGGAAGGAGCAATCCAGTAGACCTTAAAGATATATTTATATAAAGTAATGGATGTATTTAACATATAAACAAATGTATAAGATAGATGTTTACATACTTTTACATATAAACATACAAAGTCATTTTATGTATATATATAAATAATTCACATGCATGTATGCCAGAGTATATGTGCATGCATATATATAAATATGTATGTATACCTGCAGAGCATATGAACTAGATGTCTAAATTCAAAGTATTTGGATTGAGAGAGCTTGCACTTGGAGTTGAGATAGATGAAGTTTTACTTTAGTGGCAGCTCTCATCTACCCTTTACCATAGGAAGGAGAACAGTGCTTGGCTAGAATGACGAGGGTTAACTAAGCTTACTGCTCCTCTGAGAAAAGCTCAAGCCAAAGAAAGTCAAAAGGGGGTGGAAGGATGGAGAAGAAGATATATGAATGATTAAAGTATCTAAAAGGAAATAGGTAATTTTGAAATGCCAGAGCTGGAAGCAATTAGTGTCTGACTGGCAACTCACAAGAATCAATAAAAGAAGGATGCAATTTCTAATAATTCAAAAGTAAAATCTGCTGATAAGTTAAGAAGGAGCTATAAGGGAAAAAAAGAGGTGAATAGGAAACCAAATCTGTTAACAATTATTGTCAGTGCCAACACTGCTTTGGAAGAGTCACGTTTGTTCTACCACCTCCACCTGGCCAATTATATCAATATGTACTCACCAGGCTCTCCTGACAGAAGCACCCACCAGTCCCACTCACACTAAGGAGCTGCTGGCATTTGTTTTTATTTTAATTTATCACTCAGCTGTTTCAAATCACATAAAGCTAAAACTTGGCTTACAAGTTGTCAGTTCTAATGCTAATCTTTTGTGCTTACTGCATATGTGTGTGTGTGTGATATGTATATTTTCTGAACTGTAAAACTGCCATGGAAATTTCCCAGACTGGGTATGAGTTCTCCTTTCCGTCCCCTTACAGTGGTGACTGGTCAAGTTAAATGTATTGACATATACCTACTCCCAAACAGGAGCCTTCCAGCTAATACAATCTAGCCAGATCTAGTTCACCATCCCTTTACACAGGTTTAATAAGCTAACCTGGAGTGCTAGCTCAGATTGTGTAGGGTCATCCCATGCAAAGTGATGATATTTTCTTTAACTCAGTGATAAACAGCATAGACACATGATAAATTGTCTTTGTTTTCCACTTTCTGACCTTCTCAGCTGTTCTTTGCCCACTAATCCTTTTCTGCTGGGGCCACTTCTGGCACTGCAAACCTCTGAGAAGCAATCAAATATCCAGTGCTGGAAAACACCCTGTCACAGGCAGTTTCCTTCATTCCATTGCAGAATCTCCTTTTTTATCCCCCTCTCTTGAACTACACAAATCTGAAACAGAGACAAGCAACAGATATAGAACACTGGAGTCTGGCTCATCACTCAGAGCTGGAGACTCCTGTTTGAGGTGCTCAGTTAGGGGGTACAATTTTTCTGGTTACAGCTATGCAAAAGCAATGGACATAAATCTTACAACACTCAGCCTAACATATAAAAGTTATTTTAGGGCAGTTTGTAAACTTCTTTTTTTTATTTTTAAATTTCAAGTCCTCTATATTTCAGAAATGTTTGTGGACTTCCCAGATGTACATATTATCGATAAAAATGTATTAATGGTAAATTTCTTGTGCTTTCTTCAGAATGGGGCAGATGCAAGATATAGAATGGCTTGTGCTGGTATAAATACTGTGTTACAAAACTCACTCATGTCTCCAGTGCTTCAGAAGAATTTTGCTCGTTTGGCCCCTATTCTGCAGTATTCTCTGGATGGTAAAGAAGTTCTTCCTTATGGGCTGACTGAATTGAAGCTGTATTTGGACCACCCAGTTGAAAGCACTTGGTTGCTTCTGAATACTGATGAGTTGCCTTTCGTTTACATCTAACATAATTATAACTTGCATCATAACTAATGCACTGGGAATTTTTTATTTACTTTTTATTTTTTATTTATTCATTATTTTTTACTCCTCACTCTAAGATCTAAATATGTTTCACTGGGGTCCTACAGCCCATGACAGAGTTAGGGATGAACCTTGACCGTCTGCATTCCTTGTTCCAGTGTTAGACTCTGAATCATTTTCATCCAATGCAATGTGAAGCTATATATCTCTTCATCTTTCCATTCTGTTACTCACTGTGGAGTAATTTTCCTGCATGTATCCTGGAGAACGGTGGTTGCAATTTGCAAGTGCTGCAAGCACATGAAGAGAAGGCTCAGGGGATACCTCGTTGTGGCCTTCCAATAGTTAAAGGGAGCTTATAAGCTGGAGGGAAAGTAACTTTTTACGCAGGTAGATAATGATAGGACAGGGGGGAATGGTTTTAAGTGCAAAGATGTGAGTCTTAGACTAGATGTTGGGGAAGTTTTTTATTGAGGGGATGGTGAGGTGCTGGAACAGAAAGGTGGTGGATGCTTGTTGCTGGAGGTGTTCAAGGCCAGGTTGAGTGGGCCTCAGGGCAATCTGACTTAGTGCATGATATAATGGTTGGCAACCCTGCCCATGGCAGGGGGGGTTGAACTCAGTGATACTTGAGGTTCCTTCCATCCCAAGACATTCTATGATTCTGTGATTCTATGTTGCTTGCATCTGAATGGTGGCATCTTATTCCCACAGGCAGTTCCAGCAGGGTAAAGCTGACTGCCTAATTCATGCCATACGAGGGAACAACATTTTTTCATGATGAGCTCTTACTCATAAGATTTTACGCAAACAAGCTCCCAGGCAGAACAGCACCAATTCTCATTGCACTTAGGGGGAGTTTGCAGGACACAGCAAAGTTGTGGTGTTCTCCTATCTGCTTGTAGGCTGGAGCACATTAAGGGGAGGAATTACATGCACTGACCTATAAGGATTTTGCTTAATTCTGATTTATTAAGGTCACTCAGCATGAAACGATTAAAAAATAGCTCATGTCTGATAAGTGCATTTGTATTTTTGAAGAGACTTTACCCCAGCTGAATAGACATAATGTCTTTGGATTTCAGGAATGCATTTAGCATTGTACCACACATCAGTGAAATCTCAGAAAGTCAGAAAGCATTAGAGGGATGGTGAGGGACAAGCTGTCAAAGGGAACAGTTCAGCAGTGGGTCGACCAAGGGCCCACAAATACTAGCAAAAGTGTGAGATATTCACACACCTTAAACTATGCAAATATTCAAAACCCACCTATTGCTCAAGATTGGAAAAAGTTCTGCAGACATGGACCCAAACAGAGATTTCTTGCATGTTTGTGCAAGAAAAAAGTGTGAGGCACTGCCCAGCTCCCCAGGAAAGCCATTTGTGTCACCAAAGCTGGTTGGAGTGCTGGGGGGCTGCAGAGCCTACTAACTTTACTTCCAGGCTCCCCTGGCAGCACTGAGGAGCTGTGAGACTCAGCAAAGGGGTTTCTCTCTCCCACGCCTCAGAGGGGAAGTATTAGATTGTCAGGCACTGCCTGGTCAAGGCTCTGCTCTTGGGATAGCATAACTGCACACTGCCCTTATTTGGGCTGGATTGCAGGGTTATGAGCCGGTCCATGCATTTTTTTCCCTTTTAACAAGTCCATTTTGGTGAGACACTTTTTTCCCCTGTAAGGAAAAACCCCCCAAATATTTTTAGAGTTGATTAAATTATTTGTTATAAACAGAATGCCCAATGAAAGTTGTACTTTTTCTGAACATGAGTCATTCACAATCTCATTTCAGTGGATGTGTTTGTTATTCATAAATTCTAATGGAATAGTTTATGCAAAGAAACTTCAGTCTCTGGGTTATTCCAGAGCTGCTTGTTTGTTAGTGTCTGCTTTTCCTGGCGCAAGGTTGAACTACATCTTCCCTAGAAATAGCAATAAAGGACTTTAAACAGGTGAGTAACAGTTAATCTGAAGTTGTAGTTCAAATTGAACTTGTATTTGGGTGAAAGGTGTGTTAGCGTTTGGCTTCAGATACTTTTGTGGATATGGCTGTGGTCACTGAAAATGTTGCAAACGCACAGGAGCACCATTTAACAAATCACGTAAGAAAAAAACTCTGTACATCTGGATATCAAAATGTTTGGTTTTATACTCAGTGTTGGACCTGAATGTAGAAGGTTTCTATGAGACAAGGCAGCAGAAGTCCTGCACAGCACATGAACTCACTCTTAAGTCTCCTTCTCTGTACTGAAGTTTTCTAGATCGCTAGAGCATTGCCCTTGCCTCTATGTGGACAGCTTAGAGAAGAAGCTGGCATGGGTTAATAAATTGCCCATTCTTTCAGCATCCAGAGCTGAGTGACCTGATCAGATCATCATTTTTCCCCTGCTCTTAGCACGTGCCAATCAGATTATACTCTGAACACAGAAAAGGTGGGGGTAATTTTTCCAGAGGTGTTTACACCCCTGTTGTGAAAGCCTGTGCTCACTATCCTCCAGAGACTGAGATGACTGAGTCCTGCAGGACTAACTCTTCCTCATGTCATGGTAGGTTTTCAGCCACAACCATGTTGTAACCATAGGGCTGTCACTAGAAACTGGTGGGTTTCATAATTCATAATCATGATTCAGGTTCTGAACATCTAGGGCCAATATTCCCTAGATGTTCAGAACCTGAATCATGATTATGAATTATGAATAGACATATCTGCTGGACCAAGGCAAGGCTTCAAAGCAAAGATGGTCCTCATCAGCAGGGGAAAAGGATAATAGCTTGACAAATGTAGAATGTTCTTTTCCAGACTGACATTATTCCTAACATATGTTTTCTCCTATCACTGTTAAGCATCTTTTTGCTAGAAACTGTGGAGTAAAACAGACTTGTAGCATATACACTTACATGTTCACATTTAATCGTGTATCAGATACAAATGTCATGTGCCACATCAGATAGTGTTTCACCCTGCCAGAAATGTATGGCCTGACTTCTCTAAATCAAGGAGATAGATAATATTTACCATTTTATATCTCACTTTAACAAGTACCAGTAACGGTCAGGTCTTCTGTACTCCCTATGCTATATCATCTGTGTATGTCACAAATGGGCAGATGCCAGAATGAAGATAGGTGTACAAATCAAATTACCTGACATCCCCACAGCTTCTGACATGCTTATCCTATGACATATTTGCAGGTTTGAAATTCTGGTGAACTCACTGCTACACCACATAAATCTGCAGTGCTTCAAGAAATATCATTATTAGAGCACAAGGATCTTGCTTAATACATCTAGAAATTTGTGTTTGACTGCTTTAAGGAAGGGTTTTGGATGTTTTCCAGGTGACCTGTGTACATGTATATAAATGTATATGTCTCTTTAAAGAGTACTTTAGACTGTGAAACTGACCAGAGAATCTGTGAAAACGTTAAATTTATTAAGAGTGGGTTGACTGCTCTCTTTAGCTATGTGAAACTTTTATGGATGATTCCTCAAACCTGGATGCTGGTTGGATTCCAGATCTTATATGTAGCTATGTATGGTTATAATAACGCTGCCACAGGGTTTGCTGTAGGAGATATCAGGGGGGTTGCTTATGATTGCACACACATGTGTCAAATCTGCATTAATATGGAAGGCCACATTCTGAACCAGGTCTCTAGTTTGGTTTAAAGCCATGTTAGCTGTAAAACAATAACTTCACAGATTCAAGGCAAAATGCAATAGGCTGGGAGATTTCTAGACCTCATGTCATACGCACTCGATGCTTTTGCCTTTTCAATAACTTTAAGTGCACTGAAGTGCATAAAATTTCTTCAGATTGAAAGGTTTTCTGTAGCAGTCTGACATCAGTAGTCCCCAAGCATAGCCCTCTGAACACAATGTACAGAAATCTTCCCTAAGATATAACCAATACGCAATAGTCTGGAGCAAAGCAAAGCACCAGTTTAGATTAAGATCAAGAGAATGTCCTATACGTGTGCATGTTCTGGTGAGTTTAGTTAAAAGACAGTACCAGAAATACCTCTTCTAAGGTAGCGTTCATCAAGGATTTTGATGCATAAACTCACCTAGAAATTTTGAGAACAACAGAAGTTAATAATTATTTTAAATACATTTAAAAAAAAACAAATATTTTCTAATTTTTGTTCTACAGATTAACATCTGAGTGACTGAATAAACTCTTATAGGGCTTGAATCAGATCTGTATATTTATAATTGACATTCCAGAATACAAACTGGGATGCAATAATAAAAGCACAATTCTTGGTCAGGAAGAACTTTAATTTATTTAAGGATTCTCCTAGTCTGTATAACCAAAACATTCTTTTCTCTTCTTAATCCTCACTATCTACATGTCTTAATAAAACTGTGAAATGTTTTCAGTGATTTCTTAAAGAAACACTTGAAAATGATTAAGAGACAGAGAAGAATTTTGATGCACCTTGGTAATTTGAGGTAATTAAATGATTTAGTGATTTTTTATGAAAGCTTAGCTCTAAATGCTGGAATAATGGACAATAATTACTTACTTAGCTGGAGCAGAATAGAAAGTGTGGGAAAATAACAGTAATTGTTCAAATGCTTGAAAATAAAATACAAAAGTAAACAAAATTTAAAAAAATATGAATTTAGGTTTTGTTTTCTTTTCCAACAGGAAAATACCCAAAATCTCTGCTGCCAATAAAGAAAGAAAATCAATAATTCCTGTTCTAGTTACATCAGGTCCTCCTGAGTTCTAATGTTCAATACAGTAATGACAAATGGCAAGACTGCTTCTGTCCTGTGTTAATAGAAAAACAATCCAAATTTGAGATGCATACTATTTTGTTGCCTATCAGCATAATTTGTACAAAAGAAAAGGTCCACCATTTTATCCAGGTGAATCCCATGCAATCCTCGTCCCAATTTGAAGTATATCTTGCACACTTGATCTGAGTGCTGGACACAGATTTAGGAAGAAATGAATATTTTGCAGCAAGGAATCTTAATGAATTGATCATGTAATATAGAACTTAGGTAACATCTTCACCAGACTGTTCAAGTAATTTGAGAAGACAAACAAAATTCTAAAAGGAAAAAGATCTGAACTAACATTCTTGTTATGAAATCACTAAATATGTATTAAGTCTGAATCTTTCTGACTTCAGAGATAATGTGTGTTCTGTGTGTTTTTCATGATAAGGTCAAACAACAGCTGAATCACAACTGGAAAACAACTGTCTTGATGGATCTCTTGCAGACCTTATGCTATTTATGAGTTTATGCTCCTTGAGAGTGGTTGCACCCAGATGTTGCGATGATCCATTGCTGAACCCAGGCATGTGAGTGGTCATCAATATCACTGGAATACCTTTATCAAGTTTTCTACCAGATTAAGTACTCTTTCTGCTCCTCTCAGCTTTGGCCAAAGATTCTGTGGAACTGCAGGTGGTGCAATACTTCAAGACAGACGTGAATCAACCAGAAGCTATCCATCTGGAGAATGGAGGGGGTCTAGAAAACAGGACAGGGAAGAAAGACTGAAGGAGGAGTTAATCTGAAGGAAGAAAACTTGAGACTAGATTATCACAGCAAGTATCAAAGATTTAAAAAAAATCCACTGTTGGCCAGGAGGGAATAATTCCTTCTTTCCGTCCATAATGGTCAGGACAAGAAGCAATGAACTTAAGCTACCACAAGGTTTTGGTTAGAGAAAAGGACATGTTTCTGTCAGTAAGGCAATGAAGTCCTGTATTGGATTACTTGGGAAGGCTACAGAATATGCTTTACTGTGGGAAAGTATATGCTAAACCAACATCCATCAGAATAACAAAGCTATGTATTTCTTCATGTGTTGGAGCTTTGGGATCAGCTTCAACCCCTTCGGAAGTCCATATGAGACTCATGAGTCTACCTTGGAGGGTAGAGACACCAGTGTGCCCACGCGCTCATATGGGCCTTCCATCTCCCTCCTATGGGAGCTGTGACACAGGGCAGAGAGTACTTCACTTCGTGTTGCATAGGACATGTTGGTCAGAACAGCTTTGGCATCTCTAGCCATTCTCCCAGATCTATTTCTTGGTGCTCTGCACAAGAAAAGCAAGTACAATATTACCTTTGGGAGTAGAATGCTCCAGGGCTGAATGCCAAAAGGCAAGACCAAGGAGTTCCTCTGTGCAGCACGTAGAGAAATCCCCTCCTCAGTTGTATGTATAAGAAGGTGCACATCAGCTGAGAGGCTGCAGGATTAATTTTGCCTTCTTTCAGCTGCATAGGCAGTTTGACTGTACTCTAGCTTATTGGAAGAACTATCCAAATGTTGTCCTAAGCCACCAGATCATTTTTACCCACAGTGACTTTGATGAATTTGGATATGGATTCTAAAAAGTGTTATTAAATCTACAACACCACATAAAACCTCTGTAAGTGTCTTTCTCTTGTATCACACTCTTCTAGTAAATAAACCTGCAACACTTCCCATATAGACAAAAACAAAACTGAAAAAATGTTTCTCACATTCCTTTTCTATCCTTAAACTGAGTACACCATGGGCTAAGGGTCTGCTGTTTGTGCCGGTTGTTTCTTGTCTCCCCAGGCATCCTGCACTGTCTAACCTTGGGGATTTGTAGTCAAACAGCTTAGAGGTCTAAATAATGTATAGATCAGCATACAGGGTCTTTCATGTGAAGTATATGTTGTAGGCAACAGTAGCAGTCTAACACAGGGATTCAGGAATTCTGGGTTTGCTCATGTCTGCTGCTTTGCTTGTTGCTTTTATGTTATTGTGTGGGATTTTCTTTGGCAGAGAGCACCGTGTTAGAGATGATGTATTACCAATGATGCAACTTCTTTAATCATTTAAAAAAAATCCCTGAAATTCTTTCCCTTATCTAGTATAATGTACAGTATGTTTCAGAGAGGAGCTCCTGGATGAGGAGCTGGGACCATTTTCAGGTGGGTGACAGCACATTTTAGACAGCAAGCAGCCTCGGCGTTGGGCATGACTCCTGTGCCTGCACAAAGCCACCTAAAAGGAGCCCCCAGATTTTGGCCTCAGGTCAAGATGTCACTTAAATGTGCAACGAAATTCTTGGATTCTGCCCCAAATTTGAATGGAATAGTCATGTAATGCAAAAATGTATCCATTAATATCCAGAAAGTTAATCTGGGAAGAATGTCCAGTCCTTCTTCCATACATCTACATATTTCACTGTGGACATATTTCCTGGACCTGATCTTTTTCTGACTTTACAAGTTAGTAACTCTAGAAACTTTATACTTTTCTCTCAGTGTTTTTCACAAAGCAGTGATTTCCTAGGGCTACTTTTTATCTTGTTTTCCATTCTGACAGCATGATTTATGCCAGTATTTCTGTGTGAAATATACTGTTGGAAGTAAGTCCCAGTCACTACTGCAAACAAGTCGTGTGAACACAGAAGAAAAATAGCTAGTGAGGTTAAACACAACCAGTGGTGATGTTCATAGTGATTTGCAAAGACAAGACACGACTCTCATCAGGATAACTGAGTATCTGAAATTAAAGAATGTTTGTTAAAAGAATTCTGTTAAAACTAGGCAATGCTTACAGCAAATATGGAATATAATACAGCAGCAAAGGTTATATAGAATCATCTTTTTCAAGTCCAAGAAGAGTTAGGATTGCATAAGTATTTATATCTTTAGATATCGACCACTCTCTGTTCTCTGTAGCTATGATTAATATACTAAATCAGATCAGTTAGAAATTTTTTATTTATATTGTTGACTCCTTGAAAGTTAGATACTTAAGGGAATGCAAGGGTAGAATAATATTAAAACAAACAAACAAACAAACAACAGAAAGCAAACAAGCAAAAAAAAAAACCCAAAAAAACCCTGAACTTTTGAAGCCTAAATGTGAACACATGCAAAATTTCTGCTGACTTGAGGTCAGTCGGTCAAAGTCAGCCTTGATATAAAGAAGCACAGTGGGAAAAAGAGCATGTGTTTGTGAGTACATAATCTCATCCCTAACATTTTTTCATTTGAGAAATATGAAACTGAAAAGAATGACAGCCTCTTGACAACAGATTAATCAGATCACATTTACAGTGCTATCAATGAAGAAGGGGAGTAAGAATTTTAATACATAACAGAAAGGACGAGGCAGTTACTGAAATCTGTTTAGTGTACCCATCAGGACTAAGTATACTCGTTGGCTTAGATTAAATGCACAAATCTAGAAAAATGAGCCCTGACAGTTTTAACCATGAACAAAAAAGGCCCTTTCATCATAACAGAAAATATTTAAAATACTTAAATGTGATAAGGCAGTCTAACATCTTGATCTGTAAGTTTTACCATAAAGCTGCAGCTTGCCTCTGGATGTACAAAGAGTGTGAACATGCTAGCTTGGGTGGGAACAACAAGATGCAAAATCTTGGTGCTACATGAGAGAAATACGGGAGGTAAATCCAGCAAAGGTGTCTGAGGATCAGCCCCTGAATGTCATTTTGCACTTAAAGCACAAATCTTCCACCAGTACACTTTGCACAAGAACCACCTTGGTCCTGTAGCAGGTTAGTGGATGTGAGTTAATGAAAGACTAAATGTTCATAGATGAAAACAAGGGGTGCATTTCTGCAGATCCATTCTCCTCTGGTTCAGTTTCATTATCTGAGCCAAAGGCTTCAGTATTCCTGTAGATCCTACTGTCTTCGTAGTCATGTCTGTCTTCACCCCTTCTTTGAAGGGCAGATTCTGACCCAGGACTGAGTTGGGTCTTGGTTGCTCAGAGATATCAAAGGCTGATGTGGACAACTGCCTCCATCCAAGAGTCTGGGAAGCAGTGGGACTCACAGTCAAAAGAAAACCGTGTCCCGAATGGCTTAGGAATTGCTCAGAGAAGCTGTAGAAAAGTGAGACTCAAAACAAACTGGACAAAAATCCCTGACTTGAGTGTTATTGTTCTGTCCTCCAAATTCTATTTTTTTATTTCTTTTTTTTTTGCTTTTTCTTCAATAAAGAAACCAATTCAAGCTCCTGTAATGTTTTACTGTGATTGATAAACAATACAACGTGATGTTTTTGATGAGGAGAAAGCATTTTCCATCTGGTAGTAGGAGAGAAAATATATTGTTTGACTAAAATATATCTAGCAGTCACTTTCACAGACATTATGCAGTAAAACAGGAGAAAACACTTCCTAATGGAAATACGAGCAGGATTTTGAATAGAAGTGATTTCCAGTGCACACACCTCCAGCAAGCATGTTCTTGATTTGTAAAATATAGACCACATTTATTAATATTGCCAAGTGCAATAAATTGTGAGACTTCATGTCGATTTTTTAAATGTAACATATTTTAAATAGTGTTTAATGATATTTTTATTTATGCAAGGCTGAATGAAATGGAGATCTGGTTCTCCTTTCGGCTGTGGTAGTCACAGTGAGAGTCAGAGGCATGCATACAAATCAAGAGCAAAGAAACCACTGATGGGTTGCTTTCATCCTGAAGATGTGAATATAAGTTCATAAGTTCATAAGTTCATAAGTTCATAAGGTTGGAAAGGACCTATAAGATCATCTAGTCCAACCATCCTCCTATCACTATCTCTACCCAACTACTAAATTAAGTCCTTAAGCACCTCATCTAAACGCTTCTTGAACAGCGCTAGGGATGGTGCCTCAACCACCTCCCTAGGCAGGCCATTCCAGTGCCTGACCACTCTTTCAGAAAAGAAATGCTTCCTGAGGTCTAATCTAAATCTTCCCTGGCGCAACTTGTGGCCATTCCCTCTCGTCCTGTCATTACTTATCAGGGAGAAGAGGCCTACCCCCTCCTCACCACAACCCCCCTTCAGGAAGTGGTAGAGTGCTATAAGGTCTCCTCTGAGCCTCCTCTTCTCCAGACTAAACAATCCCAGCTCCCTCAGCCGCTCCTCATAAGACTTGTGCTCCAGGCCCCTCACCAGTTTTGTTGCCCTTCTCTGAACACGCTCCAGGGCCTCAATGTCCTTCTTGTAGTGAGGGGCCCAAAACTGAACACAGTACTCGAGGTGCGGCCGCACCAGAGCTGAGTACAGGGGGATGATCACCTCCCTGCTCCTGCTGGCTACACTATTTCTAATACAGGCCAGGATGCTGTTGGCCTTCTTAGCCACCTGTGCACACTGCCGGCTCATGTTGAGCCGAGCATCAACCAACACCCCCAGGTCCTTTTCCTCTCTACATTCTTCAAGCCATTCTGCCCCAAGCCTATAGCATTGCATGGGGTTATTGTGGCCAAAGTGCAGGACCCGGCACTTGGTCTTATTGAACCTCATCCCATTTTGCTCAGCCCAGCTCATGCTCATGCTTAAAGAGTCAAATTAAAGTAACAGCACATTGAAGTCTGACCACAAGCACAGCTGCACCGTGAGGATATTTTCTTTTTACATGGGTAGGTAGTGACAGGATTTTCATGTTCTCGTTTACAGTTCAGAAATGATTCTGTGATATGTGGGAGGGCTTACTGGAATGGGAGCTAGAAATTAATCAGGCTGAGACAGACTGGGCAGCAACAGAACAGGTAAGAACGAAGACAACAATTTGGGTTTGGTTTTTGTGTTTCTTTTTTTTCTGTTTTAGTTTACTTTTTATGGAGAGCTGTGTGAACACTGATGAACTGCCGTCTTTCAAGATTTAAGGTTCAGAAATTAAGAACAGATGATAAGCATGTTTATTTATCTATGTATTAAGTTTAAAAAAGTAATATATATATTTGATTGTTTATTTTTAAATTATGATAACAAGAAAGCTACCTTTAAATGCAGAATCACTGGATATGTATGCATTTATATTTATGTATGTATTATTATGTATATATTAATATATGTTAACTTAATATATTATATTTTATTCTAAGTGTAACATTTTGCACAGTCAAGAGAACTGTAGACTTACTCTGCAGCTGTCAATTTACAGAACTGCTATCTGCACGCTCCAACAGATGCAGTTTGAGTATTTTTGGATAAATCTGCCTGGTTCTTGCGCTGAGTGAGGAGGAAATTTTTTAATATCTTAATGAATGTTTGAATACCTCATTCTCAATGGCAGGAATCTTTGCAGTTGATGACAGATTAGAGACCAGGCTTTAATTCCACATTACGTGGTGTTGGAGACCACATCTTGATGACATTTCCAAATAATGTTGGCCATGGTGGATTTCTGCTAAGAGAGTGATTAGAAATGACCATTCAGCTCAGTGATAAAACTACGAAGCTGCAGTCACATCCTGGAGTGATGGAACCATGCTCATCATTCTTATTCAAGCACAGCTGCAGCTTGAATCCATAATTCACATTAAATGCTATTTGGGAGGGTGTTTGGAAGCCTGATTAATGTTCCAGTTTTAATACATATTGTTTCCAGATTGGTAAAGACTTGTTTTCAAGTTTTAACGGTTTAGGGAAATTCAGAGAAATATCAAGGTGTAGAATTAAGTCTTTCAAAATGCCTGAATAGCACAAGTAACAGAAATTAGACTTCCTTGGGTAAGCCTAGTTTTACAAGCTTCATTTTTTTAATGCCTTTTTCACAGGGATTCAGTCACTGCCCATGGTTTCCCCAGGGGTCTGAAGGTGCACCTGTGTAGGACACCAATGAAAGGGAACACAGGGGGTTCATGAGCCACTGACCCAGACCTGGGCTGTCATGCCCACTGTTCAAACACACCTCTTTCCCCATGCAAAGCAAGAAGATAAAAGACTGGATGTTTCTTGCACAGGTTATTCTTCAGTGCAAAGCTTTACAGTATCTGCCTCAAAGGACTATCATGGCTTGGATAGTGAGATAGATAGTGAGAATTAGTTAATTTACAGTAAGTTAACTGCCTGAAAGGCAGAGAAAATGTGTTAGCAGTTGTCAAATCAGTGACAACAATGCAAGGGAGGAGCTGGAGGAAGGCCCTGCTCCATCTGTGTGGACTGCATGGCATGTGAGTGATGTACTAAGCCTCACTGCCTCGTACTCTGCAGGTCATGTTCAGAGAAGTGGGTGAGAGGCTCTTCTCAATTTCTGTTCAGAGCTCTAGATAGAGATTTCCAGATGATTCGGAAAGAGATCCTGGTGAGAGTCAAATCCATCGTGTGTTGACTGAGAATAACATCTCCTGACAAGGCAGAAACTAGTAAACAGACATGTAAGGAAGAAAAGCTATTATGTGTTCCAAAACAAACAATAAACAGAGATCCTTGCAGCAGCCAGAAGGAAGAAATGAATAATAGCAGATTCCCTTTTTTATTGTCCTCTGTGTCTGTTTATTCAGACAAGATGGAAAAAGACAGAAATATTAAAGGAAGCCAGTTTGGATGAAAATGTATCTGCAAATCTGCTTCCTCCAGCTAAATTGGAGATGGATTATAATTGCAAAATGTGTATATTTTTGGTTCATCCCCTTGAAAATAATTTAGAAAGCAAACGTGTTTTAATTTCTAAAGAAGAGGACACGTAAGAGATGTTTATAAACATTTACCGTGTTGTTTTTTTTTCCACAGCAAACCAAGGCTGCAACAGTCAGTGACATTGTATAAATATTTGTTTGCCTGATTAACATTTTTGGGTGATTTGCAGCCCTGCCTGATAGTGGAGGAGAGGGAGTCTCGGCAGGCTCTCCAGCACAGTTTGCCCGGAGAACAAAGTTCTGGCAGGCAGTCCTCACTAACAGATTTTTACCACTGGTCATTGTCCACTGGCTAAAGACTTGAGAAGACACTGTTCTTGGAGTGAGCTCATGCAAGAGGGCATGGAGAAGCTTGGGCAGGTCTGAAGAGTCCACGAGGAGCCATGGGGCTGGACAGAGGCATTCATGGTGCTACATTCCTTGTCTTGGGTTTGCAGCTTCTTATTTCTGCTCTTTCTGAATGATTGGGCCTTCAAATAGAAGAGGGGAGGACATAGGCTGGCATGCAGAGAACTCTGCAAGGAATTGTATAGGGGCACATAGAAAGCAACCTTTCCCCTCATATTTGGGCAAAGAGAAACCCTGTTACACCAGTGTTTATGAAGGACCAAAAATGGCTAAAACACACTTACATGAAGTGGCTTTGTGATGAGAAAGCACTGAAAGGGATCTTGCAGGGTTACTAAGCTGACTCTCCTCAAGGTCTTGGCAACTACTTGCTACAATTTCTTAGTAGAAACAACAGCTTATCAAGTTAAGTTTTAACAGGATAAATTTATGGTCCTCTGCTAGAAGAGCTTTCTAGAGCTTCTTTTTCCCATTCACAGACCAACTAGCTATGGCCTGCAAGTGCTCTCTAGGATTTGTGTAGCTCTTTTGAGGAGTAATTTGAAAGACAATTACTTTAGCATACTTTCTTATTTGACCAGATTATATTACTTCCTGCTCATCATGCAAGAATCCCCAGTGATTTTGTCCTCTGTTTTTGTAAAGACAACAGAATTGAGTATTTTAGGCTGGAAATCTTCCCTCTTTTTAGTAATTCATTTCCACTGCAGAAGGGATGGGTTCTGTTTGTTGTACTGGCTAGCAGACATGCCAGCTGTAATTCTGCTGCAAGTCACATAAAAACCTCCTACCTATGCAGAGAAACTTTCTCTGTGAGCTTGCTGACAGGGGAGGTGCTTTGACTCATAAGCAGAAATTGTAATGATCACTTAAAATGGCTGTGCTGCAAGTGGTAAGGAGGGTCAGGAAGGTCGGGAATGCAAGGGACACCCAGGGTTTTTTTAGTGCACTCCTTGGAAAGGATATTTCCCCAGATGTTGCATCCCTTCTATCACCTCCCATTCCTGTACATCAGAAAAAACAAATACTGCTTAAAGAATACTATCTCTGTAGACTGAACTTAGGTTCTTAACACAGAATTCATTAGTTAGCCTAGCTAAAATGACTTGTTAGTAAATACTTCAAGGACTAGATCATAGTGGAAAGAAAACCAAAGGAATATTTGAGTTCATAGAAATGTCCAGTTTTCCATCACTTAATGAGTATCTTCTTTATCTCACAACTTGTGTTATTCATCAAGTAATTCATGACATTATTTACTGGAAAATAATGGCCCCGTTTACCAGAAAACTAGTTTAATCTGCTACTCATTGTTTTCATCCATTATATAAAACTGGCCTTTCATCTGTAGCATTGTGCCTTTCATGAAGCCTTGCCAGAGGAACGAGAAATCTGTCTGATCAGGCAGCTGTGAGGCGTCTGACAGTCATACAGGGTGGTGGTATCATCACCATCACTTTCAGTGATAAATGAGTCCATTTCACAAAACCACAGAGCTAGTGTTGTTTGCATGAAGCCAAGAGCATACAAACGAATGAGTGAAGCTCATGTCCTGGCTTAGAGACCGTTTAGGAAATAGTTTGCTCTATATCTATAAAGAATGATTGGGAAACAGTCAAGGACAGAAGAGTAAACTCACAGAAGTCTGAAGTTGCCTTGGAGGGCTTGAATATGGTTGCATTGCTCTGGAGAACCTGGGCATTTTGAGTGTCGGTCTCCTTAGATGAACCCAAGTAAATGGACCAAATTCTGCACCTCCCTCCTCTGAGGCAAGGGGAAAAAGAGAAAGTTGGAAAATCTGCCAAATCATCGATGTGATAACTTAAATAATAATCTGATTAAGTAAGGCCATTGACACAGTTGCTTACAAGGTGACACACATTCAAAGGCAGGTTTTACCTTCTTTCTCTAATACACTAAATCCATACCAGTGTGTGAAACAGAATTTCTGCATGACATGACATTATTGTGAGCCTCTGTTGATAAAACTGCCCAGAAACAAAACCCGAGCAGAACAAATGGCTATACTGCAGAGAGGCTGATAAGCCCTGTTGAATTTCTGCTAGTGGAAGAGAGTACTGTCCTAGTCTCTGGGAAATCAAGAGCTTGGGTTTAGCAGCTAATTTAATATAAAATACAGACTATATTTACTACTTCAACTGTCTTTGCTTGAAATAGCTCAGATGTCTCTGGCATCACAGTAGACTGCGTTGTGCATTTTCATCTGCTTTGGGCCAATCTCATTGTGGAACAGACACCCCTGAGCTGTGCCTGTGCCACACAGATCCACACTGCCCTTTGAAGCAGAGCGATGCATCCTGGGCTGGTCTTTGAAACACACTTTTGGCTTCTGATACATATTTCTTCAGCTGATTATCAGTCAGAAGAGTCTTAATAGCCAGACAGCTGTATAAGAGCTGCAAAGTTTTTCCTCTTTGTTCTACCACCAGAGTGGAAAGAGTACATGGTTTGTCCTGGCTTTGCAAGTAGATGCTTGAAGGTGCACTGTACAAGTGTTGGAAGAATATTTGGTGCTGTTTGCAAGCACCTGATCCCTTCGATGTCAGGAATGGTCTGACTGCGACTACACCTGGGTTTTATCTTCATGGGATCTTCAGGCCAACTCCAGAGGGGCTGAGGATGGCAGCCAGGAATGGAACAGCGAGTGAGATTACTTGGCACAAACCGCATTGGTGTGCAGATTCAGTCTGACCAAACAGATACTGACAGAACAATAAGTCAACCTGGGGCATGAACAGAAAGTCTTCAACAAAGACATGCTCGAGAGCACCAGAAAGAAAGCACCATGCAGCCTGGAAGAGAGCTCCATCCAATTCACTTTACATATTTCATTTTCTTTATGAATCTTCTACCATAACTTGAATTAGTCTCTGGTCAACAAAGATCTAGGAAGCTGTGCTGTGCCTCTCTATGACTCTTTCATGCCATTTGAAACCTGGATGTGGTGAACATTGCTGCCTACTTTGTGTAGCTTATGGTGAGAGATCAGCACAGTCCAAGTGCACACTGAACACACACTCAGAAGCAGCAGAACTACTACAAAAGGCCTTTTCTTGGAGGTAGAGTAATGCAGTTGTTACCTGCAAAGTCACATTCATCAGGAAGGTGATGGAGAGGCTATGCAGCTGCATGGTCACTACCCACTCATATCACATAGTGCAGAAAGTAGCACCATGGGGGTTAGTCATACTAAGGACTCTAGCCTTATAGAGCCCTACTCAAACTGGTATAGGTAATTAGAAACAGAAGCATTCCCGTACATGGTCTGTACATTTCAGTTGACTCCAAGATTGTATGAAGACACTTGCTGCCTAAGCTACAAAGGCCTTCCAATACTTTCATCAATGATGAAAATATTTAGACTGGTACCAAATCATGTTTTTCAGAAATTGAGTACATTTTTGTTACAAGTCAAAGTGAGTATTTTATTAGACTGTAAGTGCACACCTCAGAACTCAATATTTTAATTTTCATCGGGAAATGAAAAATCGTGATTTTTACAGCTAACTAGAGAGATACAGTATGATTATTATTGTTCAGGGAGCTTTTCTTCAGTGTCAATTTCCTTACTGAAATCACTGTAGCTGTTTGCTTTGGGGCATTTTCAGACTTTAATTGAACCAGAGAGTTGGAGAGTTGTGTGGCTTAAAGCACTTGTGACAGGAACAGTATTTGCACTCAATATATGGTACAATGGATGAAAGGTTTTGAGGACTTCTAAATTTTTTGTTTGGTTGACCATGTGAACTGCATGCACAACTATTTTTTATTTCTATTTTGCAGTCTGTATACTTTAAGAAGCCTTAAAATATTTGCATCACCTATTCCAGTTTGTAATCTTGTCTGCAAATTTAATCCAATTGAACAGTTCCTAATGAAAGAATAAGTCAAGATGTTTTTGGGCCCAGAAGTGGTGAAACCCATACATCTTTGGCCAGGTTCTCAAGTAGAGAAGGTAATTGTACTTCTGAAATACAAAGCTATGAACCTAGGACAGAAATTGTATCTCTTGCCACAGCTGGCAGTGCTGGCAAGCAAGCATTCTCAAAGCAAAAGCTGCATCTGAGTGAAAGCAGTGACTGTCAGGAAGAGCCAGGACAGATCTGACTGCATATGTGCCTGAGCCTTCGGAGATGCCTTCTCTGCAGTTTTCAGTCCAACCAGATGCTCGCTTGAGTACTGCTACTTGAAAGCAATTCACATGAATTCAGCTCGAGAAGCACGCATTATCCCTGGTGCTAGGCAGAATAACACGTTCCTTACAGTCCTCGAGGAAGTGGATCCAAGTGGAAATTGGCTCAACATCTCCTCAGATCACATAATGAATTACATTTTGAAACTGTTCTTAAAAACAAGCAAAACTACTCTGAGGGTGGGAGTACTTACAGACTCATACTTTAATATATTAATTACATTCATTTGTCATCACTTGAACCTAAATACCCTTGGACTTCATTAAAGCTGCCAGAATCCCATTCCCCTCCCACAGCTGAATGTGCAGAAGTAATTTGCTTAAAGGAAAATGAAGTGAGAGACTTGGTGTCCCACAGGATCCCAGCACAGCAAAGGTGGAGAGGAGGAGAGCCTGCAGTAGGACTCTGATATGTGAGATTGCTGCAAGGCTGCAGAAACAGCAGCAGCAATTTCTTCAGGAGAGCAGTTGCAGGATCAGTGCCAAGAGACCATTGTTTATAAATTCTTGCCAGGCAGTATGTACTCATGGGACAGCAAGTTCTTTTAATGCTAGAACTATTGCACAGGGCTCATACAAGAGATTCATCATCAGCTTTTATTCAAATAGTTTACCAGCAAACACACTGCCTACATCTAATCTTCGTCTGAGCCCAGCACTTTGAGGGTGGTGCCCACATTCATCTGACACAGGATACCTTGCTCTCCACCACCCCCAGGAATATTTGCAGGACAGTTTCATTCTCACATCTCCGTGCCTGCAGCCCAGCAAACCTGCAGTCCCCCATGAGTAAGTCCAATGGCATAACACCACCCAAACATTTTGAGCGATACTTATGGCTTTAATATTGGCACACAGATGGAATAGGACAGGCAAAACTCCTGCTCTCCTGTAGATTTTCTGCAAGGCTTTGCAGAAGGGGCAACTGTTAGGACCTGTGCACACTGATGTCTCTTCTAGCCACCCCATCCCGCATTCTTGCATGCAATCAGCTGAATGGGCTGTATGCATGGGCCTCAGGCTTACAGAGAAGCACCTTCCCAATTCTTTTGTCCCTATCCCTGAAAGTCAAGTATGTAGCAAAAACATCCCATAAATAAATCTGCTCACCATCATGTTTCTCAGCTCATATTTTACTTGTGCCATATTCATATTGCATATGTATCATCTTAATTGTTTCATAATGTTGTAAAAATTGGCCAGTACAATCAGCAATGCTGGATTGCATTAAGCAGAATCTTTTTTGAAATGTACTGAAATATTAGTTCCATATGATAAAATCCATAAAATACAATCTAGATGCCAATGAGATTAGGAAAATGGGCTCTTTTCCACTTACCTAAATACTGGAAAGATACACAAGTTATTAGCTTCATATCAAATGAATAATCCCTTGAGACTCTGGTGAAGGATTTAGGAAGTGGGTAAAAATGTAAGTAGTATATAAAGAGACACAGCCTCACCTCCCACCCGCAAATACTCCTGATTACACTCACAGACTCTCTAAAGAGCACTAGAATTGTTCTTAGGTCGGGGCACAGAAAGACCCCATCACACGCACCAGGTGCTTAACACTGGGACAGTTCATCACAGTCCATTCAAAATCTGCTCTGGCACTCCGAGTCCTGGGTGCTCCCAGTTTCAGGAGCTGCTCAGCTACACTGTGCAGCTTTATATCTTAAATATTCACTGAGAAGAGTGGTTGGAGGCAATGTGTACGGCAAAGGTGGTGAGAAAAAATACCTTATAAGGTTTCTGATCCTGATGACATAGAATCATCGTAGAATGATCAGAAGAAGGCTGTAAGAGCAAGCTATGTATGACATTCGTATTGCCCCAAGTTGTCCCACACGGACAAGGAAAGAACAGGTTCATTGCTCTCACATATGCAGACCAAGCAGCAGCTCTGCCTGAAAGCAATCATCAGCATGTGAGTTGCACTGGCAAAGTGCCCTGATCACTTGTACATTCCTGCACCTCCCAGAGTGGCAGAGTGAAACCTACCAGCCAGAGTTCCTCATTTCCTTCCATTCTGGGCAAGCACTCAGCCAGTCATTACAGAGGAAGACAGCAAGATTAATAATTAAGGACTATTTTTTTTATGAGTTATGAATACTGAGTATTCCTCACCTCCGGAACCTGAGGAACTTTCAGCATATCCCCTCTAAAAGCTGCCAAAACCAGTATTTCTCTAAAAGTTGTCTAAGCTGGCTTGGTCAGCAGAATTTTACTATTGGTTTTGTTGAAAAAAAAGAAGAAATATTAATAGGTATGGGTTTATAAAAACAAAATAGTACATGGAACTTCCTTCAAGGAAAACAGGGACTTAGAGAAAAATCAGCTGGTGAACAAGAGTTTTAAAAGGGAACTCAGAGGAAGAGTTTGGCTATTTGAACAGAGGTTTGTTGAGAAATGTACATTGCAGGAAACATTTCTTTTTTAAAAGAAGATTTTTCACTTCATTCAAATTAGATGATGCAGAAGAGAAATAGATTCCAGCCCCATCTCTCCAAGCTCTTTTGGCTGTCCTGCAATGTCAGCAGTGAAAAGCTATTTTTGTCCTCAGTCTCCAGAGATGACTCAGTGCATTCAAGGAATAGCTCTGATGAGGAAGCCTGAGCTGGTTTTACACGATTACCTCCTTGACCAGAACTGATCATTATTTTAAAGTCACTACTATTCCAGTATTGAATAAACAAGATTGTAAGTTCACCTTGAGAGAAAAATAAGAGGAACTAAATGGCATGTTTTCCATGCTAGACCATCAATAACAAATTGTGCAGTGCAACTCTTGCATCTGCAGTACGCTCTCAGGATTAGGACTAATATTAATATTGACCCTTACAATGATTTTTGAAAAAAGTATAAATGCAGTTCATATAGATTACATGTCCCTCAAATTTAGCAAATATCATTTTCTTTTAGATAAGAAATATAATAAATGTTGCTGGCCCAGTTGTGTTCTCAGAATAGAATATGAGCTACGTATAGATAACTCCATGAAAACACTACTGGAAATTCAAATACTTATCTAATCTTTACGTCTGGCAACCTACGCTACATTACTGATGGTTGGTACCAGTGAAGCATAGTATAGCTTTTACTTCCAAAGGAAATTAAGCCAAGAAAAAGAGTGCCATTTAGTTCAGAGGAAAGATGTTCATACATTTTTATACTTTAAATGACTCCATTTGAGAACTTGGAAAATTAAAAGGGCATTCAGCCAAAAATAGCTCAATGTAATTCTACTGAATGCAGGCTAAATAAGGATCAGCCTTATCTCAGAGGTACATTAACCAGAGACACTGTATAAAGTTCCAAAACTATCATATGCCTAAAAGGGATTAGGGGATAACTAAAGTGAAGAAAACCAATTTATTCATAATGCGAAACAACAGATCATAGAAACTTGTGCAAGATAGTTCCAAGAGAGAGAGCAAGAGCAAAGCAAGAGTGGAGTCCATTTGTTTCAAGAGGAATGGAATAGCTTTATGT
The DNA here is from genome assembly GCF_038088225.1 of Cyrtonyx montezumae. Lineage (NCBI taxonomy): Eukaryota > Metazoa > Chordata > Aves > Galliformes > Odontophoridae > Cyrtonyx > Cyrtonyx montezumae. The sequence continues at coordinate 21,157,229 of NW_027072089.1, read as the reverse complement.
TGAATCACTGGTCAAAATACCCTGGTTTAAGATGAAACTATTTCCAGGTGCATAATGTACATAGGCAAAGGAAATTCTGATAATCTGCTTTTATTAAGGAGGAAGAGAAGGGTTCACATAGAACTAATAACCCTCCAAGAGGGGGAGCCAAACATCGTATGTTCATGTGTCTGATCAGCCATAAATTGTTTGACATTTTATTAGTGGTTCATTTTCTGGATAAAAATCATCAAGTTTTGTTGTTAAGCTGTGTCAGATTTAGTTTTTACATGTATGGAATTTTGCTTGAAAAATAGCAGTTGCCTTCATGATTTCATTTCTACTGATCTAACATAGAAGTTCTACCTAGAGAAAATAAATAGTTTTATATTGATAAGGATAGCTGTCGCTGTTCTAATATTTTGTACAATAAATTCATTTTTGCCCTAAATGGAGAATAATTTCACTTGCTTGGGCTTTCAGACTGAATCATGTGAGAAAATGAGTTGGTTTAACTCATAAATTATTAGGGAACCATTTGCTGTTTCCAGCAAAATACAGAAGCGAGGGAAGTTTGGTAAGCATCACATTTCCTAATGAACTTCTCTTTTTGAAAGGTCAGGTATCAAGCAGAAAAAGGATACTATGTTGGAAAAAATGTTTATTTCACAGATGAAACAGGGTCAAAATGAAGATTCAGAAACACATCTTTGAGGCATCTCCATAAAGAAGATGGCTCCCAATTGCTGCTGATGATTTGTGTGGAAATGGTAAGAAGTCACAGGGATTATAATTTCAACCCTAACCACAGTATTCTTGCAGTAATGTTTGTGAAGTGCTCACACAATATCTAGTATGGCAGCACTGCAAGCTCAAAAAGTTTGAAGTTTTCCTTATTAAATATATAGGTTGAGTATCAAGAAAATAGTTTATGCAATTTCTAATAATCAGAAGTATAGCAAAATTTGCACATGCACAGATTTTATTTAGAAAAAAAAATTAAGAGCAGAAGCATCTTTAGAGTTTATTTTGATCTATGCATGTATGTCTGAGGATTTCAGCATGTAATTCCCGAAATCAACAAGATTCTGTATATCTTAATAAAATGTCTTTACTTTAAGACTTTAAGGATAGAAAACTCCACTGTGTACCTATTTGAGTACTGTTAGTTACTTATCTTCACTTATAAAAAATGTTGCTTTTCAATGGCTGTGTATCTACATTAAGTTTCCAACGTGGATTTTTTCCTATGAAAGATTGCACCTCTACTTGGCAGTTACAAACCAAGGTTCTTGGTTTAATAATGCTATTGGCATATTTGATCAACTAGCTACAGCTCATATGTTTTCATTCTCCTGTACCTTTTTCACTGTCCATGCTCTCACATTCCATTTAACACCAGGTAACATGAAGTACAAACCATACAAGGGAATGAGCCTTCCTCCTCTGAAGGCATGTGAGAGCTGGACTTCTGAAGAAAGTTGAAGATTTTCTACTGATTTCAGCAAGACAAGATTTAACCAAAGGGTTCTGATCCATAAACAAAGGGGAACAAGGCAGAGCTGCAGAGAATAGCTGAGCAGGTCAGACTCAGCACACATTTACTGGAATCAGATGTTTACTGCACTTTGCCAACCAGAGCAAGTGCTGGAAAGATGCATTATTTGTTATCCAAAGTCTAAGCACTCTTTGTTAACAGGATGCAGTGAGTTACTGCAGTGAAGAAATAAACTTTTGGTAACTCCAAGGCCAACAGAAGGACAGTGAAGTAAGCGTGAAAGCAATTGCAACCCTATAGGGCTACAATGCTATGATAGACTTAAAGAGTTTAGGAAGTTGAAAAAAAAGTTTTTTGAGCCAGCGATGATAGAAGCAGGCTTGACTTACTAAGTCATCCAAACACAAGACAGGTAGAACTATTGGAGTGTTTCATGGTGCTTCAGTGTTTGAGAAGCTTTTGTAGGGTTATCACAGAACCACCTTAACTAGACTGAGGGATGCATTAGGAGGAAGTTTCTTCCTCTACAAGAGTGACAAAGAGTAATACTAAAACTGCAATGACCTGGAATTTTCCCTAATTGCTGTCTAACCTTGGAGTCACTGCAACTTCCTCAGTGTGTTTTATTAAATCATTAAATATAAGGGCTCTGTTAAATCACTACTTTGTTCTACCTGTTGATCTCTTATATGCTTTGTTCCAGAAGACATTTAGTTAAAAATGTATCAAAATCATTTTCTTCCAGAAATGTTTTCAGATTCCCTTCTAATCCAAAGGGACCTGTACTATGTTGGCCTGTTTGGTCTAAAGAGCCATATAAGCTGTTATGGAAAAGAGGAAAGGAGCAGAAATCATGGACCAAGCTCTTGCCAAACCAAAGTGAAGCACACAGCCGGGAAGACAGAATTTGGCAAGACTACTTGAAAATAAAAAGCAGTCATCTGAGATTAAATGGTTCCCTTGACTTCAAAGTCTGCTTCTTTTTGAAATTGCAAAACCTCTCTTTAAAATCTGTTTCTAACTTTTTTTTCAAGGTGAAATATCCAGTAGAAAATATTGTTCTGAAATCACGTTTCAGGTGAGAGATATTGCAATCAAATAAAACATTGTGACATTCTAAAAAAATTCCTCCCCTTCTTTTCCAATGGGAGGTAGTCATGAAATTCAAGCCAAATTCAAAAATAGCACAGTGCTTTTCTAATTTGTTCTTCAGCAAATAATTGCTCTGTTTTAACCCCAAATATTCTAAAGTTATGCAGCAGGGAAGAAGGAGCCAATTGTTCTTCCTCCCTGCTCCACAGAGGGAAAGCAAGTGCCAAAGAATAACCTGCTTTTGCTGTTCCAGGGCCTGTGAAACACAGTCTTTTCTCACTCTGTATAAATAGATTTTGACCCCTCTTGGGAGGCTGGACTTTGCAGGGGTTCATTAGTTTATTGGTTGTGACCATACTTCTGGCTGATTAGGGTTTGAATGCAGCTCTCTATCACCACTCACCACTCACTAGATACATCATTTACAGCACAGATGAAAGACAAGCCAAGAATATTCCTTCCTGGCACTCCTGAATTTACACAGTGTTTTCTGTTCAGGGGAATAAAATTCCCTCCTCCTTTGGTGTTGGATCTCACATGGAGCAGCTGCCTTGGCAGAAGAACTCAGCCTCCTGGGCAGAGCAGCAGAGTTGTTGGAGACTCCATGCCAGGAAGAGAAGAAAATGTGAACAAGGCCATGAAGGATCACAGTGTCAAAGGATGGAAAAGACTTTCTAGAGCATTGTACCCAGACTCTCACAAGGGCAAGCCACACTGCAGAGAGAACTTCAGAAGGACTTCCCTGAGGTGAATCTTCTACGGTAGCCCCCATCTCCATACTGTCAGAGGAACAGCTGGATGAAGAGAGGCCAAATTTGGAGTGAAATCTGGAGGGAGACTGTCAGTTCATATGTGTTGTTGTCTGGCTTTCCTCAACACATATATACTGAACAAATGTGGACTCCCTTTTGCTTATCTTGCACTGATCCAGGCCATTGCCAAACATAATCCTTCCAGTTCCAAGGAAAAATTTTGCCCTCACAAGGTTTTCCTCAACAATCACAAGCTGGTGGTTGCTGTCCTCGTAGCAAGGCAAAATCAGTATTCCAACAAACTCTATATGAGATGTAGAGATGTGACTTTTTCCACTGAGCAAGCATGTGCAGGTTTCTCAGAGGAGCACTGAGGAATATATGAGCAGCAGCAGAGCCTCCAGCCAGCAACCATCTGCTGAGAGGACATGTGTCCATGAACACAGAGGTGCTCGGCATAGTGTGTTCCAGCAGGCAGCTAAGGGGGAACAACTTCTCTCTTCTTCCTTCTCATCATGAGTCTCTTTCTGCTCAGCTCCCTCATTACAGAGTAATGTGGTCCTGCTCAGTGCCCAGCATCCCTGCCTGTTGTCACCTCAGGCCTGCCCAGCACCCTATCATATCACCACATCCCATCCTGCAGCTGACTAGAAGAGAAGAGCCACCTTCTGACCTGTGTTGTGTGCCTGACTGCATGGACCTATATTCCCATTTGAGTGTCATTCACCTGCAAGTAAGCCACATGAATTATACTCAGCCACAGTATTACTTAAAGTTACGATGCTACTCAAGCCATGCAGTCAGTTCTGCAAGGCTTTTTGGGACAAGCCAAAGCTGCATCAAAAAGTTGACACTCCTCAGGATATCATTTCTTTCTGTAGAGATGCCATGAACTTGTGGTGCTCTTTCCTGGAGGAAAAGTGGTACCAGATGGGACCAAAGATGCTCCAGTCCCACTGGCTGTTACCACTAGCATGTGATGAGAGATTGAAGGCCCTACTTGTGATAAGTGGAATGAGCTGATGTGAAAGGGAGGCAAAAGTGCAATAACACCCTCCAGCTATGTATATCTCAATTTGAAATATCATTAGATTTCCACTTCTAATTAACACTTTTTCTATGTCTTCAGTCCAGAATTACCCTTAGAGAAGTGTAAAGGACAGTTCTTAAAACATACAGTGTATCATGAATAGCTGCATTTTGTGTGTGCAATCTGCTCTTCAGATCTTGCTGTATTAAATAAATACACTAAGAAAGGGCAGCAAAATGCTCATACAACTGGCCTATCCTCTAACCTGCACAAGAAGAGTACTGATCTGCCCTCATCCAAGGGACTGAGAATAGAATAAAATAGAATAGAGTAATATAGATCAAGAAATCATAAAACCATAGAATATTCTTAGTTTGAAGGGGCACATAGAGCTCTAGCAAAAAAATGCCTCTTCCAATCTTCAGTCATGTCTTGGTGCACTACTTTGGAATGTAATGGAGCCAGAGCTGTGGTATTCCTTTGGCTCCTCACCCATGCTGAGCACTCCACCACTAGGACTGTCCAGGGATTTTAGAGAGTAGCTGAAAAATGTCAGAGACTGAAGGGTGATGGGGAAGGGAAAGTGGAAATGTGCATATGATGGACTGGCAGAAATCACAAAGGATGACGATCTCTAAAACTTAGCTGTTTTTCTCTATTCCAGAGAGTGTACAGGATGGAAATAATTTCAGTGGAGTTGAAGTCTGAAAGCTAGAGGTTAAGTAGTTTATGGATAGAAAAGGCCACCTTGTATAGGTCTCTCAGTTCTCTTTGTCTTTGAATTTCCATGACTGCATACAGTCATAGTACATTCTATTATAATACTTTGTGAGTTTTCAAGAGTTAGACTCTGTTCTGGAAAGATGGTAGACACTTCCAGTCCATCCGATGATTGATTTTGGTGGGGATGCCTTGTGCCACAAATTTAGTGCACTACGTTTGATGGCCAAACACTTGTTAAAGATATTTCTTCTTAGAATCATAAAACATCTCAAGTTGGAAGGGACACATTCAATATGAGTCCCTTGAGCAGAATCTTTCAGCTTTCGTTCTTGCTCTGCCTCAGTGCTGGTTTGTTTCTCACAGTTCTTTAAATGGTAGAGTTGTTAAACACGTTTGCAGTACTAGAGAGCAAGGTCAGGGCTTAGATACATGCATCTCCAAATTCCATCTAGTAGATCTTCAGCCAGGCCCTGCTAACATCTGCCTCACAGCCAGCTGTACACACTCGTGGTAATGCTTTGGTCTCATTGTGAACAGCAAGGGAGATGCTGAGCGGTGCATGTGTGTGAATGTCAGCCTGCAGGAAACTGAGGTGCTGTTCTGGTGTCTCTGTAGCTGCAATTACCCTAAAAATGTGTCAGAGGTGAAAGCAACAGATGAATAATTCTGCACAAGAAAGTTGCTGGTGGTCCCTGTGGTCCCTGCCTACATGAGGCTGAAAATGTCTTTCAGCAGGGATTTATTTTCTTAATGCTAGGAAGGTTACAGCTGAAAGCCTCGATATTTAATTTTAACATTGAGGCTAGAGACTTCGTATTGTAGTGATTAGTAGCAGGAACTTCAGAGACAGTAGCATGCAAGCCGGTGGGAACATGCAGATTGGATGTAAGCAGATGGCATGAATTGCAGGTCAGCTCTAAGTAACGGAGCTTACTAGTGGATTGTTGTTGTTTTTTCATGTATTTCCTCTCTGGTTATTCTCTGAAATGCAAATAAAATCTCACAGGATTTAGGATTTCTCTTTCCTTGGGCTTCAGCTCATAAAAGTCTTCTACAATCCTTGATTGTTCTAAAACTGAATATACACAACATATAATCCATTGTGGGAAGCAGTGTTAACCACACTGTTTCTTTGGCTTTGCTTGTTTAAAAATGGCATTTCCATTCTCAGGGTTTGGTTTACACTCCTCTCTCACGCAAACTCCTCCTCTGGTCTCCAGGGAGCTGTGTCCAAGCAAGGATGACACACATGAGAAAGCTTGTACGACTGGGCCTTTAGCTGCTTAGATTTCTTTAGGAAAGCAGACAAATATATTTAGCAGATTTTTTTTTCTCTTGTGAAAGAAAAATAGGCAAAAATAAAAATATCATTCAAAGTAAACTGCATTTATGCCAGAGCCAAAGCCTAATGAATCTGTGCAGGTAAAAGAGAAATAGACTAAGGACAAGCACAGAACCAGGCTTTGATGTTAATCCTTCTACTAGTTCATGTTTTGAATAAAAATTGATATCCAAAATTTTTTATTTTGAAGGCAACAGTGGTACTTTGACATGATACCATGCCTAGAAATTTTCCTATAAATGGATGTAGATTTAAAAAATGTCTATTTCTAAAATTTTAACTTATACAGATACATGTGAAGCATCTGTAGAGACAGTAGTGATTTCCATTTCTCCATCTATCACACTGGGATATTTTTTCAAGGGTTTTGAAGCTCCATGAAAGAAAGAAAAAGGAATATTTCCATAGGATGGTGCGCCAAAACACTCTGAATGCCCTTGCTCAGCAGCTTGTAGACCTAGAGATGCCTGAATTTTGTACATGCAACACTTGGAGAACGTCAGGCTCTCTTGGTGCCCAAACCTCCACTCCTGTGCTCCTGTGTGTGCCTCATACTGCCCCATTAGCCAGATCTGATCTGATCATGTGTAAATACTATCCACAGGTACGTGGGATGGCTCAGGACACTTGTCCATTTCCTAATGCACATTGTCAATACAACCCTTCAGAAAGAGAAGCTCCTATATCAGAGGAAGAAGAGCAGCAACTCCTTCAGACACTAGCTGGCTGAACACGTACTGTAGAGGAGCAGAGGTGGGTTAGTGAGAAGGCAGCATGATCCAGAGCATGGGAACCAAAGGGAGACAAACACATGGGAGTTTTGGGGCCACAGTTCTACATCTACCAGAGATATAAGGAAGCATGAGAAGGACCATGACTCCTTGAGTGCTCTGCTATTAAGGGTGTATTCAGCTAAAATGGGGCAAAGGCACAGGAGACCATGTCAAGGTGTGTTCATGTGAGATTAAACACGGCCAATGTGCCTTGATAGTGGTGTTGTCCATCTCCCTGTGCATTTACAGGGAAAAGGGACCCCTGCCATCCCCAAGAGAGGCTGTAACACCTTCCAGCAGGAGACTCAGCATGAAGGCTAACTCCTTACAGCCATGTGAACAGAACCAGGTTTGTAACACTCAACCCCCTTCATGTTTCCTCCTGGCCAACTTTTGGCAGCTATTTGCTGAATGAGTAGATTTTAAAGCTGCTCCCTAAGCTGTGATCCTGAACCTCACTATGTGGCAGCCAGCTGTAGGCAGAGCCTAGATGTGTAAGAGGGGTTGTGTTTTCTGCTGCAAGTAAGGGTAGGAACAACACTGCTGTAGACAGAAGTCAGCAGCAGCAATAGTTAGGCCTAAGCAAACTCAGGATGCTGATGGACTCTCTAAACACCCGATCTGCTAAACTCAGCAGTTCTACAAGTTGAGATATTTCACTGAAATGACAAATCATTAGATTTAATATTAACAGTGCTGTTAGCTATTTTTCCCTCTTTCTACCAGAGATATGACCAAAATCGCCATGCCTGAGTTGATGATGTTAGCACATAAATGATCTAGTGTACATCTCATATAATGAACTCTATCCCCCACACCTCATCTTTACAAATATTATTAAACAGATTCAGTCTGATTAAAGAGAGCTTTTTTATAAAAGCTATTTTTAAAAGCTTTGCCTAAACCATACAATGCTTACCTCATTATCAGCTGTAGGAGTTCTGTTTCAATGCACATCCTCTACAGACTGTGCATGCTTATGTGAAGTGTTCCCTGAAGGCACTGCTGGGAGATTAGTCAGTCTCTTAAACAATTGCTTTATAAGTACAAATGCCAAACGTTAGTCTTGGATATTTCTAACAATTTTGGAAAATGACAAATCTTTGTTGAATTATGTTTTTTACTAAATCTGAAGTGGTTTAATCAAGATTCCTTCGTGGATATAGCCACAAGCCACTTCAGGGCCAGTTTTAGAACTGAAGCTGCAGTTGTGGTTAGTGGGCATGAGGGTCCCATTGGTACTAATTAAGCGGAAGTTGCTACAGGCAGAGCAAGCCCAGGGAAAGTGGGAGGGGAGAAAACTGGCTGGGCAAGGCTCCATTGCTCTCAGGGTTTACCCAGCCACCTCAAGTCGGGCAGGGAACAATCAAAAATATCCCCTCCCTCCTGTTTATGGAAAGGAAGTCAAATGGACAGCCTCCTTCAAAGCAATGTGCACAGTTAATTCGAGAAGAAGCAATTTAAAACTGCCCACAGTAGGAGTCTGATGAAGCGTCTGAAGGATGTGCTATGTCTTTTGGGACTCCCAGCAAGAGGGCTCTTGCCAAAGTCAAAAAAGATCTATTATCATTAATGGTCCTAAGTGGTTGGAAAGATTACGGACACAGGAAGGTATCTCTGAAACTGCTGTTTGGATTTTATGCATTACACTGGAGAAAAAAAAAAAAGATACAAAAGCAATCTACCCCTCTTGAAGGTAATTTTAACAGCTTCCCCGTGTGAGCAGAGCTATCAGCTCTTTGCTAATTTACCCAGAACTTTCTACAAACGTATTTTCTAAGTTTGTCAGAGCTTTTTCAATATTTACTGTTACCACAGTGCTCTCCGTGACTTATACCTGGCTTTTCAAAGTTTTTGTGATCTTCCTCTTATTAGAGCAGTGACATATTATATGCAAATGACAGAATACCATGTGTTCTGCATATCCTCAGTGCACACAACCCAACCACAGTACACAACGTATATTTAATTCATGCAAAAGAATCCTGTGACCACATTTTGATTCAGAAGTTGCCAATATCTGAATAATATATTTGCTGTTTTGGAAAGGTCTCCCAGCTATTGGACAGCTGGTATTACTGTGGGCAGGTAGGAAGCACAGGTTGCCATCTGAGAGTAGGCGTTGAATAGTAACAGTGTTAAAGCAAGATCAATGGCACTGCAGCCCAAAGAGCGTGTTGTATGCATCACCAGTTACTAGTGTGAGCAACCTGTGTTTGCACCCCTCTCCCAAAATAATGCTTCAGGTCTTTTGCCCTGATGTTATCCAAGACACAAGGAGATAATGAAAGGCAAAGAGAACCTTCCTGGAAAGCTAAAAGAATACAGGCAATGAGAAAGGAAAAACAGCTGTTGAATCAAGCAGAGATATTGCCTACTTCAAAGAAAGAACCTGAAAAATTACAACAGGTCTCTGTCACAGAGAATTTGCGGCCACTTTGTACTCATGGATGCTGTAAGCTTGAAGATGCTAGCTCTGTGCGGCCACTGAAGCACACCATTGTTCATCCCTGGTCCCACATACTTGCCCAGCCAGTGCTGTAATCTGATAGAGGAAACTCCATGCATCTGCTTTGCTAATTTTGGCTCATAAAGAGAGGGATAAGCCTGTCAGTGCGTAGATTCTTCTTGGCAGGGTTGCTGAATGCTGAACTTTCTCTCCATTCCACAAAGTTCTCATTTTGTTAATTCACCATGATTCAGGAATTTAGAATCCCTGGAAATTAGTAGATGTAGGCATCCCTAGAAGAAGTGCCCAGTGAAAGATCTATTGACTGTGCACGTGGCTTGAACATTAACTGCAGCACTTAAGATACCAACAAACATGGATTTGCTGTCAGAGTGAAAAGAACTCTCTATCTTCCCTTGAGACCCTTCCTCAGCCCCATGGGCTGCAGCTGGGTCTATTCCAATTGCCCCTACTGAGACATGATGCCAGTTGGGAGGAGCTTCAGCCCCCACACGTATCATGGCTGGGTGGCACAAGAATAGATCCCATAGAAAAAGGGATATGTGGAGGTACCAGAGGTTATCTGATATTTGTGTGCACAGGGCAAATTAAAGCTTCAAGGCAACCTAGATTCTATCATTTCCTAACTTTCAGATACTTGACATTATGGTCTTAATACCATTCTTCTAAACTATTCTATGTGCATTACAGATAAGATGCAGCATTTTTCCACATGCATGTTCAGTGTCCCAGGAAGGATAAAAATTTCAAGAAGTCAGAATGAACAGAGAAAGCATCATAGGTTAATTTGATGGACGATTCAGTCTGAAAACAGCATGAATTCCAGTCTAGTCGAATTAAGAAGCATTTTGACTTCTTTGGGTTGCTTTGACCTGCTAATTTCTTCTGTAAGAGTTTGTAATTCTATAAACCTTTGTTCATCATTGTCTTTGAAAACATATTTCTTCACTTCTAATTGAATTCAGTTTTAGTGTTGTAAGAAAAAAAGCCTCAACACTTAGCACCAGTCAAAAAGACTTCATTTTCCAGTAACTCAGAACGCTCTCTTTGAAGGTGAGCTCACTTTGCCAAATCTTTGAAGTCTGCCATATGTACCAATCATGCAGCCAAATGCAATGATGTGATTACAGACGCACAGTTTTTGGCAAATTTTCACTAAGACTTTGTCTTGATCAGAGATGTCTGAAGCTCGCCAGAAGCATGTAGAAACACATAAACTGCCAATGGGTTGAGTTCCTAAAAGGAGGACTGGGAATTATTTGAGAATATGTATTTCCAAAGGACAAAAAAAAAAAAGAAAAAAAGAAAAAAAAGAGAATTCTTTTCATTTAGCCTTAAATTGAAGAAGACCCTGACAGATCCGAGCTGATCCAGAGTAACTGGATTTTCACATCTCTTCCTAAAGATAGCTCTTCAGCATCCTTCTGCTCCTGGTTAGCACATGTAGCTTGGTGTCAGAAGACCTGCTTGCTGAATTCCCTATTAACCACAGTATAGAATGGACATTTCCCTGTATGGAAATGTCCAAGTCTGCTGTTCATATAATGGCTTATACTGTCTGCAGATTTGGTTAGTTTTGAGATAGAATTTATTAATTTACGAAAATGCACCTGGATAAAACCCAGATGCTGGGGTGCTTTGAAGCTGCTCCAGGGTAAAGGATAGCTGGAGTGTTTTGGGAGGACTCAAGCACTTTTTGGGTCCCAGCTCTTTGGGCCATCTAAGTTATCTCTGAGGCTCAGTGCTGGGGAGTTCTGGTATCTACTTATAAATTTCAGCTTTTGCTAGGTCACAGAAAGATTAAAGCTGAGTTTGGGTGATTCCAGGATGCAAACAGTGTCTGCAGTTTCCTCTGCCTCAGTATCCCTACTTGTAAATGATGTTGATGATGTTCTGTTGGAGTTAGGCTGCTCAAAGTGCTAAAGGCTGGTTGAACTTCCTGAGAACTTTACACAGTTGGTTTTGTTTCATGCCACATCTTATTTTAAAATAGAAGCCAATTAAAAAAAAAAAAAAAAAGCTATTAATTAAAAATTTCCAACAAACTGCGTAGGGGAAAATGATATACATTTTGGCATTAATGTACAGATACCATATTTGAAACGAAGGAAATCGTTAAACTCTCTGCAAATGGTATTCAGTTCTGGCCTTGCATTTCTTGGGGTGTGCCCTGTCCAACTGGCTGCTCTTCCTCTTCTTTCAATTACCTGAGGAAGAATATCATTCTATGCCATGAGCTTTGCACCTTTCATTTGCCATCTCCTCCTCTGCCTGGCAGAAAATTGAGCACAGATCCCACCACGTGAGAGTCCTGCAAAACACGTGCACCAGCCACAGCCAGGAAATCACCAAAGTGCCTGACAGGTTGAATAACAAATCTTGCAATGAGGATTACTACACCAAAATGGGCACGTGTCAGTAGATTTCAAGAAACACAAACTCCTTCCTGACCTACTTGAAGCTGACAGCCATGCTATTTTCCAGGGCTGGAATGTGGGAATTGTTTCTTATGGCTACTTCAGTTGGGCAGGAGATAAGAGTCTGTAGGAAGGGTAGGTAACCATGTAAAGTCGGGCCAGCTCACAGCTCTCTTACACAGCCAGCAGCAAGAGCTGTCTCTGGTGAGAATCATTACTGGTGTGTATATTGGGGTCTCTTTGCAGACTCTAAGGGGTAAAGAAAAGGCATGTGATCTGTCTGGGCACAGGAAGTCCTTTATTTTTTTTCCTCCAGGATGCATTAATGATGTATTTAAAAGCTTTTGGGCAAGTGCATTGTGTTGCACAATGGAAAGAGGTACTCAGTGACCCCCTCTGGGATGTGGCCCTTAGTTTGGTACAATAGCACCTTGGAAGACAGGGCTTCCTCAACCCTATTTTGATGAAGCTGTACATAAAAGAAAAGGCAATGTAGAGCTGCCAGAGGGTCCTACATTCTCTTCTGTTTTTGTGTTTTCTCCAGTGTTAAAATTCAAAAGCATTGGAAGGTTTTTAGGGTAGGAATGAAAACTAGGTCATATCTGGTGAGCTCTATCAGCACCAGTCCTGATCTTGCCCTCCTCATCCACTGAACTTCTGAAGGTGAGCATCAAGCACCTACTGAAGTCTTTGTTAGTGATACAATTAATCTCTTTGAATTCTACTTTAAGTCTCATTCTGATAGTCTGTATCCTTTTAAAGAGATATTTCTCCTTAGAAAAAATGAACTGGATTTGCTTAAAAATGTAGCTTATGAAGTTTCCAGTCAATGAGTTACATGTGAATACCTTCCTAGCACAGACACCTGTTCCTTGTGATACTCCCTAAGGAAGCTTTGGAAGATGTACAGGCCCTAAAGACTTTATGGAGATAATACGGACAGGCGTTGGAACAACCTGCTTAGGGAACTGCTGAAATCCCAATCACTGGAAATATTTAAGAGATGTGTGGACATGGTGTGGTAAAGGGACCAGTACAAACAAGGAGATCCAATAAAAGAAAGGAAAAATGAATGTTCACCTATCTCCAAGGATCTAGACTCACAGGGAAAGAACAGCATAAGGAGGGATCTTCAGTGGCACCCAGCTCTTAGATGAGGTCTAAGAATTGCCTTCACCTGTGCTCCCAGAGCTGACTGGGTCTTTCCTTCAGGTGCTCCATCAGTGGTTCAGGCTGTGAGTTAGCAGACCCCATACAGGTGTTCAGGGACATGATTTAGTGATAGAGTTGGTAGTGTTTAGTGATGGTTGGACTTGATCTCACAGATCTTTTCCAACCTAATATTTCTATGATCCTACCATCTGTAAGTCTGCAAGTAAAAGTAGCAGCAGAAGCAGAATCCAGATTTTATCTTGCTGTTCTTCTTCTTTTCCTCTTGTGTGACTTTTTGGGTCTTTTACTGTCTTCAAGGAAGTAAGAGTAAATCAAAAACTAGTTTCTACTATTGCCAGTTAACTCTTGGTTTCTCTGTTTTTCTTTTGTCTCAGAATTTTATTTTCTAAAACTTTATAAATTACTCTCAAGCCAAGAGTTTTTCCAGACATACTTTAGTGCTAAAAGACAGGGAAGCCCTTTTTAGTAACTTACATGTGAATTTTTGAATTGTTTTTCTTTCTTTTTCCATAGCATTAATAAGAAATAATTCCCAGTGCTCGCTATGGTGAAAGGAGACTGTCAGTGGTTTGACACAGCACCCAAGACCATTTATAAACATCTGACACCATTCTGCTCAGCATTCAAATTGTTAAGCAGACTTCAGTGTTGTGTAGCAATGAACTCCTGAGTCCTAGTGCTATTGGGAAAATTCAACAAACTCCATTATTCCAATACCAAATCCTCCTATCAGGCAGGAAGAGAAGACAGGACAGAAAGATAAGAAAGGTAGACACTGTTCCAGCCTAGTCCATCATGTATCCCAAAACCATCTGAGAAGTGTTAGGTAGTCGAAAACCTCCATATTTCATTCATTCCTGCTCCCCTTTCTTCCCCTTTAATTCCTACCCAGGTAAGAGCAGGACCAGGAGGGCTGGGGAAGTTGAGGACAGCATTCAACAGTGTCTTTAGGAGATATCTAGTCTAACAAACATATCTGGTCTAAGGGTCACAGAGCTGACAAAAGCCTGCACTCTAACAGCAGACTTTGTAACCCATTCTCCAGTCTGGATTAGTATTTGGTTGTGTGACCAATGAAGCTCAACATAAAACAGTAAAGGAGAGATACTAAGCTGACACCCAAAGAGCAGCACAGCACAAAGTGATTTACAGCACGCATTTACAAACTGATTTTCAGTCAGCTGAACCTTCAACAATGCTGTGTTTATCTTTGTGCACATTTAGTAATTTAAAATATTATAATAGGAGATACGTCTGGATTACAGTTCCTTCTGGAATCAAATCAAACCTCTTAGCTATCTAAAAATAAATGCCAACATGTTTCAAAGACATTTATAGTATTATGTCCAGTGGAGATGTTCTACAATTTTTGAGATGCTTCATTTGTACTGACAACAGTTTGAATAAATTTATGTTCTCCCATCAAAAACTCAGTGGTTTCAACTTTCAAGAGGATGTTTTTTAAACATCTTGGGTAAATGGAGAATTTGACTTTCTGCCCGGGACACCCTGAGAGCTACTCTTTAAAAAAAGGAGGGAAAAAAGCATCTAATAGGGTAATAAATCCCAACATTTTTCTCTAAACAAGAGTTGTTTTAGTTAAACTAGAATTCACTTCATTTATAATAGTGCCTTATGTTTCTTTAGGCTATTGCATTTCAATAACAAAAAAAAAAAACAGAACAAAACAAAACTTTTGACTAAAACTTCCTTTTATTAAGCCTTTTTTGCCCGGCAGTTGAGGACTAACCTATTTTCACTTTCATAGATTTTAGATCTTTGCACTGCAGTGAACACAGTATTTGTCACAGGGTAATGTCATTGATTGTGAAAGATGCTCTGCTTTTCCCATATTCCCTTATGGGCTCATAGAATCACAGAATAATGGAATCATTGTGTTTGGAAGGGACTTCTGGAGATTGCTTAGTCCAACTCTCTGCTAAAGCAGGTTCCCTAGGGTAGACTGCACAGGAAAATATCCAGGTAGGTTTTGAATATATCCAGAGAAGACTCCACAACCTCTCTGGGCAGCTTGTGCCAGTGCTATGTCACCCTCAAAATAAGTTTGTCCTTCCGTGTTCCAGTTAGTGCCCATTGCCCTGTCACTGGACACCATCCAAAAGAGCCTGGCCCCTTCCTCTTGATGCCTGCCCATTAGGTATTTATAAGTATCGACATGATCCCCTCTCAGTCTTCTCCAGACTGCCCAGTCCCAGTTCTCTCAGCCTTTCCTCATATGGGAGATGCTCCAGGCTCTTCATTATCTTTGTGGCCCTACATTGTACTCTCTCTAGAAGTTCCCTGTCTTTCTTCAACTGAGGAGCCCAGAACTGGACATAATAGCTTTAGCAGGGCAGCGTAGAGAGGGAGGATCATCTCCCTCAACCTGCTGGTCATGTTCTTTTTAATGCACCCCAGGGTACCGTTGGCCTTCTTGGACACCAAGGCACACTGCTGGCATGTGGTCAATCTATTGTCCACTAGGATGCTATATACATGAGTTTTCCATTAGTAAGAGCAGTCCATTCCTAGCCCTGCCTTTCTCAGTTCAGTGAAACTGCTGATGTAGTCTAGTCCCAAGCCCATATATTAGCAGAGGATGACCAGAGAATTTATGCATGGGGTTAATGTAAGAGTAAGAACACAACTTTCATATTTAATTTTCTTGCAGACATAGTGCTGGAAATAGGTTTTTGTCTGAAGAAAAGAAGTAGCACTTGTATGATACAGCCTACAATACAGTTTCTACAGCAGCAGATAACATAAACTCCAGTGAGAAACACATGAAAAGAAGAAACTCTAGAAAGCTTCCTCCAGGTTTATTCCATCAAGGGCAGGACATGGGCCAGGAAGAAATCCCTGCTTTGGCAGCCCAGAGCAGAGCCCCGTGCTCCCTTCTTCCCACCATGCCAAGCAGAGTGCAGATGGCCAAAACCACAGCTGCATTGGAATGTCTGGAGGAGCAGAAATTGCTGCAACAGAGTAAGGAGCTGGTTTGCTTTTCCCCAGTATGCCGGAGGGACCCTGATATACATGTTCACTGATCCACCTACTGGCATCTGACTTCACGCATTTACAGGTCATCTACCACAGGCTGAAAAGCTTCAGAAATTTCATTTGTGAAAAAAGATTGTATTTTGCATAAAGCCAGCACTGACCAGCTTATAACTCTGCATCAATCTCAGATTATTACTTCTCATAGTTGGCATTTTTCCTCATATTTGATTAAGTTGACCCTATCAATTAAAAGATTTTCTGAGAAACACAGGATGGTTCTATGTGAGAGGAAACCAGCTCAGCGTTAATCAGGCTCTGCAGCTTTGCTCTGCGGTTGGATTGCTGCATGTGATGGGGAGATTGGGGGCTGCCAGAAACCCTTTGTTAAAAGCAGTAATTCTTAGCAACACCAGTAGCCACTTATCAGGTTTCAAATGCACCGCATTCCTCCAGGAGCTTGTTTTTCCTTTCTTTTCTTTCATAAGTTTCCAAGCTGACACTTGTAGACACACTGACTGTCAAGAGGTACTAAGTCCTAAGAAAATTCTGGCCTGTCTCGTAGCACCAGTGTTTTCTCCTGGCTGTTGGAGTGGGGTCTCCTCTGCACTGCTCCAGCTCTGTCAGTGCTCCCTTGGAGACCCTAGGAGCATTGCCCAGCCTTGTGCTCATCCACTCATACAGCACATCATCCTGTAAGCGTTAGCATCATCCTCAGAGCCCCCCTGTAGGAGTGTGACATCTTTTCTACCCTAGCCTGAGAGAGACAAGGAAAAGAGGGGCTGTGGAGAGGAAGGTTGGTTTCTCCTTGCTCTGATGCTTTGGTGTTCTGGACCTTTTTCAATGACTCATGGCTGATCTGTGACAGGAAGGAGACAGGCAAACGGACATCTCTCTTTGGAGAATGTTGCCTATAACAGATATTTTTTCTGCCTACTCTTCCTGCTAGGAATCTTTGTCCATGGAAAAAGGAAAGCACACAGAAACTGCTGGAGCTGAACAAGATCCTGATAGTTTGTTATACATCCTTTGGTTAGCAGATTCTCATGGGCAAATGCATTGGACTGCAATCAAAAAAACAAACAAACAAAAAAAGCCAGCCAACAAATAGAAAAGACCTATTCTGAAGAGAAAAGAGAAGAGCCTTTTTTGCCCTTCTCAGCCACCACCTAGGATTTACACAGAAATATGATGCCATGCATCTTGAACATGCATCTTGTAAATCCAGTATTTGGTAATAGGGGTTATGCCAAGTATCCCTATCAGTGTGTAGTCTTTTTTTTTTCCAATCCCACTAATGTTGTGGCCTTATGACAATGACATCTAAAAGTTAATGATGCATAGAATTTAAAGCAGAAGATTTAACTGGTTTGCTTTACAATACAAAGTCTTAGTACATAGCTATTGCTAAAACTTTGGCAAGTTTCTAAGAGAACCCCTTCCTTTTTTCTTTCATCAGTGACAAAAAAAAGTAAATAGGGTTGCATGACTTCTCTTTGTTGTTTTTTTTTGTTGTTTTTCTGTTACTGTTTACCTCTCAAGCAGGTCCCATTTTATTCTCTCTCCCTTTCTGATACCTAAATGGCCTATTTTAAAATCTCTCTATTCCTGCTGTTTTCATTACTTGTTTTGGTTACATCAGCCATCTGTCAGAAGAGGTGACCAGGATTGAACATGAAATCCTACACTCTTGGTTTGGTTACATTCTAATACTTCAGCATTACTTTCCATTACTTTCCTTCTGCATTTGAACATTTTGTTTGGACTCCCTACCTCAGCTGCCTACTCAGCAGAGGTGTTCATTGAGCTGTCCACAATGGTGCTAAGATTGATTTTTGGAGTGGTTGCAGTTGCTTTCTGATCTTGTTATGGGACTGAAAGGACTGAGATATTTTTCTCCAGGATGCATTGTTCTGCCTTTGCCTACCTTGGGTTTCACTTCTCACTGAGTTGACCAACAGCTGAGCTTTGTGAGTTTCCCCAGATATCAACCAACCTATATATAACAACGATCAGTTGCCAAGTTGACTCCTTCACGTTTCTTCTTTTCCCAGGATATTAATTAATGAATCTGACAAATATCAGTTCAGTTTGGCAACGTGGTTAAACATAGACTTGTTTGCTTTGCTCAGAGGAATGCCTGAGTGCATGTTTGGCCCTAGACCAATTCATACAGTGAGGCTTAAGCACAAGCTTAAAGATAAGCATGTGCTCAAGTGTTCTGCTGAACAGAAATTGGGTGGGCATCATTAGCGCAAACCTTACCATCGTGTTAAAAGCTTAGTTCTTCTCTTTTTGTTTATCAAGTTTCATTTCTTCTTATGCACTTTCATAGCACTATCCATGTTTTAGCAACAATACTTCTAAATTTCCATAACAATGGCTTTATATGAAAAATCTTGAGCAGTCTCCACAAAGGAGATCTCCTTTAATCTTTACTTTATTAATGCTTTACTTTTCTAATCTTTATATTGCTAATCTTTGCTTTGTCACTGAGTCCAGAGAAGCACAGATAATTCAGAGGGATGAGCACAAGAAGCAAACCTGAAACACTGAGAACAGAAAATTTGGGGGTTCAAACCACGTACACTTTAAATGCTTCTAAGAAAGAATTTTTCATTCCAGTTTCTAACTAATAATTTATAAAATTGATATTGTAATTTAGATTTCAATGATCAATGTACCTTTTGGTACAAGGCATCCCCTGTTACGGCCAGAGCAGGCTCAACTGGTGTCCCAAGGCCTTTTCTAAGGTAAAATTAGAAAAAATGGGAAAGCTATGTCTTAGGGAGGACCCTTTTTACAGTCCTTCACTTTTGATAAGGCTCAAAAATAAGCTAACTGCAGTTTCTGTTTAATCATTGGCAAACAAATGTACATACTACTGAGAAGCTCAATGGCTTTCACCAGTTTCACCCAGTGTATGTGTGAAGTTGAAGAGATACCGTTTATTAAAAAGTGCTGCTATAAATGCAATGCTGTCTAGTTCCTTCTCTCAAGAGCACCTGACTCTGTGGTTCCTCCAAGTACAAACACTGCTGGTTGGTTCAGTGTAGGATGCTGGCAACAGCAAGGCTGTGTCTGAGATCAATAGCTCTTGTGCATCATCTTTGCTCCATCACTTTTATCTGATTTTTGCCCTGCAGAATGATAGAAATAAAAGAAATTGTTTACATGGTTTAGCTTGTGTTTTCATTCAAAATTCAAAAGGCAGCACTTTCACAAGCCTTTCAGTCAAGCCTGGGAGACCTCTAGCTGAAGCTGTTTATTGTGCCTGTGACTTTGGTATTTACACAGTCGTGACTGAAACAGAGATGGCGATATTTTGGGTATCGGTTCTGTTCAAGGGAATTCCTCCCTAAAGCAAAAAAAAAGTCGTATCGAGGGGAGCTGCTCAGAAAAGAGAGGTTTCTACATCTGGCAATGTTGGATTTCATGTCTGTAAAGCAAAAATGATATTATGAACATAGCAAAACATAAACACGTTGTAAAATGCATTCAGCCCAGATTCCAAACACATTGAACACTGCATGATTTAATGACGGATAAACTCAGAAAAATATCCCAGTGGGGGGAACTGCAGACTCCAGAATGACAGCTGCTATCATTCCACAGCAAGTAATTGTTTATAAATGAATATTTTTCATGATAAATTATTAAATTACATGAAAATCAGATGACTGCCTGCTGCCAAATTTGTTTTCAGTTTCACAAGACGGAATGGAATGTGTTGCAGACGGTGAGTGAAATTAAAAGCTGCTGGTCTTTTCCCACAAAGGGCTGATATTTTCCCTTAGACATTCCCAGTGTCTTATAAACCTGCAAAATAGTGGTCCTGGGGAATGGCTATCTAGCTAGATATCCAAAATATTTTTGATATATAGAATTTCAGGGAATCTCTACCTAATCTGAGGCAGTTGTAGTGTTAGATGCTATTTCAAATGTGTCTTTTGTTGGTTTCTAGTTCGGACTTGCAGGGCCTCAGTATCTGTGAAAAACACTAGCCCTTGCAGGGATACTCTCAAAATATTATTAACCATGGCATTTCTTCTTTTCATTATCTCTTGCTTGCATTTTGAGTCATTTGAAAACACATGTTTCTTTACATGTTTTGGTCATATTGAAGTTGTCAATTCCTTGCTGTCCCTCAGTGTTTCAAATAGGGATGAAAATTACCTGAAGTGTCTGTTTCAGCTCAGCTACATCTTGAAGTCCTTCCTGGACCAAAGCTTCTAGCACAGCTAAAGTGACATTTTTGGAGTGAGACAGTCAAGATCAGTTTCCCACACTCAGATCTGAGGAAAATATCCTTCATAATCTATTTTGTCTCAGAGAGCCACCGAGGCTGCTGAGTAAAATCCTGTGAAATCTTGAAGCCTTAGTTTTGGATATGAATTTTGAAAAGCAGCACAGCCATGTCACGTTTCTTTATGGAATCATAGAATCATTAAGATTGGAAAAGACCTGTAAGTCATCTAGCCCAACCATCAACCCGTCACCATCATGCCCAATAAATTATGTCCCTAAGTAGATTCCTGACTGATAGATTCTTGATAGCATTCTTTTGTCAAGGAATTAACGAGAAGGTCATCAGCACTTCCCTGCTGTCTCAGCAGAGAAATTTAACTGGTCCCCATTCCAGAGTGGGAAGTTCCTAAAGGGATGTGAACCCAGAAGCTACACAAAGTGCACAGAAGTTAGTCCATTCAGCTCACACCGGTTTTGCTAAAGCATCACAATGAGTTTAGGTTGCAAGGACTAAAGCCCCTTGAGACGATACAAAAATTAGGATTTGTGTCAAGATTTTCCATGTTGACTATGTCATTCCTTCACTTCCCTTCCATGGCTTGATTTTTGCTACCATATCAAGTATGAGCTTAATGTCTTTATTTCCCAGGCTCTTCATCATATATCCGTACCAAAACTTTCTGTATCAGGTATGAGAAAGGCCAAAAGGTTTCAGAGTGAAGGCTTCCCTGCTCCAACATCCCTCCTCTGACAAGGAAGCTAATCTGGAGGCAAAGCTGCAACAACCTGAAAAGCTGCAGTGGTCACTCCCTTGTCAAAACCTCTCACTTGCTCTCAGCTTGTGGCTTGGAAACCTGTTGCAGTAGGCGTGGCTGGGACACCGGGATGTGATGCAATAGGCCCTCCCCTGCTCTGTGAGTGATGTATGACGCATGCTCTAGGGGCGTAGATGATGACAGATGTATGTATATAAAGAACTGTAGTGCCTTATTGAACGCCATTTTGCCATTTTCTACATAATCATATATTGGTATCTGTGATGGCAGTGGCCCTAGCGTGGGGAAATCGCTAGCCCCGGCGGTCTGACCTTCCAGAATGGTGACAACAGCAACTGCCTGAACTGGAATTTGCTGTTATGTGTAGATGAACATTTCTGACTTTTATTCTTCTGGGGATTTTTGAACTAATCTCTACTTCTGGCCACTGTTGAATCTTACAGAAATGAATTCCTGGGTTTCTCTAACCATTTCCATTAAACCTGCAAGTAGATGTCTACGATTACATATATGTGTGTGTGACTGTCTACTCATAGAGTACTCTCACAGTTTGTGTATCACATGTCTTTTAAAGGCTGGCTTGTTTGTGGCACTTACCAGAAAAATAACTGCCAAATTTAATCAAATTAAATTCAGTTTTAGGAGGAAAATCCTGTCTCTTGTTTCCCTCATTTGACCTTTGACTTCCCGTTCTTCCACACTGTAAACTCTAAATTCACTTTTTACTTCTGTATTTGAAAACTCTCTAAATCAATGTGATTTTTGATGTAGACAGTGTGATAAAAAAGCTGGTCAGGTAGTAAACAAAAAAATAATGGAATATTCACAAGCATAGTATAAGGAGATTAAAAAAGAAAAAAGAAAATAATTTAAAAAATAAATTCTGACTGGCTATCAATCAAACTGCAATCAAAAGTGTAGGAGGGTTTCAAACATTGGTGGATGCAAACTCTCTGGTTTTAAAGATCAGGTGATGTCTGTTGGCCATTTCTATCCCACTCATTTCCCCTTTTTTTCTTTGCCCTCCTTTTTTCTAAATTAAATTGCATGGTCATGTGGTAAGTGAATTGTGATATTATTGTGTCAGACTTTGGTGATACAAATCTCCTCACAATTCAAGCATTCACTGCTTTAATAGTTTTTGCTCAGTGAAAGCTTGTATGTGTTGACCTTGCCTGTCAATTGCTTCTGGATATGACATTCGACTTCTTTTGATGTTTCTTTCAGCGCCATTTGGACAGATCACTTTGTGATGTGCTTCTGATTTAGGAAAACCTGCTGTCTTTCCCTGGTAAAGGCAGTGGGCCCCAAGCAAGACTTCATTCTGAGGCACAGGATGGATAAAAAGGACTTAGTTTCTCTATTAGGAACTGAAGTGAAGCATGGATGTAGAGAGAGGCTTTCAATCTCTCTGATCAGTAGATAAGAGTCTCACCAACCCTAGACAGGGGTGTTCACCTTACATTGTACAGAAACTAAGAACATCTCCAGATCCAGAGATCATCAGTCCCACAGATGACATTAAAGCAAGCACTGACAGGAAGAAGGTCTTGCTATTAAACAGCAGCGATCTGAGGGCTATAGGAGTTGTGCATTTGGCATGCAGATGCTTTCACCTTTCTACAACTGCACGTGGTTCACTCCAACCAGGTTGTGGAATGTTAATTTGTGCCTCATCAATACTAATGGACCGGGAATTATGACATGTTTTATGTTATCATTCATTTAAAACAGATAGTTTAGATTTCAGACACAAGCTAAAGTTTATATATATTATATTTATTACAAACAACAGTGAACACTTAAGAGCCATTATTTTAAATCTAAATGACATTGTGTTTAGTATCCATTTCCTCTGGCTCTGAAATGTGCAGCTTGTGGAGTCTGTCATCTTTCCCTGGAAATTTTTTGGATGTGAAGTGAAAACTTCTCACAAGTTACCAGAAACAGTAGAAAATGTGAAGCCCTATTCTGATGAGCTGTTTCACATTACTAAAATTTACAGTGCACATCTGACAGAAGAAATGCAACAAAGTTTGAGAAGGGTATGTCATGCAGTAAATTGGTAGCTATTATCAGCACTGACAAAATGGGGTGACGAGGACAATATTTAAACAGAAAACACAGGAGGAAACACGTTGAATCAGTGAGTGAGTCCCTGGTGTATCAGAACGGAATGCTTGCTTCTGAAAATCTTGGCAGTGTCCATTTTATAGATGATATTTTGTCTGAAGGAGACATAGCTCATGCAAAGAGCAGTAAATGGTGATGGCAGCACTGGGAAGGGGGATGCAATTCCTTCCCTACTCCCATCAGCATCCATAACCAGGAGGTTGCCCCATATGACAAGTACTGTTGCTTCCCCAGCCTCTCCCATGCTGTGGCTGAACACATGCAAGCATGGAGATCAAACCATGGCTGGCGGGGAACACTGTTAGCAGACATCATCCAGGATCACCAAAAGACACCATCAGTATCTGCAAGCAAAGGCAGGAAACAGTATAACTCTCCATCCTATCCTCTCACAGCTATGTGTTTGTCCCATAACAGAAAAGCTGGTTAAAAGCTTCCAGGTATCTACTCCTCTTCCTTCCTTCCCAAAATCCAGCAAGGCTGCCCTCCAGGGCAGGCTGCCCATAGGAGCTGTTACTCCATAGATGGCAACAGGAGAGAAATGCGCCATCTTCCTCCTCCTCTCATATGCCTGTCTGGTCAACCCACAAGCTGGCATGAAGAATTATTCTCAGTTTAATAACTTCTTTGAAGGAAAGCAGCAGTCAGTACCCACAGCATGGCTGTTGTACTCATCAAGTAGAAGCAGTCCTTGCTCCCTTGGTGCTCACAATGCGAGGAGGTGTAAATGAACTTCAATGCAATAGGTCTCAGTATGCTGCTTCAAGTGGAAATAAAGAAAGCAATTTTCTGAATTTTCAGGTGCTTCATATATTCATTTTCATCTTTCTACACAAATAAAAAAGCTCAACCAATTCTTCAGTCTTCGCTCAGGGTATAATTTTGACATTTGGAAATCTGATTTGATGATCAGAAACACATGTAGAGTAGTATTTAGCATAGACTCCAAGCAATGTTTTATTGGGAGCTTGGGCATGCCCTTCAGAGTAATTGGGATGTGGAATGTGGAAGTAGTTTTTACAGGAAAAAAGGGATAAGGCCTCCTGTAGCCAGCCTCAGGCAACAGAGTGAGTAAAATATCAAGAAGAATTCACATTCAACTTGATTATAAGGCTTCTGAGCATGTTAATTAAATGAAGTCTCATATCTCTGGCCCTTTTATTTTAGACATTTCAAGGAATTAACATTGCACAATAGAAAAATAATTTCCCCCACTCCAGATGCCTATGTTCATTTGATTTTTCTAGCTGTTAGCTTTAAACCTTCTATGATCATGAAAATCTGCCCTTTCAGCAGTGCTATTGTATTTTTTCCCTTCATTTTTACTTAATGCTCTTTTTGGGTATTAACTGACCACAGTGGTCTTTAAAAATAAATTCTTCAAATGGGACTGCTTCATGGTTTATCCTCCACCAAGGCACCATTTTCCTTAGTTTTGGAGACACAGGAAATCCTTTCACTGGCAAAACTTGCATCTTCTTTATAAATTTAAAAATCAAGGTTTAAAGACTCCTTCAGCACAGGAGGTTCTGCACGAATGTGTGCAAGAACTTCTTTACGGTGAGGGTGATGGAGCAGTGGCACAGCTGCACAGAGAGGTGGTGGAGTCTCCTTCTCTGGAGATATTCAAGACCCGCCTGGACGCCTACCTGTGTGACCTGGTGTAGGGAACCTGCTTTGGCAGAGGGGTTGGACTCAATGATCTCCTGAGGTCCCTTCCAGCCCCTATGATTCTGTGGTTCTATGAAATATATATACCCTTTTACCTCTTGGCTAGTCCAGATTGCCTTGATTCTCTTGTAGGAACGAGACCATGCTAGCGATGGACAGACTGAGATCATCTGCTTGGAAGGAGAGGAGTAATGGAGGTAAATGCATTCTCTGAAGATGTTCAGTGGCTATGAAACCCAGGTTGTGGATTTGTCCTTTGTCAAGTTGAGTCTTTGTGAAAATTAAACAGAGAACCTCATGGGGAAACCTTTGAAAGGAACACCTTTTTCTTTATCTGCAGCAAATGATAAAATCCCTGGCACTTAAGAAGCATAATTTATATTTAATTGAAATGCTGCGCCCAGATCTCCCAGAGTTCTTCACAGCTTTGGGAGAAATCAAGATATCCAGAGACTCCTTATGGATAAGGATTCATTTTTTCTCCCATTGAAGTCATTACTAAAAAACATTGTAATATATAAGGGTACAGGTTTGATTTATGTTTTATTGGAAAGACAGTGAAAGCAAGATAGTGAAGTGACCTGTCCCATATAAGTATCAAGTCAGTAGCAAAACCCAGCCTCAGTACCCTGGTTTTCAAAATGATTTATTCGAGCAGCACAGGATGTGTAACTGAAAGCTCAGCATTCAGGAACATCCTCCTTAAATGGACTTAGGCTGAAATGGCCACTCTGAAAGTAATGTGAACTCATACAAGTCACGTTCTTTCAGCCTAGGTAAAATCTTTAAGGAGAGATTGGAAGCAATTCACTGAATTTATGAATTGCATTGAATTCATTCAAGATCACAATTGCAACATTGAAAATGGATATGAAGTTCAAGTGTGAGGCACAGAAAATTGATTACTGACAAATCTGTTGGTAAAATAAATTTTAATGGGAAAATGCAGTTAATGAAAGTGCTGCCATTGGAGAGGGTTGAGAAGTTCCTTGTACAGTATACAGTATTACAGATATGACATAACTGTAATCTTTGGACCCATAAATCAACTTGTTCTCAGTACAAGCAAGGAAGAAATTCCTTTCATTATAAAGGTAAATCTTTTAAAAATGGGTTAGAGAAGCCAAAGACCATCTGCAGTCATGGTAACAGGAAGCAAGAAGAGCTTCTGAAGGCATGTCAGTAGCATAAGGAAGATGAAGGAGAATGTGGGCTCGCTGCTGAGTAAGGCTGGAGTGTGGGTGACAAAGATCGTGGAGAATGTAGGAGCATTCAGTGCTTTCTTCACCCTAGTCTCCACCTGTAAGACCAGTCTTCATGAATCCCTAAAACCAGTGGGAAAGACTGGAGCAAGGAAGACTTGGTATGGTGAAGGCGGATCAAAGTAACACAGAAAGTAGATGTACAGGGGTTTGTAGGGTCTGCTGGGATGCACTGGCAACTGGTGAGAGGGCTGGATGATGCCTTTGTGAAGCCACCCTAAATTACCTTTGAAAAACTGTGTTAGTAAGGGGAGATTCCTGAAGAGTTGAAGAGGGCAAATGACTGACTATTCAAGAAGGGCAAGCAGGAAGATACAGGCCAACCAACCTTGCCACAGCCTCTGGGAAGGTGTTGCAGCAACTAATTTCAGAAAGCATTTCCACATTTATGAAGGATAAGGCGGTGAACTGATGCCATTAGCATAGATTTAGAAAGGGGAATTAGATGGCCATTGAGGTGACTGAAGCCTGCCTGAATTTTTAGGCTGGAAGTATTGTGGTTAACAGCACAAAAGCTTATCTGGAGGTCAGTCACTTGAGGTGTACTCTGTGGTCAGTACTGGGTCCTATACTGTTAAACGTATTCAATTAATGATCTATTCAGTGGTGCAAAATGCACCAACAGGAAATAATCAGGTGATATAGTACTGAAAGGAACTATTGGTAAACCAGGGGATTGTGCTGCCATCCAGAGGGATCTGGATAACTTGGAGAACTGGGCAAACAGGCACCTCATCAAGCTGATGAAGGAGGAATCCAAAGTCCTACACTTGGACAGGAACAACCCCTCTTGCATATGCTGGAGGCTTACCCACTGAAAGGTGGCTTTCTAGGAAAGGACCTGAAGGTCTTGATGGATGCTGAGTTGACCATGAGCCAGGAATGCACCTTTGCATTAAAAACAACAAACAAACAAACAAACAAACCAAACAAAAAAAAAAAAAAAAAAAGAAAATGAACAAAAAGACAAAATAGCAACTGCTTTGGCTAGGTTAGGATGCACATCACCAGCAGGTTGGGGGAAGTGATCCTTCTCCTTTACTCAGCACCAGTAAGACGCATCTGGCTACCAAGTCCAAAATCTGGGCTTCCCAGTGAAAGGGGTCACATGGAAGGAGGTCCAGTAAGATGTGTAAGGAACTGGATTGCCTGTCGTACAATGAGAGGCTAAAGGAGCTATGAATGTTTATCCCATAAAATTGAAGTCTCAGAGGGATCTAATCAAAGTGCATAAATACACATCAGGAGGGAATAAAGAAGAGAGATAGACTCTTTCCAGTGGTGCACCATAACTGGAAAAGAGGCAATGGGTACAAAATGAAATACAAAAAGTTCCATTTAAGCATAATGATTTACTAGTTGTGAGGGTAATTGAACTCTGGTACAGGACGCCCAAAGAGGTTATGGAATCTCCAGCCTTGAAGAGATCCAAGACCAGTGTAGACACAGCCCAAAACAAACTGCTATTTACTTGGAGGATCTGTGGTAGTGAACAAAAGATGAGTGTATATCAAAGTATCTGATGAACCCCAAAGTCCAAAAATGCCTCCGCCACCGATTGCTGCCCTGCAGGCTCTGTGTTTAGGAATTTTTCACCAAAGCTTTGGCTCCTGCTGGCATGTCTGGGCCTGTGGAGTGAGCACTGCTGACCTTCCTGTGCTCACAGAGGCCACCCTGTGATTATTTTCTGTCTGGGAAAGTGACTTCCATTGTCTCAGCTTATTTATTTATTTCTTCAAAATGAGCATTTCACTTTCAGTTCTGGTCAAAAGTCAGAAAGGGAGCATTCTGGCTTTTCCCACCCTAGGTCTTGGGCTGCTTTCCCTGATGCAGACAACAACCAGATTGCTGAAGATTCAGCCCATTTTAAATTAGTTAAATGGAAGCTATTATGTGAATCTTTCTCATCTTCAGCCTGTTTCATCCTTACATTCAAACAGACAGCATTATGGGTTCAGAAAAAGCCTCCGTAAAATGATGTATTGATAGTTACCATCATTCCCTAGGACTTCACCAAGAGCCTGAGTTTCAACATTCTTTCTCCATTGAAAATTCCTCCTTAAACCCCATAGTGTTTTGCATGGACTAGAATCAAGTCCCAGAAATTCTTAACAGAGGAGTTTCAATTCCACATGCTTCTGTGCATGTGGAATCAGATCTTTGAAAATTCGTTTGAGATACTGAACAAAATGTTCCTCACCTATAACTAGTCTTACAAAGCATAGGTTCCTTGTGCAGTACCAAGAATGGATACATGATCCTATTTAATGACAGCACTTTAAATTAGAGTCTGGTTAATTCTATGTGAATTCTTCTAATCTGTTGCATATTTCTTGTACACATTACTGTAAAACAAGCTATACCCCTTTCTGTCAGTGAAACCACTGTCCTAATCTACCAGTTTCGTAGCATCTGATAATAATGGTTAACTTTACCTCAAGAGAAAAACCTACAGGCAAACATGTCACACATAGCGCAGTTTGACTGAGAACAGATACATGCCACTGGTCGTAAAGGGTAAACACTTAAGACATTTAACCCAGCTGAGCAGTACTAAATGGAAGGCAGTGGTCATCTGGCTTTTGAATCACCTAATTGACATGTCAGAAAATAAGCATTTTATTGACAGAAGGTGATTGCAGAGAAAAGTCATTTTTCATTTAAATAGCCAGAGACTTCCCTTTGTATTTGCAGGGAGGGGGAAAAGATTATGTTAAGAAAGCAAAAGCTCTGTGTCTCAAACCATTCTTTTTACATTACTTATGCCCACACAGCTACCTTCCCGTAGTGATTTTCTTGACTACAATCATCTGCTGAGGATTTCAGCTTGAAATAGCTTTCAAATTTCTTTTTCTCTCAGTATTTCTTCATTTGTGAGTGTTTTTCAAAAACTCTGGCTCCTAGAAAGATACCTCTTGAACTATGTTGGGGTTCAATTTCAGGTTGGATATTAGGAAGAACTTCTCTGCAAGAGCAGTTGGACATTGGAACAGGCTGCCCAGGGTACTGCTTCTGGATGTGCTTGAGAAATGTGTAGATGTGGTGCATAGGGACATGATTTAGTGGGCAGTATTGGTGGTAGGTGGATGGTTGGACTACAGAATCTTTGAGGTTTTTTCCAACTTTAATGATTCTATGATTCAGCTGCCTCTGCAGAAGCCACTCGGCTCTTAGGCAATACTGTCATGATCCTAGTGCAGAGAAATTACCTAGCTTACCCCAGTGTGAAGCAGGAGTACTTCCACTGGAGGTACCATTCAAGGTTGGTCCCAGTCACTTCTGGAAGATGGTGAGAAAACAGCGATGAAACCACAGTTCCAACAGCAGTTCCAGAAGTATTCCAGGATGGTGGTTATGTTTGCTAGAGTTTTCTTCTTTAGCTCTCATCATACATAGTAATACTTTCCTTACAGGTTAGAAGACAGTCAGCTGCAAGAACTGCTACCTTCCCTGCCAGCATCTCCTTTAAGGACCAGCTGCTAGTAGTGCAGACATGAGCCTATGCTGCAGCATCACCAGCTCTCCCCAGGTAATGGAGTAGCAACGATCTCTCCTTGGAGCAGAGCTAGATGCAGGGGAAGCCAGACACATTTTAATGTCTCATTTTAGCATCTCCAGTGGCTCCTCCAGGATGAACCTAGTTGCACGCAGGGCGGCAGCTACCAAAGAAGAGGGCTGAAAGAGAAGGTGGGATGTGAGGGCAATCTGAGAGACACATCTCACCTTCACCTGGGTAGAGGACATGTGAGGATGTCAGGGCACCAACTGAATCAGGCCGATGATAGCCCAGGGAGCTGCAGTCCTCTGAGCTGTTCCTTCTCCCCACCACTGCTGCTTATAGGGCCCTGTTTTACAGGGGCAGACACAGAGATTTAAATTAATACTACCTGTGCAGTGTTGTCAGCCTAGAGAGCCATTCTCTGGAGATATCTGTTTCCATACGAATTTTGCAATCTTGATATGCATGGGGTCTTTCTAGGGCAGTACTGTCAGGAGTCCCCACTGTTAAGGAAGTTAATTTTATCCTTCATACGTAGTTGTGGTAGCCCAACACAAGATCTATGCTTCTGGAAGAAGTAGTAAAGATCAACCAAAACACTTTCCCACACCATGAAGCTTTTTCATTTATGAGCTACCAGTTCAGTTTTATAGCCATTCATAGCCTTTCTTGCTCTTGAAACTGCTAAAAGAGAAAATCAACTGTATTTTTGTTTTACTGCTATACGTACTGGAAAAAAAAAAGAAAAACAAAACAGAAATTAAACTTATATTTATAAAGTCCTAACTCATCCTTCAACTGCATAGGAAAATATTCCCCTTCATTGTTTTAATAGTGAAATATGATATTTTTACATTTCTTGCATTGGAACACTGGTCCCATGTGCTTTGTTTAAAAGATGGGGAGGAATTGTTAGAGCTATTTTCCATGCTCCTTGCAAGGGGTGTTTTATAATGCGCTGATTCAGAGAGTTACTTATGAATACGCTCAGTGGGAAACAAGTGAGACAGTAGCCATGCTGGCTTCAGCACATCCACTTATTTTTAGGACTAGAGTATTGAGTTTTATTTACAGAACAAACATCCAATAATGGAAATGATGGTCATTTTTATATTATTTCTTTCAAATTTGTCTAGAGGAAGAAGAATTGTGATAATTATTTGAACCAATTCGTATTTTAAGAAGTAATAATGGATTTTTTCAGCCAGATAAAATACACCATTGAAGTTAGCGACAGAGGGGAATGAGCAGAGAAGCAAACAAACAAGTCATTGCAAAGTAAATCTGTTACAATATTAATTAGAAAAAAAAAACCCTTAAAATATCACTCTAGTAATCTTTGCTGATATTCACTGTTATAATTTCAGCACAGTTTTGCTAGCTGATTTACTCAGAGAATATCTAGATGATATCTCTGCCTGGAGAGCTTTGGCTTTATGTACTTTCAAGGTTTCCTCTGGAAACAATATATTTTTTTACACTGGACAGGGAGTTAGCATTCATCTTCCATTGATCCAACCATAACTCATCTCCAGAATATGTTATAGCCACTCATAAGGAGGAACTTAAACAAGAGATATGTTGGACTGTCACCGTAGCTGTCTGTGTCCTGGAACAGGATTTCTCCTCAGGGCACTTCCTATGTGAACAGACATCTGAACAAGCCCGGGAGGCTATAACAAGAGCTCTCAGAACAAAGATAAGTTGATTATGTGTTCCAGATTTGAAACCCCCCAATGACATCACGCCCACACTTCCCAACATCACTCGGTGTAACATCTGTGTGTAATGCTAGTGCGGTCTTGATAGTCACTGGAGCAAAATCTCAAGTAACATCTGTGGCCTCATTAAGAACCAGGCCTGTTTGCCTTCCTTTAAAAACTACTTTTGGCTTGTGTCACCCACTGATTTGTGACTTGTGTCTGTACTTGCTCCATTCTCAGTATTTTCAGCAACTTGAAAAGTGTTCAGGACTAGAGACCAGCAGAATCCTGCCCTAGCTCTGCTCCAAGCAGAACTAGAAAGAAATGCTTACTTCCTGAAATCCAAAAGCATACAGTTTCAGGTGTTATTCTAGAATATCCCTGCTTTTGCTTTAGACCTGCACACAGCATGGGAAAACAGCCTGGGAAGTTTTCTTGGGAACTAATTACACCAAATTCTCAGTGGCTTCTGGGGATCTAATTCCTATTGATTTCATGGGATGTCTGAACCTCCTTGTGAATGTCTCTCAATCATGGAGTGAAATTCTGTTCTCAGATTACTGGTCCCGGGAGCGAAGTCCAACAGGAACCATAGGTTCTGCTCACTTACAAACTGGCAAGCACCATTTTGTTTGGTTTAATTCATTATTTTCAAACAAACTTTACTTTTCTCTAGAAGCTACTGTGTGTCCAAACATCCGCATGGCTTATTCTTACCCTTTCTCCTGTAGAATATTTCCACAGTATTTTCAAGGGATAGTGATAGATGATTAGGAGTCTGTGTCATGGATTGTCCCTTCCTTTTCTACATTTGCCTTCCAAAACCAGATGCGTTTCCACTTACTGTCATGTTCTGGCACCCCTATCATCAGTCAACCACTACTTCTGGCAGTTTCTTTGAATGTCTCAGGGTACAAACCACTATACAGAGTCACAGGCAGTCATGAGATGTTAAGGTCCCCAGAAATGTGGCACAAAACACCCTTGAGAGCTGAAGTATGGAGTGTGGCAGTGGAAACGAATGACCCACGTATCTCTGGTGTTGGTCAGAGGGAAACTATGGCAGCAGACAGGGCAGGGAGGAAAATCCTTTGTCCCTTTTTCCCTCTCCATTCTTATGAGGAAATCTGAGCCTGTATCACAGTCTTGATACATAACCTGGGCCTGATTTTCAATCTGTTATTATGTAACAGCTCTCTTGAAACCAAACAGCGTGAGCTTAATAGAAATGTTAGAAAGGACCTATGGAGCAAATTGAGAAAGATCACTGTTCAACTCTCCCAAGGATGGCCATCCTTGAAAAGGAAGGAACTTCTGCAAAAAATACTGTCTGTGTGTACTACATAAGGAAAAAATGGATTTTTCTCTTACATAAGAAGTCCACCTCCCATCCCATTTGATCACCTGCACCTGATCAGATGAGATCTGGGAAACACCTGACAGCAGGGTAGAACAATTTCAGCTGATTTATCATTGAAACTAATCCACCACTCATCAAAGGTAAATTCAAATTATTTGAAAACACCATGGTAAGGAGCAACTCCAGAAATGCAGCACTATTGCTATTACAATCTGCTTTCTCCAGTTGTCAAGTTTTCTAATCAGTTTTGTTAGCTGGATGGGAGAAGCACGTACTGAGGGGGTCTGGACAAGAAGCCAAATTAAGTGAAACAAGCAGGAGATTCATAATTTCAGGGGAAAATCCCATTAGGTACTTTTTTCCCACTTTTTGTAGAGCTGTTGCAGAATTCTAACTCTGCGTAATGAGCAATGAACAGCACCAGCTCCACGAGTGTGCTGGCACAGAGCTGAGCAATCACCTAGTTTTTCACTTTTGAAGTGAGAAGTGACTACTGACTAATTTCTAAAAATGTCCACTTGGAGCATATTCTAAGCACACAGAAAGCAGTTCTTCTTTCCAGGCCCATGGAAATGTTTACTCTCTCTTTTCTACCTAAAATAAAAATGATGGCAAAAGTTCCTGGCTGGCAAAGTTCAGAGTAATCCCTTTGAATTTCTTGGCATTTGGCCACCTTCTGCCAGCTGAGAACCTGGACAGCATCCTCTCCGCTTTCCAGTGCAGGAAGGAGAGCAGAAGCTGGAAGAGCATGGTTCCCAGCTATCATTTCTGCACTGTGCCCACTAAAATGCAAGCTACCATATGGAGATGAGAAACAGGCTGCTACGTACAGCCTCGGTCCGTACACAGGAGCATATGTTCACACAGGAAAACTCAGTTCTGAAATCTGGGCCTGATAATGTAATTAATAAATCAGTGTATCCACAGTATATGGTAGGTCAAATTATAGTTCCTGCAAAAGAGGTATCAGACTTATAAAACTCCTTTTGAACTGCAGTAAATGCATACTTGTGTATACACATGGATCTACTTGTGTAGAGCTTAGATAAATAAATAGTTTTCATTCAAAATAATTAAAACCAAAACCGTCTAAAGCCATAAATTTCCTGCGAATGACAGCGTTCCTATTAAAACAATATATTTCCTCTGCTGTGGGGTACATGGAAACTGATATTCGATATCTATGCAATATGCAGAGATATAGACACATTCATGTGTGTGGTTATCATGTGGCATCTTCTGAAGACACATTGTTTTGAGTACTGTACCGCTCCAGTCCTTTCTTTCATGGCTGGAAACATGAATTTTGCCCACCTGCTCTTTTCTACACTTTTATACATTCCTCACTGCTCATTTGCCTCCTTCCCCTCACAGGGCCATTGGCTGGGAGACACTGGAATCTTGACAGTTATGCTTTCCACTTTCCATGCTGAGTAAAGGGTAACAGTGAGCACCCAGATCTGGAGCAGCACCTTCAGGAAAAGCTCTACTGAGTCTCTCCCTGCCTGAGCTGAGTCACACTCAGTGCAGGCAGAATATTTGGGATAAGTGCTGCCAACTTTCAGGCAAAGCCTACTGAAGGGTTGCTAAACTGAACCTTTTTGAGAGCTCATTGAATTTTACTAACTGTGGAGACAGGAAAGGACATATTCTGAGCCCTTAAGAATGGAAATTGCTCCAAAAGTAGAGCTTGTATGCCACACTCACAAAAATCTGCACCAGTGGACTCACAAAAATCTGCACCAGTGGACTTGATCCACTGTCACAGTCAACACTGTCGAAGTGCACCACCCATTGCATGTAATTCAGGGTGAATATCTAACAGTGTTATTCTGGAAACCCTGAGGAGATGCCCATGGGTCAGGGGCATTTATTCAGGTGATGATCACCCTGGGAGGCATCACTGAGATCTTTAAAAAGGAGCTTGATTTGGGTGCATCAGCTGTAGTGACAAACACTAAAGTCAATGGGACAGTGTCTAATTTACTGCAGCAAGAAAAGGAAATCTTGCCTCAGGGGTGATAGACTAATAGTGATGATAAGGCCTGCTTACATCTTCCATCGTAAAAAGGAAAATTTAGTGCCATTATGCTCCTTGGGGATGACAAACAAACTCAGCTTTGTGTAGCACCAGAGTGAGAGAGCTGCAAGAAGGGAAATAGCAAGGAGCAGCCATCATAGAACAGCCAACCTGGTGGAGATTCCAGCTTGAATAATGGAATCAAAAGAGATAGATGAATGAGAAACAACAGCTGAAAACTGCAGTATTTAAATAACCAATGTTTGTGGCTGCAGTTTGACTGCCTTGTTACAGCCTGCCACTTTCTCGAATAACATGGAGTGTGCTCCGTCAAGCAGGAGCCACCACTCACCTGCCCACCCCTCATCCTCATCAGGGGGACAGCCCAACATAAACATGCAGGTGAAGAGGTTGAGATGATGAAAGACAATAGACCATTACCAGAGACTTAATGGTGTTGTAAAGGAGATAAATGTCTTTGAAGTAGCACCCTTAAAACATGTGACCTTTGGGCTGACCTTTCCTTTCAGATTATGGTATGCAGATTGTTTTATATTGGGCAGTGCAGACAGAGCAGACAGAGCCAACAGCTCAGCCTCTGTGCTGTGGAAGTACTTGGACGTCATATCCATTCAGATAGATTGTTGTTTACTTGATCTCACCAAAAGCAAAAATCTACCACAACTGCTGAGTTTCAAGACACATCTCTCACACTCCAAATGCAAGTTTATTATTTCCATTCAAGGCCAAATTCTGGAGACCTGGAACCAAGTCAAAATCCTCCCTCCAGTCACTAGAGGCTCTCTCTGTGTTAGAAATTTGCTGGTATGAGTGCATATCACCCAGTGGGTTTGTCTGGAGGAGGTACACGTGCTGCACAGCATGCTACTCACCAGCAAGATGATGGACTGGAGGGATCATCAAGAACGATGGAGATGCTGGAGGCACGGTGGATGAGAGCATGATTGAGGCCATGTGAAGATAAGCAGAGCTCACCCATTTCTCTTTTCCCAGCTTGGAGCAGGCTGATGTGAGTTAGCCCTTTTTTCTACCTACCATCCCAGCGCTGATTTATGTTATGTAGAGGGCAAGCTCTTCTAGGCACTAGCAGTTCTGTTCTGTGTTTGCATGGTGCCTGGTGTAATGATGCCCCAACCCATGGCTGGAGACAAACACGTAATAAATAAGGATAAGAAGAAAGACAAAAATGTAATTGGAAAGGTTGCATGTTGCTACTTTGTATCACTTTGAGAAAAAACAGAAAACTGGAGTTTTTCTGAGTACAGACACAAGGAGCTATCTCTGTCTGCAGAAGTGGACAGTTACTGCTAAGCAAGCAAAGAGGAACAAATACCATCAAGTGAGGCCCCAGCCCATTTTAGCACCCCTGTAAAACTGCTTTAATGAGAGAGATCTGAAGGTTGAAGCCAGCCAAGCCTGAGCCAGAACTGCACTGCAAGCAATTGCCAAGGCTTAGAGGAACAGGGCTGCTTTGTGCCACCTACTACTTGAGCAACAGTGGGGCAGTGCTGGGGACAGTGCTGGGGATGTGTGCTGTTTTGCTGTTGTCTCCCCTGCCCTGGCTGTTGCCACGTGTCCTGCAAGCAGCGCCCTGCACTTCCTCGAGCTGTGCAACAAGGCACGGTCATCTGCACCTGTTTGCAGCCACGTGAATGCAAAACTTGGGAACGCACCCTGTGAGCAAGTGCCGCCAGAGCCAAGGAGCTGTCCTGAAATATTATCCCACCTTTGTCACTGGGGCTGTGGATGGATTGCAGCCCACTTCATCCAGCTGGTCCTGCAGGGCTCTGTGCTGCCCCATGGCCCCAGAGCAGGTATCTCTGTCTGATTTCTTCCTCCATTCAGCCCTGATTTTACTGTGCCCAGTAGCTGCACCAGGTGTCAGCACCGGGGCAGTTCAAATAATGCCCATTAGAAAAGATCTACACAGAAAAGGTGCAGGGTATGGTTGCAGGGTATGGTTGTGATGGGAACTGCATGGAAGGTGGCACCACCTCTGCTTCTCCCATGGTTATGCTGATACCTAAATGGCTGCTTTTGGCTTCAGTAGGGGATGGGATGTTGAGTTGGAGGGATCTGCACGTCAGCAAGCTTGCTGGCTGCTAGGTGCTCACAGCACATAAGAAGTCTGAATGGTGTGAATTTCCAATGGTTTGGGGTGGGGTTTTGGTTTGCTCTTTGCTTCAGACATCTGTCCACAGCAGTATTTGCCCATCATGCAAATACTTGTTGCTGTTTTTAACTTTTACTTGCTGTGTGTGTGCTTTAGCTGGAGTTGGAGCATGGATGATGGGGGTGGTGGGGGCACAGCCACCCTTCCAGGAGGGCATCTGGACAGAGGACCTGCTCCCACAGGACCAGAGACCAGCACCAGCATGTTTTGACTCTGTGCCACAAACATTTGCTCTTCACAGTGCTTTCTTAATTTGGCTGGATGGTATTTATCCCCTCCTTGGGAGAGACGGCTGGGACTAGAGGCAATATGATTTATGCCAGTTGTTCAATTTGTGACAACTGCTGTCAACAGTTGTTCATTTTAATTACTGTTGGTGGGCCCAGATGTCTCGAAGATGAGCTCAGTGCCACATAAATACAATAAATACAGATAATATTAGACATTCTACTTCCTTTCAAATGAAGGACTGCAGGACCACCAATTACCCATTCTTCTGTGTTCTTCCCCTGCTGCCTGCCCACTTTCAGCACAGCACTTGAGGGAAAGACAGGAAAAGTGGTGGATGGGCTTTTGCTTTCTCTTCTCTGGTACACTGCATGTTACCTCTGTTTCCTCACTAAAATCACAGTTTGGCATATCTGTAGTGTGGATATGTATCAGTCTGCCTGGACCACTCTCCTCTAGGCCTACAGTGAAAGTAGGAAACAGCAGAAGCAGCAGAATTCTTTGCCCATCTCTGTTCCCCCTAGTGAATTCCAACCTCATTGCACCAAAAGGCAAAGTGCAGTCCTAAAATAGTCTCAGCAGAAGCACGTCTCCAAGGACTTCTTTCCATAGCTGGATATACAACCTGCTACAATGAGAGGTTATTTCACAGCAGCTTGAGCACAAGCCCTGACCCAGCTGCAGCAGCATCCCATGGGCTCAGGGAAGTGCCTGTGTCCATAGAAGTAATCCTATGATTCTGGAGGTGGCCTCTAAGAAGATCATTAGGGACTTCATCAAGGAATGTGGATATTTGGTGCTGGGGGGCATAGTGGTGATGTGTCAATGGTTGGACTAGATAATCTTAGAGGTCTTTTCCAATCACAGTGGTTCTATGATTCTATGATTCTGTGAGGTTCTGCCCACCTGCTCTGGAAACAGAACGTTTTGCAGTGGATTTTGGCAAGAGTCAAACACTGGTCATCGCCATTGCAGAGCAGCAGAGACCCCAGGATGATCTTTATGTTGTGCCCCTTGTTGCCCTTGTCAGATGCCACACTGCCTCGTGGGACAGGCCATGGGGTCGGAGACTTCAGTAATACTCAACAGGGAAGAATGCAGTCCTGCTTCACATCTCAGCTGGGAAATGGTTCATCCTCTCTCCAGGGTGGTGGAAATTATTTAACAAAATCTACCTAAAAATATATTGAAAGCCACATCTGGGATTCCAGTGCCTGGGCAAAATTAATAAGCAATAGGGGTAATTTAATGACTTGATTCTAATTATTGGGTCACAGTAGGAATCTCATAAAAAACATTAAGCCATGTGGGTAATATTAAATGTTCAGCAACATACCAACAAGGTTGTTTACCTTGCAAAGTGCTGGAGGGTCCTGTTTTTCCTTTGTGCATTCTTAATTTCCAGCTATGGATTGATGCTAATGAATTTTCTGGTGTCACTGCAGAAGGCACGTCAGACCTCTCCTACCCCCATCTATTCCGTCCCCTTCTCCCCTTCATGAAGAGATGCCTGTTGTCTTTCACCCTGGGCCTGCAGGCACTTTGGGGTGGGGATGCTGTGCCTTGTCTTCATGCACAATAACAGTCCCCTATTCCACCTTCCCCATGAACCCCAGCAAAAGGCAGCCTCACATGCCATGGGCACACACATTCAGCGGATAAAACCTGGAATGTGATAGCATGAGGTCCGAGGCCAGCTGGAGGCAGGAGGACAGTGCTGGGTGCGGTGCGGTGTGCCTTACAGCACTAGTAATCACACTGGACACATACGGTTATATTTAAGTGCTGGGTGTCTGCTGGCTGCGGAGGCTGAGGCAAGACTGGACTTGATTAGACATAATGACAAAAATGGACCAACTGTTGTTGAGAAAGCCTCTGCAGCGAAGTATTACCTCTTTGTTATTGAGATATTACTGTCGGAGGCTTCGCTGCTTTCAACTCCCCATCATTATCTTTACAGACTTCCACTGCACTTTAAATAGGTTCCCAAGTTCAACTTTTTGCCCTGGGCCATAAATTTAATGTACTAAATATTTTCATCTGCTGTAGAACACACCATGTTTCCAAAGTTGTTACTTTATGGAAAAATAATGTGGGTTGAAAACAGGACACAGATTCACAAATTTTTTTGTGCTCAAGTATAACTTTGTTCACCCTAAAAATGTCAAAAAACGGCTTTTTTGTTATCCACTGCCTAAGTTAATGTATATTTCTCTATCTTGAGCTATACAGTATATGCTGTTTTTTTTCCATATATAAACCTAAAGGAGAAAAAAATGCAGATATATTTAAATCAGTATTAAAATATAGATTTGCTTATTCTCCCTTAAAATCTACAATACATGAAGCTGTTTTTCAGGATCCATTTAATGAAATGTTTTTATATGTAGTTACGCTTATGTTTGTGTATTTATACACAAACAATATACTAACAATGTCTTTTGCTGTGATTAAATATATCTGATTTATGTCTCTGAGATGTAGGAATTATTTCCTTATTGAATGGTACTGAATAAACATCGATTTCTGTGCAAAGTTTTATATAGAACAAAATAATCCTGCGTTCTACTGTAATCACCGTAACGTGTAATTTAGTTCTTTGATCAAATTAATGGAGTTTTTACTTAATTTAGAGTGTCTCTGAGTGTCTTGCCTTTACTGGTGTGCATAGTAGCTTTTAATCTTTATGCATTAACTAAAAACCCACTGAGGACTCTGTACCTCCACAGCTGAGCTTCCTGAGATTTATGGAGGCAGAGGTAGAGCAGGCAAGAAGGAACACGCCTGTACTAATGGCCAGGGGACTTCACCCAGGGATTTTACATGAAACAGCAACTGGATAAAAAACAGCGGGGGAAGCATAGAATCACAGAATAACTTGGCTTTGAAGATACCTCTGGAGGTCATCTAGTCCAACCCCCACTCAAAGCAGGGCCAACTTCAAAGTGAAATCCAACCTCAAGTTAGATCAGGTAGCACAGGGTCATAGCCACAGAGGTATGGTGTCTCCTGGAATGGAGGTGCTCTGAGGTGCAGACACCAGGATGGTACTGCCCACCCGAGCACCCCTCTAACTCCTGCCTTGTGCTCACTTTCCTGCCAGCCCTGTGATTTCTGCAAATCCGGCTGTGCAATGCTGCTGTTTCCACATGGACCTACAGGCCGGAGAGAGACGAGGGTACTTGTTTGAAATGTGGGAATGTGGTTTAAAATCCCCTGAGGCAGAGGAAGCATGAAACCCTTCCTTGAATGGTGGTCCATCTGCTGTGGCCAGAAATGTCGCCAACCACAGGCGTTCTTGTATTATTGATTCAAGTCCTGTGTCTGGTGCTGAAAACATACGGATGCCGCTGCATCCCCTCTCAGTAGCTGTACCCCCTCGAGGGAGTGCCCCAGCTTTGTCCCAAACCCCAGCCCTGTGTGGGGGCCCTGACAGCCAGTGCTGCTTCTCCTCGTGGCTTCTCCAGGGCAGATCACATTCTTACAGCCCTCCTGTCAGTTGGGCAGCCCCATATGGTGTCCAAGGATCCTCCGTCCCTCCTGTTGTGGCTGTCACTGGAGCCTGCTGAAGAACCTCACACCATGCCCTTGCAAAAGTCATTGTCCTTTGAAGTGTTACAGTGCTGTAAAACATTACTTAACCACAAGCTCTCTCTCAAAAAAAAAAAAAAAAAAAAAAAACAGTGCTTTATGTCAGCCTTAATTTTACATGTTGCTTTGCAGAATTTACTACTTGGTTTAGAGAACTAGTTTATATAAAAAAATCACAGAAATACCTTCCAAAAGACCCAATGAAAGATGTATCTGTTGTTATGGAACTCTTAAAACACCTATTAGTACCTTTTGCTTGTCATCTGGGATCTTAGGGTTACACTTCTGGTTTAGAAACCAGATTACTGTTTATTCATTTAAAAGTGAAAATGAATTTGAGGGGAGTCACCAGAGAAAACAAGTTCACTAAGAGTCTTGCAGAATTGATGGAAGGTAAAATATTTGTCACTGACAAGCTTGAGCATCCAATCATCCTGCGCTTTTCTCAAGACCCTAACCCTGATGGTAGTGTTGCTGGACTCACCTTCTGTCCTCAGACTCTGCAACAGTCAAGGCTGAAACAATAACCCAAGTCTCCTTACCCTACAATTTTCCCACAAGGAAATAACTGTCCCTGCAATGACTTGGATATGGACAGCTGATGCAAATCTTCCCATGTTCTATAGTTCAGGCTTGTAGACCCCTACCTCTGCAGGCTGCAAAAGCCAAGTCTTGGCTTGGCCAACTTGTCATGTTCTCTACAGACAGTGTTCTATTACAGTTTAAATTTTATCCTTTGGAAGAGCTCTGCAAAGGCATATCTGAGAGGAGGCAATTATCCTTCTGCATGGTCACCTTCATTAGCACCATTTAGTAATGATGGTGGAGAACAAGGCTCTGAGTAGGGAGGGACAAAATAACTGGTCTCCACAGCTGATCTCTAGGTCAGCAAGCATGACCCAAAACAGAAGTGTATTCTTTCTGAGGAGAAGGTCCCATGGAGGAAATGTTATGGATGGATTTTGTAGGCATTAGGTACTTCTACAGAGGTATATACTGTATTATGTGCTTTATATTTATAAGTTGACATGATCTTTATATGTAAACACACATAGGTTGCTCTGAACGTAATGCCTCCTTCCATGGAAACTACTACATATACGAAGATCACAATAACACTGTTTGATAGAGAAAATTCTCAGCTACAAAACACTATTTTTCAACATAGCCACCATCATTAGCTCTTCATTTTCATCAGTGGTGGACAAGAGCTTGCATGCCGTGCACATAAAAATCTGCACCAGTGGAGGTGACCCACTGTTTCACACCTGCTATGATGGTCCTGTTCCTAGGACAATGTTTCCCATGCAGTCCAACTTTCATTGGCCCAAACAGATGTAAGTCAGAAGTCTTCCAAACTATATGGGACGTGTGATAAGGATTTTCCAATATTGGCAAAGTGTTGCACGGTCTTTGAACTGGTATGGGGTCTGACATTATTGTGTTGCAGAAGAAAAGTTTCCTTCTTCTCTGGACAGACCCTAATTGTTCAAGCCTTCAGCTTAGTCAGCATTATGACCAGAGATGGTTGGAGGTTGATGATGGTTTGTCTGGGTTCCAGGAAATCTGGAAGGATCAACCCTTTCCTATTCCACAAGACAGCACACATCGTTTACCTTCTGAGAGCTGCATCTTGGACTTTGTCTTCCATGGGGAATTCACGTGTCACTGCTCCAGGAACTGCTGTTGTCACTCTGACTTGTAGTGGTGATACCACATCTCATCACTGGTAATGA
This sequence comes from Cyrtonyx montezumae, assembly GCF_038088225.1. NCBI lineage: Eukaryota > Metazoa > Chordata > Aves > Galliformes > Odontophoridae > Cyrtonyx > Cyrtonyx montezumae. The sequence continues at coordinate 21,114,565 of NW_027072089.1, read as the reverse complement.
TGAGACCCAGGAAACTGTCATCATCAGCCTCATATTGGTTCAATAGTTCTTGACAAACTTGCATATGTTGTTCTTACTGTTAGTGTGTGAACATTTGTGGGACCCACTTGGCATAAACTTTGAGATATTCCAATGTTATCACCATTGTTTCCAAACTATTCAAGCCGATGTTTAGCTCTGCACACTATTTCCTGGTTGTAATCCACTGATTGATGTGAATAAGCTGATCAAGACACTCTTCATTTTGTGGTGTGACAGCTATGCATGGTCGTTCGGAATACAGCTTGTCCTTCATATCATTGTCACTGCTGCTGAAAGGCACCACTGACTTCCACAGTGTGCTCACATCCACTGATTGGTCTCCATAAATATTCAGTGAGCATTTATGAATGTTAGTGGTTTCGTATTTTTTTGCATGGAGGAATTCAGTGACACACTTTTGCTACATCCACACTTCCATGTCGGACATCACTTTGTCAGACTGCCCCTCTGCTGCCATCTGTCACACAGCAACAAAATATCACAGAATATTTCCAGAAAAGTTCACCCTCTACAGTCATATCACTATCATCCGTCTCTGTTGCTGTGCGCCAACATGATAAAACAGAAGGCATTACTCTCAGAGCAGCCCTAGTACATTTACATATGCAAATATATAAATATATGTATACATATATAATTAAATGACTCTATGCATGTAATATATAACTGTTACATATCTAGTGTTGTGTAAGTATAGAATGCCATGGATACCACAGATTGCAGAGGAATCAAGCACTGAGCTAGATGTAAAACTGGCCAGTACATACACTCTTTCCATCACACCTCAGCCATGTTGCTGCCACTGGGAGATGATCTACAGATGGAAAAACAGAGCCATTCCCTGGGCACAAAGCAGTGCCTTTCAGTTCTGCAGGACCTGAGCCCAAAGGCCAAACATTTTTTGTCCAGCTGTGGGGTGCCTTTGCTTCAGAAAGTTCTTCAGTGGACCACAGAAGGGTAAATGTGCTACTTGCCTATCTGGGCATCACAAGAGCCCCTGATTATTACTTTTTATATCCTCTTGTGTGGATATGTTGGCATTCCTCATAGCAAAGATAAAAGGTGAAGCTATTTGAGGGCTTTTCTACACATAACTTTTACTGTTCTGTTTTGTTTTATGGTTTAAGATCAAGCAGTGGTGGCTGAAGTGGCACAAAGGCAGTGCCCACCTTGGGATTTGGAGTCAGCACAGAAGTGCTCAGCCCTGGGAGGGCTTCCTCCAAAAGGCTGTTTCGGTCCAGGAAGGGAGGAAGAGAGAATGCAAACCACGCCATCACCAGTAACTCATCCCATAGAGAAACCACACAACACCTCTCCGAAACCACGTCTTCAAAGTGTTTGCAAAGGTCACTCAAGCACAACTGATAGTGTGCACAATAGCACCATCTGGTGACTTTGGCCATCAGATTATATATCCATGGCACCATATTACCCATGGGACAGCTTCTCTTAAGTGCCTGGGATGCCCTTCTCTCAGCCATGACATCCAGGTGTTAGTTCGAGACAGAGAGTAGACATGGTACTATCTTTTAAAGCTAAGACTATTAAACTCCCAGTGTGGTGCTGGTGTGACCCAGTATTTTGATAAACTCGTGTTCCAGTTAATTTGGATTTTAATTCTTTATTTTATTTTATTTTATTTTTAGATATTTGGCATGCAGCACCATCTGCCAAAAGCTAAGAGTTTTCACAGCACAGATATGAAATGAAGCATTTTGCTGGGTTTCTTGGAGGTCTCTGCACTAACATACACTTCTTCAGGTAAGTGATCATATCCCAACCATGCTCCACCATTTCTACCTCTGTCACTTGCTCAGTATTTCTATAGCAAATCCAGCCAGGAGTGGAGTTTGCATGAAAACAACCATGTTGTTGTTTTTCTTGACTGGCACATACAAAAGCCCTGTAACAAGCATAAGGACAGCAGAAACACAGTCCTGCATTGCCATGAATCACGGATGTTCAAAGCATAGCTTGATTCCTCTTCTTCACCTTTCTTTTGCTTGTTGCATGAGAAAACAGTGAAGAAAATTCTTTTTCATAACTTAGGGAGGATTCCCAGGTCTTGGTTTGCTTGAGGCAGAGTCAAGGTAAAGCACAACCACATGAGCCCAGAAAAACTGTCTTTACCCCACACATTTCACTGTAACTAAATGAGAGACTATACCTATGGATTCCTTTCCTCCATCACCTCAGGAAGAGGTGTTTCCTCATGGCTCTCACCACAATACTCACATTTTCTTGCCTCTCTGCCCTAAATCTGCTCATTGCATCACATTCACCAGTAATGAAGTTGTCCTATATGCTCCTTCCACCTACAAAACCTTTGTACTCTTTCTCCTGAGACAGTCAGCCTTGGACCAGAGAGCTCACAGAGCCCCTAACAAGCAGGGCAGAGACAGCTTCAGAACTTGCACTTCCATTTAACCTCTTCCCAGATCTCTCTGCGTGTTTGGTTGACCTGTGTCATAGCACCAAACTCATGAGCCCTTGTATATTTGCTCTTACTATTCTGTCAAGTTTGTTCTATGACAATATTTGCTATCACAAAATCATAATTACTTTACTCATCACATTACTGAGAATTTGCTCGGCCGTTCTGAAGCACCAGTGAGGTAACGGAAATTATACCATGGTTCCTCTGCAGATGAGCAAAGGCACATTTGGAGATGTCTTCTCTGCTGTTCTGAATATTTAATTACTTAGGGACTAACTCCTGGAGCAGAAAGAGCTGCATGAAATCAGCCAACAATTAATTCCAAGATGCAGTTTTCAGTCTGGTTATATATGATGGATGCAGTCAAGGAGCAGGGATGTTCTACATGACCAATTTGTTGACTCTGTTTTGAGTGTGCTCTAATCCCCTTAAAAGGTAACTCACTGCATACACAGAGCACTTCCGTGCCAGTGACTTGGCTTCTCTGACCTCTTGATGAAAGAAATCCTCAGGTGGAAATATGTGGATTCTTCCCATGGCTGTATTTTGTCCTGTGCTGAAGCATCTGGACAAATAGTCTATGTCTACTCTAGCAAATCAAACATAGCCAAGGCAGAGCTCCAGCACTTGCACACAGTGGTCCGTGCTGGTCATGGAGCTCGTGTGCCCCTCACCCTGCTCCAGGCATGGCAGTTTTCCCTCCTGTGAGTACAAAGTGAAATGCTGTAGAATCCACAGACTTTAACACAGAAAATGTATTGTTTATTATATATTTTTTTTAATTATGTTGATTTTCATTTTGTGCAGCTTAAACTAATCTTTGTGGAGTAAGGTCATCACAGGACTTTTCAGGGGTGTATGCCCAAATGTCTCCTATGTGCAAAATTTGTTAAATAATTCTTCATTGTAAATGCCTCTGCAATCTAAACTGCAAGGTATAACATGCATCTTTTCTGAATGTAGAACCAAACCTCTACTTCAGACAGAATTCCCCGTTTCTTATTTTCAGCTTATTTTTTTCTTGACTCATGAAACAAGCTTCCTGTCTATTGTTCAGTAGTAGATAATTGAAATGTTTCATAAGCTGTTAGAATGTGCTCATTTTCTTATTGAATATTTTTAATGAGAACATTTATCATATTTTGTCTATAAAACAAACTAACACATTGCAACTTTAAATGACCCAAGCACAACCCTACATAGCACTAGTAGTGCTGTGATGAAGTGCAATGATGAGATCTCCCACTCAGATGCCTGCTGGCACTGAGCTGCTCTCTGCCTTTGAGGACTGAAAGCCCAGGAGTTTCCAGAGAGGGAAAAGAAGGAACACCAGCCCCTGCTGCTGAAATGCTCCACTTCGCAAGGAGTCATTAAAAATCATTTGGACCACAGGGAGTGACAGAGCAAGAGTGCTCTCAGACTCAGTACTCCATCACTAGTGAGAAGGGGAGACCAGGGATCTCATTCTTGTTCCAGTGAGTTGTTCATGAGATGACTATTTAACATGTAGCACTTAACTGATCATCAGAGCAACTCTGTACTCCCCTGCCTGTGGCTGAATTCCTGCACAGACAAAGCTGCCCTTATGCCCCAAGGGCAGTCTGGTCTTAAACTTCTACTTCAGCTCATAGGGTCAAGAGATAAATCTCATTGAATGTGTTAGTACCTGGTGTTAATGCTATGGAAATCAAGACAGAGTGTGCATGCCTACTAGGCCAGCCCTGCCACTATTGCCAGAGCTGGACATGCACTGGTCTGAGGAGTCTAATTTGTGATTTGACTCAAACAGGAGTTAAACACATCATAAACATTTCTCAGCCTTACTCTGTGAGATTATTTATTCCTCTGCAGAAAAGTGGGTCTGAAAAATAGCAATGCAAAAATATGATATGCTTGAATGAATATGATCTGCTGTATTTGAATCTGCCAGTGATAAGAGAAGATAGAGGGATAACACTAACGGATTGCTTCTGAGGAAGGGGTGCAGAAGATTCCTTGATTGGCTGCTTTGTGAGTCTGAGAGAAGGAATATCTCAAGGGGACAGTGGAAACCAGGTGCCGAGAGAAGATTCCAGGACACTATCAGAACAACTGTGAAGAATGCTGGTAAGAAATGCAGAACAGAAATCCTAAGAACACAATTTTCTGATGCAAGAAAAATGATCTCTGTTGTGGAAGTGCTAATCAAAATGTACTAAGTGATGCAACATGAAGCACTTAACTAATGAAGTAAATTGACTATCACACAACTAGGAGGGGGTAGAAGTGATGCTTTTCAAGGATCTTGAAAGATGGAAATAGTCTCTCTCCTCCCCATGCCATGGAAGAGCCGTGGCTCAACTCAAAGCTTAGATGTGGGCTTGACTATCATATCCCATCTTGTCTGCACACTTTGCTCTTGGATAATGCAAGATGGATAAGCACTAGCTTGTTCACAGTGGAAGCAATTTCCAGCTCACTGCATGTAGGATTGGTGAGGATAAAATACTCCAGCCTAATTGCACCTTCTTGCCTTGCCATATGGGACTGCTGCTCAGAGCACTGCCAGTCAAGACAGAGTCCAGGAAGGGCAAAAAGGAAGAGCTGTTGGGCAGAGAACCTATGGATGCCCCATCCCTGGAGGCATCCAAGGCCCTGATGGATGAGGTCCTGGGCAGCCTGAGCTGGTAGGGGTCAGCCCTGCCCACAGCAGAAGGGCTGGCACTGGATAAGCTTTAAGGTCCCTTCCAGCCCAAGTCGTGATATTGTATGGCTGTATTCTATGACATGACATGCCCAGTGAGCTTTTCAGGTTATTCAAGTATCTGCCTCCTCCAGAGTCAAAACAGGCACATGCATAGTCCTTCAGGACAGGCAGTGAGTCCCACCTCTTTCTTGGGGCTTTGCAGGATACTGGGGCAGTGACACACTGCTGTCTGGGTTCTGGGACAGCCTGGCATAGCTGTGGCCAGGGATGCAACAAGGGACTGCCTCCTGCTGTTCAGATTTTATTCTGGGAGCAGAACCACTGGGTGTGATCCTGCTGGCATGCTGAGGCTGCATTTTTGGTATATGCCAAGGGCCCTGTATAGCCCTGCTCTCTTCACTTTTGTCTTCTCTCATTTTTAAGGACTTTTTTGTTTTGGATTGGTTTGGTTTGGTTTTGTTTTTATATTCAGTCCCTTCTCTTCCTTTCTTCTCTATAGAAAAATATAATCAGTATTTCAAAAGAGGATACAAAAGGAAAAGAAAAAGCCCAAAATAAAATTAGAGCAAGACTGAGGATAAGACTGAGTGAGGAACAGAGTGAAGGATAGTTACACCTGAGTAACACTTGAGTTTCGTACTTGAGTTATCTTCTAATAGAGCAGGTTTTCCTCCAGCAGCACTTTGGGGAGAGCAGGGCAGACACCAGACCCCCCCCAGGAAGGTGCAAAGGGGCAAGAGGGGAAAGGCTCTCCTTCAGGAGGAGGACTGCGCACATTTTCTGTAACTAACTACAGAAAATGCAAATCCTTGGGAGCTGCTTGTAAAACAAAGTGAGTTCTTTCACACTGCACATTTCTGACAAGTCGGGAAAATGTGGCTTTTTTCTGTGAACACCCTCTGCCCTCTCACCTCTGCACCATGCATACTTTCTGCGTATCAGACAGCTCACGGATATCTCTACAAAGCTGAAGGTAAAACAGTCATTACCTCCATGGCTGGGGGGCATCTGATGTAAAGTGCATTCCCTGGTTTTTGGCTTACTGATTGTAAAGGAGTGCAGAGCACTTTCATCTCCACTTTCAGCCCATCTGTGGCTTCGGCTGACATGACAAAACGTTGCACAACGGAGGCAGACAATCAACTATTGTGCCGTGTAACAGGAAGCAACAGGTAATGTTTAGAGGAATTAAATTATTTTTGGATCTGATAGTGATAATCAGTTTAGGCGAGGGGTATCCAGTGCAAATTTATCCAACTTTTTTAGCAGACTGTGAGCACTCAGAAGCAGATAAGTTAAAGTGCAGTATAAATGAACCATTCATGAACTCGGAGACTTCCTCGCCTGTACACAAGGCCCATGAGAGCAGACCTTGTTGCCTGTCATCCTGGATTTTTTTAATTAGAAGTTGCAACCCATTCTGTGCAGTGTCTCTGATACTGTGGAGAGAGCTCTGTGACTTTTAGAAAGCACCAGAGAGCATATTAACATGAAATTCCCAGAAATACTGAAAAGCACTGGATATCACTCCATCTTCAAATAGCCAAATGATAATGTGAAACCTTCATGTGATAGTCATCTATTAAAAACCAAGGCGCTGGAAGCCCCACTGGGATGAAGCTATTTGAAACAGCTGCTACAGCAATGCCTATTTAATTAATCTAAGCCTCGTGAGCATCTAAGCACTCTGGATATCTGTGGGCTGGTTCCCACCCAAAGCTGTGTGTCTCTTCCGGAGTGGCCTAGTGAACACTGACCAGAGCCCTTGTCACCTGCTCCAGAGCAAAAATGCCCGAAGAGTAGCAGTGTTGGTTGGTGAGCTCCGTGTTCCTGTGGCATGTGTTTATTTAGGAAATACCTGGCTTGCAGCCCACTCTGCTCAGCTGGACTCCTCTGCAATGCTGTGCCGGGCATCGTCACTGGAGGGGAAGCAGCCTTGACACTTGCTTTCTGAGAGGACAGAAGAGAGAAAGCAGGCTCCTAGGTTATCTGGTAGAAGCAATAAAGTGCTTTCTACAGCTGTCAGGATGACCCAGGGTGATCTACCAGACAGCATCAACTCGACCCTGCTTTCTATCCCAGAGCCAAAGAGTTGACAACTGGATGTTGCTGCCAACACCCACACTGGCCCAGTTCTCAATAGGGGCCAATCCTACAAGGTGCTGGGCAACCCTGGGCATATGCCTAGGAACCTTCTTATCCCACATCAAAACATGTGAGAAAGAACCATCTGCAGTCAGTGAGATTACTGGATCAGGGGTCCCCTGCCTTGTTCCTGCCCTGTGTACCTTCATTGCCCTTCATTGAGAGGTATTCTGGAGTGCATTAAAAGGAGCACAGCCAGCAGGTCGAGGGAGATGATCCTCCCCCCTCTACTCTGCTCTGGTGAGTCCATGTTTATAATACTGTGTCCAATTCTGGGCTCCTCAGTTCAAAAAAGGGATCTCCTAGGAGGAGTTCAGCAGCAGGCCTCAAAGATGATAAAGGGCCTGAAGAATCTCCTGTATGAGTCAGGGCTGAGAGACATGGAACTGTTTAGCTTGGAGAAGACTGAGGGGGAATCAGATTAATGTTTATCAATGTCTAACAGGATGTGGGAGGCAAATTGATGAGACCAGGCTCTTCTATGTGGTGTGTTGCGATGGGACAAGGAATAATGACCTAAAACTTGAAAATAGGAAGTTCCATAAAAACATATGGAAGAATTTTATGGTAAGGGTGACAGAGCACTGGAACAGGTTGCCCAGAGAGGCTGTGAAATATCCTTCTATGGAGATAGTATTCAAGACCTGTCCGGGTGCCTACCAGTGCAACCTACTTTAGGGTACCTACTTTAGCAGAGGCGTTGGACTCAATCCCTTGAGGTCCCTTCCAAACCCTGCAATTCTGTGATTTGCCTAAGGTCTTCTCAAAGGAAGAGCACTGATCTGAAAGGGTTTACCCAGGTGTCCACATGAAGCAGCTCCGGTGTCTGCTTCTCGCACAACAGTGATTCCAAAATAGGTGATTGTGTTTGCGTGTGTTGGCAGCAAACTTGTGTGGAGAGTTTGTTGGAACTGAGCTCACACTGCTAGGGAACCTGAGAAATGTGAGGGGAAATCATGGAGAATTCCTCACAGATGCAATCTGAAAAGGAGGAGTATTTTATTAAAAGAACACAATGAAAAAACAATTATTTTCTGAGGATCTGTTGTGCCATGCCTCGACTCAGGAAAACGTAAAACAAAGACTTTAATTCTACTTAAGTGCAAATCTTGACTCAAATTGTACTGCAGGGCTGCTACCAACATCTTCATTTTATGTAACATGTAGAGCACACATGCAACCACAGAGCTATTAATTTCCATGCACAGAAACTTTTGAAGGCACAGCACCAGCTGCTTAAATATGTCTATAATTATTCACGCATTAGCACCTACTGAATTAGCAGCATTAGCACCTACTGAATCATCTTGTATGCCTTTTAATACATTAAGGCTCGGGTTTGGTCACACTCACCCAGAAAAGTGCTGCTCTGTGGTTACAGACCCCAGGGCTGAGAGTAGTGGAATATGTCACAAATGCCTTTTTACTAAGCCTACCCTCTCTGACAAGGGTGCATGGCACTAAAATTTATTCTCTCCAATTGGTTTGTTCCAACCAAGGAAGATTTTGTTGCTTTTTTTTTTTTTTTTTGAGCTCTTTTTAGTAGGCTCCATTAGGAAATTCACATTTCTCCATCTGTCTTAAAGCTTAATTATGTGGAAATATTTCAAAAATCGCACAGCTCTTGCTCAGCCCTGTACCATTGAAAGGAGTTCAAAGTCGGGCAGAGCACCAAGGCAGCAGGCATTAATAACTTTGCCTTGTAACCATTCAGAACCTATCATTTGTTAAGTCTGTCCCTCTCTCACTCCAGCAGGCATAAATCATGTGTATAAATGAGCTCCTACCCACAAAGGAGAACTGATTTTAACATCTAAGGCTGAGCTGTCACCATCAGGATTTTTTTTTCCACTGTTTTTATTTTTGAGTGCAACGCCAAAAATAAGGCAATTTAATGCAAACATACCTCAGGAACATTTTGGGAAAGGGAGATAAGCAATCTCTCCAGCCTCCAACCAAGTTCTTCCTGACTGATCCTCCCACATACACTGTAGAGCAGAAATGTCTGCCACAAGCACCTGCTTCTCTATCAACAAAAATACAAGGAATTCCACTTACATACACTTCATGGTGAGACTGATCAAGCCCTGGAACAGGATGCCCAGAGGTGCTGTGGATCTTCCATCCTTGGAGATGCTCAGAATCAAACTGGACATGGTCCTGGGCTATAGCTGAGATTGGACAAGATCATTATGGATACCTGCCAGCATCAATTATTTTGTGATTCTATGACCGTTTCCTAACCACATTCAGCCATCTTATTTTCTGCTGTGTGCTCCCCATCCATAACACATCATTTCATCTCTAGTCTAGATTATAGAATCATATAATCTCTAGAGTTGGAAAAGACCTACAAGAACATACAGTCCAACCATCCACTTACCACCAATATTTCCCGCTGAACCATGTTACTCAGTACAACATCTAAACATTTCTTGAACTCCTCCAGGGATAGTGACTTAGACCCCTCCTTGAGCAGCTCATTCCAGCACCTTAGCACTCTCTCTCAAAGTCTTTCCTAACATCCAGTCTGAGTCCCTCCTGGTGCAACTAGAGGCCATTCTCTCTAGTCCTATTGCTAGTTACATGGGAGAAGAGGCCAACTCCCACCTCACTACAAACTTCCTTCAAGCACAGGGAAATGTGTAGAGGTTGTGGAGTGATGAAGTCACCCCTGAACATCCTCTTCCCCTGATTAAATAATCTCCGTTCCTTCAGCCATTCCCCACTTCAAGCTACCCCTTCAGTTCATATTCTCAGTCATGAATCTGGAGAATCTTATAATGCTACCTGATCTGCAAAAATACCTGGGGATGACTTTTGCCTCATCATTCTTTTTTGTGCCACTGCAACTAAGTACACTGACTCCTTGGGCTTATGAGTACGTTAAGAAAGTACAAAACTACCTTATTTATCTCAGTAAAATCTAGGTATGTTACAAGCTCTGTGACCTCTATTGCCCTTCTCAGAGCCATAATGGACTCTCTCAAAATATCACTTCAACCTTCTTCTACTTTAAAATTTCAAACCAGCTAAAAGTTTTGTTCAGTTACAATTTGCCTTGGGCTCCTTCATTTTGGTGGAAAATCTTCCATGCACAATGACCATCAGGTAACCAATAACTTCAGATCTCTTGCAAACTGAAAACTATGCAACTGGGTGGTTTCTCAAGGGAGTAGATGTTTGTAAATTTTTCCTCATCAACTCCTTCTCTATCTAAGACCTTTCCTTTTTCTTTTTGGGTTGGTGTACTCATTTTTTTGCAAAGCCTCCAGCTCTTATTGTACGCCTTGTTCTGATTCCTTCTCTGAAGTCTCTGGGTGCTTGAAATCTTAATTCCTACTCCAATGTCCATGGGTCTAGTTTAGTATCTTTCTTATGATTTTTCTGATCTTTTCCTAAATCTAATCAGGCAATTTGGAAACCTCCATCATCTGCTTCTTCTAATTCAGAGAGATCACCAGCTCACAGCTTTGGTTGCGTTTCTAGCTGACGTGGGGTGGTGCTTCCCTACCCAAGCAGAACTGGGAGTTCTCCTGCTTGTTTCTTTCAACAAAAGTGATGGAAACGCCTGGGATTTCATAGGTTCATAGGTTCATAGGTTCATTAGGTTGGAAAGGACCTACAAGATCATCTAGTCCAACCATCCTCCTATCACTATCCCTACCCACTGAACTACTAATTCTTTCACGTGGTTCTGTTTATTTACAAAAATAAAGGGCAAGTGTGTTCTACAAAACACACATTGATTCAAAGCATCAAGATATGATTTTTGAGCTATTCTAGTCCTCATTTCCAGGCAGTAATCGACTCAGATCTCTTTCAAGATCATGTTACAAACTCTTCCCCCTGGCTGTCTTTAGCTTTACGCTATCCTTCTTACCTAGTTCTCCGGGGATTTTCATTTTTCATGTCATGGTCCCTCCCAGGTAACACCTAGCTACATGTTCCAGAGACACCCCTCTGCTTGCACAGCTTCCTCCCACCAGTCATGTCTTTCTTAGAAATCATCAATAGGGTAATTTGTGTTGTTTTAGTTGATGAGTGAGCCTGCCAGTTCCCAGCCCTGGGAAACTGTCCCTAGGTAAGCGTTACCCTTGCCAACATATAGTTGTACACAGCTTGCTCTCTTTCCACATTGAAAAGGGTTACTGGGGCTGGGGAGTACTTTTACTGACATTTTCTAAGAGAAGCTGTTCATCTGGATTTTCCCTCAGCTGTTCCCTAAATTCAAGAAATGAGTCCCAAAGGGATACTGCCTTTTCTTAGCAACCCTGACCAGTTTCCAGACCTCTTTCTTTTCTGAAATTCTTGGGTCCTTTAAATAATTTCCATTTCTGTGTCCAGAAGTAACTGAGAAAATGGATGGACATAGATGGAGGTGTACTGCAGATGAACTCATTGTCCTTTGTTTGTGGCATCCATACCAACTTTTCAGGAAATCTTGCTTCCCAGACGTTGTGTTTGGACTGTTTGGGTCCATCCAGACCTGGGACACAGCTGGGATGATGGGGAGCTGTGGAGGCAACTCTCAGTTCCCAGTGGCAGACTATCAGGCTAAAGGATAATATGGCCATTTTTCATTATACACCACTCCTCCTGAACCACCTAGTGCTGACCACCCAGTACCACTCCTATCCATGATCTGCACCTTGGGCTGGGCTTGTTTGAGTCTGCCTTGGGCAGCACCAGCTCCTGACTTCTTATACAGGCTGCACGCAAGAGTTTCTGGCATCCCAGCCTGGCACCATCCTCCTAATGCCTCCCACCAAGATAGGACCCCAAATTCACTTCCTACACTTGTCTTTCTCTTCACCCTTAAAAAATAAGAGCACATCTTCTCACACCATCTTCACCTTCACAATATGACTATACTTCTTGAATTAGATCCTGGGCTCAACTCATCCTCATCCTCATCCTCATCCTCAGCCTGATACATTAATGGCTGCAGAGATTCACACAGCAGGACCAGTTCCAGATTCTGTCAAAATTCCAGCTTTCAATAGGGATAAATGGCTCCTGCTTCACAGCATCTGAAGATCTCACATCACAGTCAGCATCATCAATTTCCACTAGCTTTAGATGTGCTGCTTGAATTGTCTTGGGAGTAGTTAGGGACCATTTTGGGACACTTTGCTTCCCAGCAACCTATTTGCAATTTTTTCAAAGGAGAATATATTCCTGTAGCCAGATGTACATTGTTTTAACGTTTTTTACTTTTTTTCCTTTACCCTATGTTCTTCTACTACTACCACAAAAACGTTGTCTGCTACTGTTCTGTTTTCTTTTAAGCCATCAGTACCAAAACAGTGAGTTTAGCGTGGCTGCAAGAATACCAGAAATACAGTACAAACTGCACCAAGGTCTTAAACACTCCTCTTCCACTTACACAGGCACACATGTATACACACGGAGCAGAGACCAAGTGGAACAATAAAAAGCTCTGTAGAATATTTATTTTAAAATAGAAGCTGCAGCACAGCTCCAAATGGACATACAAGACAGGCACCTTTCCATAGGGCATGGTGAAGCATTGCCTGAGGCAGCCAAGCAGGCTGACAGAACACTGGTGGAGCCTTGGAAGGGCTCAGCACCATGCTTATCTTAGCCAGCCAGCAACACCACTCTATGTTGACATTGGCAGCACCTCACCAGTCCGACAGAGGGATGGGGGTAAGCTGGTGACATCATGTAGCCTTCATCCTTCCACAGTGACCCACATCAAAGGCAATGTAATCACTGCTCAGGGGAATGGATGTGCTGTAACACACAATGAATCACGTTCAGAAATCCTCAGAGGTCAGACACAGCTCCTGGCAAACCCAGAGGGGGAAGATGGTATGGATGCTTGTAGTAGACCCTGGAGAGACTGTTATGGTGATGATGAACTAACTCCCCCACAGGGTTAGCCCTCTTGTGCTGCAATGGCTGGCTAGAGTGGGATTATTGGGTAGCTCTGCAGGGACACTGATGCATATACCTCATGGTGATCCAAAGTGTTAGCACAGGTCAAAAAAGAAAATGCTATTTTAGATATCCTAAGAAATTATTAGCGCTGTTAAATCAGTTGCCAAGATCAGATCCAAGCTTCCTGCACGGCCTGGAACCACAGCAGTGCTCTAGACTCTCCTTTCCAGTCTTGCCAATCCAAGACAGATGGGCAAAAATACAGTCTATGATTTTCACTAGCTTGTTTCATCAGTGCTTATGCTGCAGTGAGGGTGTGTTGTGAAAAGACAAAGCTATATGGTTTCTAACTAAAAGAGTGCAGATTTAGACTGGATATTAGGAATGACCTGTGGGCACAGGTTGTCCAGAGAGGTGGTGGATGCCCTGTCCCTGTAGACACTCAAAGCCAGACCGGACGGGGCTCTGAGCAGCTGATTCAGCTGTAGGTGTTCCTGTTCGTTGCAGGGGACTTGGACCAGATCACCTTTAAAGGCTTCTTACAACTCAAATGATTCTGTGATTCTATGATTGAAGCCATTACTTCCCCAGTCCGACCATGATGCACAGCCAAGACCTTGGACCTCATGCCATCATCACTGCATATCTAAACTCTTATCAGCACCTCATGGCAAGCTGTATGGGAACTGCTGAATCACGGCCTGAACCACTGATTGGTCACCTGAGGTGAGCACCGAGTCAGCCATGGCGCCACAGGTGGAAGTGATATACCTGTGTGATTGGAAGGGATGGAGCCTGGCTCCACCTCTCCCAAACCCCATTTAAGGGCTGACCACCACCAGAAAAGGGTCTCTTCTTGGAGATCCCTCCTACGTGGAGTCCCCTGCAAGCCTTGTCATCTTAAGGGTGAGCCATCTTCTTTTGTGTATTATTTGTGTGCTATCTATATAGACCTACTCAAATATACCATCATCTATGCTATTTCTTTTGAAGTATCATCCTTGGGAGTTATTCACCCCGCACAAGGTCACTTCAGAAAGCCAGATTTAGAACAGCACCTGTGGAAGAGGTAAGGAAACTAAAGATTATTGACCAGATGTAGATGTTAATGTTCTTTTTTTGTGTGTTTTTTTTTTTCTCATAATAAAGAACATGTGTCTGAAAGACTTTCTAGAAGAAAAGTTAAAGAGTTAAAAGTTGTCTTACTCTTGCTCTAGAAGAACTGTATCATGTCTCATGGTATCTCAAAGCTAACTTGAAGTTAGATATGGTTGTTTAAATGTTGTTAACTGTTGATTGTTTTTATAGATATTAACTTTTACTTAAATGCTTACACACACAGAGATACACAAATGTATTCTTTATGGTAAGATAAGAAAAAACAACTAAACAACCAAACAGTAAATTAAAGTCCTCTGTTTTTCTAGATTTGTAAAATATTAATGAAATATTTCAAAATGTCCTTTAAGCTTTAAGATTAGTTTTATTATGCACCACTAGTTAGGTCTGTCTAGAAGACCAGGAATCAATTTCATGCAAAACATGAAGGTTATCATATTTTCATTATCTGTAGAATTAAATCAAAATGCAGTGTTTTCCACAAAACCTTTTGTGGAAAAAAAAAAGGCTCACGAGGCAGCTGGTGGCCCCATAGGATGACCTAGGCTCCCTACTTTGGTTGATTGACTAGAATCTCTGTGATGTGCCAGCCTTTCTCCAAAGAGAGGTGAATAATCTCTCCCTTGATTTGACCAGAAATTCCTTCTGGATCTGAGATACTTACTCAGCAGCTTCATCTAGGTACTGTTGTGTTTTAGAAAAATGCTCCACAATGACATTTTCTGATGAATCAGTGTTTAATAGGAAGTGCTTCAAAGAAAAACTTTGTCAGCTGGAGGGCAAAAGCTCTATTCTGGTCATTTCCTTGTCTGAACTCATTGGAGACAAAGCCGTGGGTACCACTTCCACCTCTGCTTTGGTTTATCTCTGAAAGAAAAGATTATTATGCATAGGAGAGAGATGGGGGGGTTTCTAGATGTCTGAAGTGAACTGAATGTGTATGAGAACATCGTAGATGCATCTGTCCCTCTGAGCTCCATGCTCTCGGTGTTATCAGTGACCCAGGAAACCAAGAAGAGAGAGAAAGGAAAGACAAAAAAAAAAGTTGCACAGCCGCCAGAGCAGAGCTGTGTGTTCCGGGGGGAGGGGGGAACAGAGGGAATAGATGGGTCTACAAAAAACAACGGCACGATTTGAGAAGGAACGGTAACTTTACTAAATCTAATAAAATTGAACAATTGAGAGATGAAGTTTCCAAACCAAAAACTGGGAGCTTACGTTAAGGAGGAATTGCAGGGGAAGCACATGTGCTGAAGCTCCACAGCAGCCGAGAGAGCGCGGCCTGGTGTCAGGTGCGGAGCTCCGCCCCTCTGCTGCTCCCGACAGCATTAACTCCTTCACTGCTGCATGATGGTCTGGTGTGGAATACCGGCATCAACACCACAACATTGTGGGATGTCCATTGGCCACGTACTGCCACTGTCTGCCTCTGAGCCATGAGCTGAAGGTGTTCTGGGTCCTCTACACCTCACAAAATGTTCCTTCCAGGTACTTCAATGTATTGAACAGAGTAAGAAACAGGATATTTGTGAACAGCTGCTTGGGGACAGAGGTGACTGGAGATCTTTGCTCCTTTTTATGAGTATATTGCAGCTGCTGGCAGGTCTCTGGTCACAGTTGACAAAGAAGCAGAAGAAAACAAAGGTTGTTGCTTACATAGGGGAGGAGGCCTGTGTCTGCATCTGCGGGGGACTGGGAATCCAAAGATTATTCACCACAGCTGCAAGCTTCATCATGGGCAGCTTCAGCAGAAAGAGTTCTCCTACTTGCCAAAAAGATCATCGAAGAGTGTTTAGCTGTCCCTAGCTGTACCAAACGAAGCAGAAATGTCATGATGTCTTTGATCAGCAGTTCAAAGAGCACACAAAATGCTGAGGTTGTTTGCAGACTCATTTTCAGCTGAGCCTAAAGAAGGTAGGGGAAGAGTTTCATCAGAGCTGGTGGTTGCCATGTGCTGACCCACACTCCTGACAAGCTTCTGCGTAGAAAAGTGAGGATTTTTCTCTACCAATCTGCCAAGTGACAGCTCCCCTGAGTCAAGTGAGAGAGTTGCCATTTGTATAAACCTCTTTGGAAATTCTTCTGTGTGAAGAGGGTGGCTTTTTTAATCTTAGTCTGACCAAACCAGGAGACTGCAACTGCTCAGCAGAAGCACTCGGGTCCCTCAGGTCCCCACAAAGGCAAAGCTGTTGGTTTGAAAAGAGCTGGGGACAGATTTCCCACTGACATCACTTTCCCAGCTGTGACAGGAAACCACGATGCCTTTATTGTTCAGGTGCTTTATGCAGTCGAAACTCTCAGTAATAAAAAATAATGAATCTGTGTATGGATCATGGACCTGATATGCAATTCTGTGCTGTCCTCAGGCTCTCTATGGAGGCTGCTGTTAAAGTAGTGTACCTCTGCTGTGCAATGCTGAAACATCTTTCCTTTTTTTTTTCCTGCAGAGTATGAGAACACCTCTCCTATATACTGCAGAGTTCACCTCTCTAAGGAACTTCAGAGAATGCGTGCATTGCTAAACAAGAGCCCAGAGATTCCAGGGACTCCAGATCACACCTACCCATGGTGCACTGACTTCACTGAAATACCTTTGGAGAGCTCACCACCACATCCATGAATCTTCCCAGCCCTTCTTTTTTTACTGTGTAACTCAGCCAGACATTTTAGAAAGATAGATTTGCAAGAAGTCATACATCTGAGGCCATGTCTGCCCTTGTAAATAGGCGTAGATGCAGTACCAAGGCCTGAAGATGGTAATGTCCATATTGCAAGGCTGGTATGTGTCTAAAGGCATAAATAACCACTTATGTACCATAGTAACATAGAATCAGAATATCCTGAGTTAGAAGGGACCCATAAGGATCATAAAGTTCAACACCTGGCACCATTAACACTCTTGATCTTCCATATGGTCATCACTGTGCCAGAAAGCCCTACACAGTCCTGGAAAACAATATTGATTTCCTTACAGAGAAATACTGAATGTGAGGTAAGTTCACTCTGGGACATGGTAAGCAGATTTGTTGCCTCAGCTTGAGGCAACCAACCGGTTTCACCCAGTTCCCAGCAGCCAGAGCCTCCCATAAAACTTCTCCCCATCAGTCACTAGCTGATGGCTCAATGTATGAGCACTATGGAGGTGGAGCTTCCCTGGGCTGGTTGGTGCTTTCCCATGGAAATTCCTGAAGCAGAAGTTAGAACAGACACCTAGACACCAGGAAAATAGTGTCTTAAGTCTGGGATATTCTTTTTCAAAAATGCTTTGGAAAAGGTTTTGTTGTCTGATTAACTTTAAATATGGACAGAAGTGTGTGCTTGCTTATTTTGTCCTCTGTGTATGTGTCTGTTGGTGAACACACGCAGATCAGGCCTAGTACACAGACAACACTGTACACCAAAAGCAGGTGGAGACAGTGCAGGTCCTTGACTCTAGCAGAGTTCATCTCCTTCAGAGCCAGGAGGGTTGAGACCTGAGGTTTTGCAGTGGTCAGAGCTGTGAAAACCTTCATTTCCCCCTCTGCAGCCAAGGAGAGCTTGGAAGTGCTGACTTTGGCAGCTGGGCACAACCATGCACCAAGGGAAAATCCATCCCTGGTCCCTGCAGCAGAGCTTGTGGTGCAAGAGGTCTACTCTCTCCAGTCACTGCTGGCCTGGCTCTGGGTGTTATTAATTGACATGAAATTATCCAGCCATTTTTCAAACCTTGACCCATGGTTTGGATGGGTGGCCTCCTGTAGCACCAAATTCCACAGGTTGACTACATACTGTGTGAAGTAATATTTCTATCCATTTACTAACCATTAATTTCTGGCCTTTGGGAAATCTGAAATATGTATGAGTATGTGAAGGGTCCTGAGCCGCTCATAGCTGTGTGTTGTGTGAAACACATTTGCTGTTTAACCAACTCCCAAGCTCATTTGGCCCTGACCTGAGCACCAGGCAAGACAAATCAGCCTAGAAAAGCAAGAGGAATAGCAAGAAGAAAGCTGCCAGCTGTTAGATGAGCAAACAGGGAACCATAGAGATTCCCAGAGCCAAATTCTTATCTTATTTATGCTAGCATAAATCTAAAGTAACTGCACCAAGTTATTTTGGATTTATCCTTCTGAAAAAGAGATCAGAACTTGACACTCACTTTGGAAACTTCCTTCCTCCAATTTCTATTCTTGCTGGAGGCAGAATTAGATACTGTTGTGCCACAGCTTTTTCAAATATTTCTGTACAGAAAAGGATCACATAACCAACAGTCCTGGGGAAAAAAAATAAAAATCCAGTGCACAACTTTCAATAAGCAACAGAAATCTCCCAGTGTTATAGATCTAGAAGTTGTAATGCCATGAGAACTGACCAGAGCTGAAGAATGAAGTATCCTCTGCCTCCGTCTGGACTACACAGACATGCAAGCGTTAAAGGAAAGAGTTTTGAACAGGTTTGAGTGTGTGTTAGCAATGCCAATACATTGTCCTCTGTTTTGTTTTTTTTTTTCCTCTTCTCTGGGTATCCCATGGCTATATCACACTGTTGCTGCAACACCAACACTGCTCAGCTGTAATGCTGAGTTATGTAATAATGTGTTGTTACAAACCAGACTGTCCTGAAAAGAATATAACCATTTCCCTCATTTCTAGTAAAGTCCTCGGCTTCATTTTTCTAATACACACTGTTTTCTTGGCAGCATGTTTTATGCAGGATGTGCCTGATTTGCAGTAGTAGTCCTGAGCTGTTTCTTAAACGATTACCTTGCAAAACATTCTGGGACATTTAATTGAAATGGCTTCACCCTGTTTTAAAACATTGCAGTGTTAAATAAACTTGACCTGCAGCACCAAAGCACTCATTTTTCTCCAGCTACGTCATCCCCTTGAAATGCATATGCACATATATAACACCCTGCTTCTCCAGCTCAAAGACAAATGCAAGCCCCCATTTAAAAGCAATTGTCACAGAGGCTGAAGGAGGACAAGGGTCTAAGAAATAAGTGGTTTGGTCTTAATTACTAATGGTCAATGAGACTGAAGTAGCTGTGAGAAAGAGGACAGACTCTTTGGTAGGGTCTGTGTAACAGGACAAGGGGAAATGGTTTCAAATTAAAGGGGAGATTTAGTCTGAGTATAAGGAAAAGTGTTTTACAGTGAGGGTGGGCAAGTTTCAGAGAGAGGTGGTGGAAGCTCCATACTTGGAGACGCTTAATGTCAGGCTGGACAGGGCTCTAAGCAACCTAATGGAGCTGTAGGTGTCCCTGTTCATTGCAGGGGAGTTGAGCTAGATTACCTTTAAAGGTATCTTCCAACTCAAAGGATTCTATCGTTCAAAGTATTCCAAGCAGACACCTGTGCTATATACCAAGCTCCTCTGCTGGGGGGAGTGCAGCAGGAATGGTGTGGGGGAGGTCCATGTTACAGCCCTTGCAGAGTTCAGTGGGGCACAAACCATCATCTCTTCCCCCCCATAGCAGACTCTGAGGACATCTCTCCACTGATGCATTTTCCCAGGTCAGGGCCAAAGGAAGGGATGCAATAGCTCAGTGCAGTACCTGCATGGCCGGGCTGTGCTGTGAGGACCAATAAAACTATTAGCTGCTGGCATCGAGCCAAGAATCCATTAATGACAGACCGGTATCTCCCCTGGAATGTAAAATGTTTTACTGAATAAACACTAAAGCAGGCAGCATTTGACTTCTGTCACTAGGGAGAACTCCAGCGTGATTCTATCCTGAGGTCGGAGAGGCGGGAGGTACGCAAGGAAACTTTGTTTCACTGATAAAATACTGTTTAGTACCAGGAGGAGCCGGCAAGATGTATTTTATGGTGCCGGACAGAGCATGATGAATGAGGATCAGTGCTTTTGGGGGATCAAGTCTTGGACTGCACAGAAGGAAGAGGGAGGCAGAGGGCTCCATCTTGAAGAGTGATACTCCAAAATTGTGGATTTTTGCATGTTTTTCTGTATAGAGGCAGAATCTAGAAGGAATGAAAGTGGAAATCTTAGCAGGCTTTTTCTGTCATTCCCCCCCCCCCCCAATTATATCTCCATTTAGGGATAGAAATCACTACCCTTCAAGTCGGTTGTCCAATCTGGATCCCAGAGGTCCACACTCAAGCCAGATCACTGTGACTGTACTCTTATTTGGAGTTTTTCAGTGAAAGAGATCTGAATGCTGGAAGTAAAGACATTTACTTTCCTATAATCCAAAAGGAGGCAGTTTACTTGCATGTAGCTGAGTGGAGAAGGAATTCACCTCTCAGGATTCAGGAGGAAAAAAGAATGGATAGTTAGGTGGCTACATCCTACACATTATACCAATGAAAGATGGCAGTTGCTTGGACAGAGGATGAGTGGTGGCTTGGAGGGCCTGTGAGGTTATCTGCAATGGGCAGGAGGGAGGAGAATCAGGGAGAGCAGTGCAGAGCCTGGACAAAGCCCAGTGGCTTCACTCAGCTTGAGCTGAGGCTTTCCTGAGCTATTGAGCGTGGATCACTTTGGTGTCGTGGGCCAGAGTCAGAGGTTAGCAGAATGCTTCCATCCATGTTTTAAATCTCACTCCCCTGTTTGCTGTTTGTTGTCTTTTAAAGGATGCCTATCTGTGCAGACATGTACCAAGCAGCTCGACTATGGCTCCATCTACACAGGAAGAAAACTGCTTGGAGACCGATCTTCAGCTGCAGGAAGTCAAGAAGCCACGGATTCCAGCCAATAGAGACCAGGCGTGAGATCACCCAGTGTCTCCTCTCAAACTGTTACATTAAGCTAAACATTAGCTTCAGTAGCTCCCTATCTTCCCCTTGTCTTTGCTCTCAGATACTTTTTGTCCAAATCCATGCGCTGGAGCAAGTACAAGGAGGATGATCACACCAGAGCTGCGTTCAAATTGGCAGTGACTCACCACTCAGATGACCACCTCAGTAAGGAAAGATGGGCTTAGCTTTCATTTCTCACTGATTTAAGGAAGCAGAGGTGTAACCCATGTGCTCTTGCACAGACACCCTCCCTGGAAGAAGATCTTTCTTTGTAATTCTAGAGAACAAAGGAAAGTAGGCCATCACAGTCCACACATAGGTACTTGCTGTGTGCAGTCCATCAGACAGATGAGCAATGGCATCTGAAGGTAACCAGCAGCCTGCTGCTCCATGGCACAAGGGGAGCACATCTGGGCCAAGCTGTTACATTTGAGTGACCCTCTATAATCAGTGGAACTTTTTGTGAAATACATAGGCAAACAAATATTTAGGTCTGCTGATTTCTGTGGGTCATTAAGTATTATTTACTTCTCACAAATACATGACTCAAGAGACAAAGAGCTGTCCAAAGTTTGAACTGTGTGTCAGCTTTCACATTAAAGTACTTTCTCTATTGTTAAAGACAAATGCTGTTTTCATAGAATCATAGAATGGTCTGGGCTGGAAGGGACCTCAAAGTCCAGTACCAACCCCCTGCCCTGAGCAGAGCTGCCACCCACCAGCTCAGGCTGCCCAAGGCCTCATCCAACCTGGATTTGAACACCTCCAGGGATGGGACATCCGTAGTTTCTCTGGGATTTTTTTTTTTTTTTTACCAAGAGCATAATCAAAGTCAGTTTTCTGGTGGGAATGGATATCCCACTCAGTCATCTGGAGGCTTTGGTCAAGGCTTCCCTGTGTTCCCAGGGTCAGAAGGATCTACATGTTCTAAGTCCAAGTACTTCTTCACCTACAGAAGCAGATCTGCTCCTTGTCGCAACATTACTACATGCTATTCTGCTGCAAGGATTGAGTAAATTGAAGCATGCATTCCTTCACAAGTTTAATAACAGTGTTTACTTTCTCAACAAGAGCAGGGGACATGAACCCTGAAACTGTCATCAGCTGAGCCCTGTACAAACCAGCATACAAGACTTGTGTGTTGGCCCTCACCACAACCCTGTATTTCACCTCCTCCAGGTGAGAGGTTTCATACTTTGTGCTGAAAGGTTAAAATGGCTGAAAATAGCATCAGCCCCAGTGAACAAATCCAATGACAGTTGTTACTGATTGGTTTAAGGAGTTCTTATTTGAGAGGCTTTGAGGGAACTCAATACACAAAATATTCTCAGCATCAAAGCTGCTAAGAATCCAGAACATGTGAATAATTGTTTCAAGCCAGGGACACGGAAGCTGAAGATCCTAAAACCACAAGTATGCCCAAGCTCAACTTCTCATGTCTGTGCATAGCTGCCAGCATAAGTTTACCCTTGGCTATGTAGGCATCTGTGGACCGCCCCAGAGGGAGTTTCTCATTATAAATAGATAGATAAATAGATAGATAGATAGATAGATAGATAGATAGATAGATAGATAGATAGATAGATAGATAGATAAGGCCATTTTAATGTTAAAAAAAAGCACTGGGGAAACAGGTCTTCATGCATCAGTCACTCCACCTTCGCTTTCATCCTTTTTCCATTTAGTGCTGGGAATGAGTTGAGCTAGTGGGATTTCAGGAGTACAGTGGTATGAGTGTGATGAGAGCTTTGGGAGCTGAGGCAGTGGGTCAGGAGGGGTGACTGTCAAGGATAGGCAGGTGAACAAGCAGATGGCATCACCTTGGGGAACTAAGGGATGGTGTCTTGAGAAACAGTAACAAAGACCCTGGGTTAGAGCTGTGCAAGGGCTGGAGACAAGTGCAGAAGGAATGCAGACTGCTAAAGTCATAGCAGAGGGGAAGGTGTGAGGGGAAGGTCAAAGGATGGGATAGTTATTTCCTGGCTGTGATGTAGCAGAGCAGTGTTAGAGCCAGGCTGGGTGCAAGGGAGTGGAGCAGAGCAGTGGGCAGGGAACGGCGGTGCTGAAAGGGATGGATCACTGCAGGGCAGTGGTTTACACTTACTTCATTATTTCAAAGTAGGCTGAGGCAGGTAATTACTCATGAGCCTGACCACGAGGTATTTAGCAGCTGAACCACAGGAGGAACTGCACGCACAACCTGGCAGGAGGCAGGAGCTGATGATTAATACTGCTGAAGCTGCTTCACAGCTCAGCTCTCTGCAGGCTGTGTTCCTTCAGGAGTTGGGTCTGCTGTGCACAGCCCAGATCCCACCAGCCCAGGGATGCCATGAAGGCTGCAGATACTCCACAGTGTTGCAGGGAGTCAGGCAGAGCTGCAGGCTGAGCAGCTGGGGGCAGCAGGGACAAGGCATGGCAATGCCAACCCCACATCAAAGCCTTGATGGGCAGCCCAACCTGTCCATGTATGTTGGCTTCTGAACCTGTACTTGAGGTGTGAAACTCAGCAACAGGTTTGTTCCACTTTATTTTGCCCTTAGTGGCAACAGGAGGCTTCATTCTGTATGGCACTATGAGACCGGTGAGAGAGATGTCGGTGCTGGCTGACACCATGTCCCAGGGCTGACCTGACTTTTGTGTCTTCTCACTGCTCCGGTAGGAGCCAGACGCCAGAATGCAGGGCACATGTTTTCCAACTCAATAGCAGCTATCTAGCTGGAGAAATGTGTTTCTCTGAATTATGGCCATATGCTACATATCCCATTCAACATATCATATCATGTTCCATCGGCACAGAATTTGACACTGTATAAAACAGTCTGCCACGAGTTTGAATGCGTATGCTTCCTCGCACAACACAAAACCCTCCTGTTGGAATGACTGCAAGTCCAAATGCCCTTGAGCTCCTGATGGGAGCTGTGCCACAGTCAGAAAAAAAAAACAGAACCAAGGAGATATATACCAGGTATAGAGGAGAAGGCACACTCCTACTGGCCATCTGATCCCACCCAAAATTCACTGTCTCTTAAGGAGGCCCACTCCTCAACAGAAAGAAAGTCAGAAATACTTGAGAAGTCTTTGAATTATGAAATTTCTTTTTTATCTTTCTTTCTCAGCCCCCTCCAAACAAACTTACTGAATCTGCTTCATGTTTGATGGCTCTGTCGCCTGTTTGGTCAGAGGTGAATTTGCTTCCCTTGTCTCCCAGCAGAGCAGCCTTTGGCAGAGATACATCCTGGGTTGAAGAGCCTTGTAGGACCTTCAAGGAACAAAAAAAGAAACAGCAACTGAACAACAGTGGAGGGTCAGCAAAACTTCAACACAAATAATGAAAAGGGTCAGATTGGAGTTAGGTGTTGTTGAGAAGATACAGGAGTATGTTTGACAGCATTCTAGCTCCAGTAGGTATTTACTTCATACCAACAGAACAAAGCAAAGAAGACTGGGAAGCTGATGGCATCCATGGTGCTGATCTTCGGTGGTGGAAAGTGGATGTGAGCAGGTGGATTAGCAGGTACTTGCATCCAGGTCATGGTTGTGATGAGGGCTGGCAGACACCTTCCACAGATCTGCATCATTTCTAGTTCAAGATGGATCAGAGATTTCTGCATGCTTTTATCTGGCCAATTCAGAGATCTTCATCTGACCAAATATGAATAGTGAATGAGAAGCTGAACAGGGATGCTAAATGACACAAAACCCAGCCTCTTGAAAAGTCTTTAGCAATCAGCTGCAATATCTGGCAGTGTTGGATGTAGCATGTCAACTGGAAGGTTGAGATGACAATTTCTAGGGAAATTAATGACAGTATTGACATCAACAGATCTTGTCTGACAAATGCAAATTAGAATTGCACGTTGCCATCATGCCTTATGATATTGCCAGCTTAAAGGCACTCCTCCCAAGCAAAGGACTGTACTGGAGTAGCTGTGAACAAAGAGTCTCACTCTGAATCTACCTGTTTTAAACAGAATGCCTTACATTCTTCCATTCTTACATTCTTCCATTCTGCTCAGTGCTAATGGATTCCCAGCAGCAGCACTGTCCAGTTGAGATGTCTCAATAAGCATCTCATTAAATCCCCCTTCCTCTCACTTCAAGTTACCTGCATTTCCCAGGGGAGTAAGATGCTGATGAGTGCATAACAGAAGTTTTGGAAGTACCATGGCTTCCATTCTCCTTGGTCTCAGTTAGCTAATGATGAGGAGACCTGCAAGATCCCTAAAAGTATACACATAACATTACCTGAGCCCTAATCAATCCGAAGTACTATGAAGTATTTCCCAAATTTATCACGTTAGTTATCCTATCCTGGAATATACAGGTCAACAGGATCATTTATTACTTTGTGTTCAAATTTCATTCCACTAAAAAGCCCAGATTCTTTCCTGCAGGATCGTTACCCAGCCAGATTTTGCTTGAAATTATTTTGCACTTATTTTACTGCATTTCACCGTTCTTAGGTCAAATCACAGCTTGAATGTGGCATGATAGTTTGGAAACTCATTTTCTTAAATGCCTGAGTTTCATTTTATTCTTATCAGAGAAGAAAATTAGACTAGCTGGACATGATTTGCTTTGGTTACATTCATGTCATACTATCACGTTTTCATTCTGCAACTATGAAGTACTTGATGTTTTTCACAGTATTTTTCAGGTATTTGAAAAAGCTGAGTCTGGTTGGCTGATATTCTTGTTAGCTCATAATTCGTCCATAATCCTAAATGTAACTCTTAGAATTGCAAAAATAACTGCGGTTGGTTCTTTAGTTATACCTGAGAAACTGTCATCAGGGCTTCCTGAATCACGTGCACTTTATTCAGATGTTCTTTCATGATTTTCTTCCATTGCCTGTGTTTGCATTTCTTTGCGACCTCTAAGTGTGCTCGGCATCTTGTCTCAGGTAAGCTCTATTTGCAAAGGTGCTTCACACCTCAGTCTGCTCTGCCACTTGTCCTTTGTTCACCATTCCTCTGAAGTAATCATCCTTTTCTTTTTTTTCCTCTTATTCATTTTTTGGTCTCTTTATATTTTTCAAATTTTAGCCTTTCTCTTCTACTAATCCTAGCGCAGTGCTTTTTTCCATTTTGGTCAAATAACAAAATGAGTCCTAATGGGGGCCCCTTGGTTTTGTCCAGTGCCACCCATGCCAGCAGGACAGCTTGCTACAGGCTCATCTATATAAAGACATTATCCCAAATGACTGTTTCCTTAAGCTGCTTCCCCCTTTCAGCTCCTCTGTGCAGGACCTTCCCTATTGGCCCCCCGAATGTGTGGAAATCTGCCCCACAGGAGCCACTTGGTCTTGCTTTCCTTCTCTCAGTCCTCCACTGATTGAGATCCAATTACCTCTGAAGAAGTTCCTCTTTATTATTCGTATCCATCACAGTCTCATTTGGCCATGTCTCCTGCATCTGCCTCCATTCTTTGAAACAGAAACTTTGAGAAACGGTCTGTGCTCTGCTATTTTCTTACAGCAGGTATCTACTTAGATAAAGTCTTCAATTACCACTACCTTATCGCCTCAGTACACTCCCAGTAGATGCTCAAAAGAATGACACTGACCTCTTCCTTGTTAAGTGATCATAAGAGCTCTGTGGTTCCTCTCAATTTTATCACCAATGGTTCTGTCCTTCCCTGCTTTCTTCACACACATTCCTAACATGCCAGATGATGATCTTCCTTCTCCTCCTGCCTGTTCTTCCTATACAAGTTACACACTGATAATATTGAAGTGCCACAATCTATTCTGCAAAGCCTGTGATGCCAATTAAACTGCAGCCTTTGTTGTGTCCCAAGACTTCTCGTTCTTCCTGTTTATTTTCCACATTAGTGTAAAGACATCTCAGATGTTTGGCAGCTTGCCCTCACATTATCCCTTTCGTCCTTCTGTGGTCTCCTTCCATTTCCCACTTCCACTCCAGAAATCAGTTGTCAACCACATCTCTGATTTTTTATTCACTTGAGGTATTTTCTGCACACCCCAACGAAAGCCAGTGCCCCTGGGTGCTTCCCACTTGTTCTTCCCCAGCAATAAAATTCAGACATTTTGATGATAGTGATGTTTTTGTTAATTAAGCTCTCCAGGATGGAAGTTCTAAGACTCTTCCTAAAAAATAGGGCAGAAAGTTGCTAGTGGAACAGGGATCTTAGGAAAAAAAAGTTGCCAGCCTGATTTCAGCTTTCGCAGCTTCAGAGAGTGCTGATGGCGAACACAATTAATAGATACTCCATTTTTGGGTAGCCTGCAGTGGCCAAAATGCTTATCTTGGGGATAAACATAGAGTCCAGGAGCTGCATCAGGCTGAAAGCCGCCCTAGTGCAAACCTTGGAAGAACTCTTCCTAATTCCCAGCTGTACAGTGCACTAAATTATAATGTATATTCACTGGGATTGGTACTTTTCAGGGCTGCAGCCATCTAGAAATAAGTGGTGGTGAGCCCAGAGGGAGTAAGATGCTGAGTCTTCTCCCTCACCATCACCAACAGCTGGGACAACCACAGTTTACAATCAGCCTGACACTGAAAAGCAACAAGAACAAGTATTTGGAAATCTGATGGCCTAATAATATAGCTGGATGCTGACAGAACCACACTGCAGAGGAGTTTGCAGCACGTGGCTGCTGTGTGAGAGAGCAAAGAGAACACCATCATCGTCTGCCTCCCAGTGACTGGCAGGCACAAACGTCAGTCCCTCCACTTCCCTGGTGTTTCCAGGTGTGCTTCTGAAGAACCGTGAAGAGACCTTAAAGGAAGGTGTTTCATCCCATGTCATGAGCTCTGTTCCTCTGCTAAGATTTGTGAAACCAGATGATGTTGTATATTTCAGCAAACAGACTGGGTTATCATCTGTATGGAAATAGTAAAGAGGAAGCCTGACTTGCTGTTCATGGAAGGTCCAGCATTTTCCCAAAAAGCCATTTGTAAATCTATAGTCCCACTTCCGTAAATCAGCGTAAGCTTGGAGTCTAAAAAGGAGGAGCAGCCTTACAAAGAAAGGGCTGGAACCCCCAACCCATTCTTTTTTTTCGTTGGAACATCCATTATTTAACTGTTTGATGCATATCTGTATCTCAGAGAAGTGTCGGTCATTCGTGTGTGTCTGAGCAGCGCGGGCAGAGGTGGACGGGCTGCCCAACGCCGGCCAGTGTCAGCTCCCACTGCCCAGCAGGCCCTGCTCCCTCTTCTGGCCAGCCACGTAATGAAAAGAATCCTTTCCCCTTTACATGCGTGATTTTGAGCATGGGAGTCAAGAAATATTGATGGGAATTCATACTGCTTTGGCAGGACACAAAGATCCGAGCTACATATCCACTGAATTGTCATATTTGGAGTTCTCTGTAACAAAAGACTTTGGCATTTGTGGTCAAAGCTGAAAAAATGGTGAGAGGTATTTCTTTGTTCGCCTCTTAAGGGAGGGCAGGAGAGGGGCAGAACGACACCCCTTCAGCTTTGCTGTTTCCTTTATCTCTTCAGTTTTGTACAAAAGAATGTTGCAGAACTAAAACAGGACATGGAAAGAGATCCCATCCTTAGCTAGAGTTGACTTGCCCAAATGGGCTCGGGTAGTGTTATCTTGGCTACAGCATCCTAAAGATGTCCCCAACAAGGCCAGCATCTCCTCTCCTTCTCTAAGTCCAAATGGTATTGCTTCAAAGGAGATGCTGTCAATTGTGACTCTTTGGTGATTTTCGGGTCCTCTTCTGGAAACATCCATCATGTTAGCAAGCACAGGCATTTGGGGAAAGGGCTCTCTCACCATTTCTGGCCATGAAAGATGTCACCTTAAAAAAAAAAAAAAAGACAGTTAATGATTTTGGAGAAAGGTACAAAGCACTCTAGAGTGCACATCCAGCGCAGCAAAATCTTCAATGCTGCTTTCTAAGGGTTTCCTTGTCCTGCTGGACTTTGGTCAACTCACTGAGGCTATGTGTGGGGCTGAGCAGGGAGCAGAGCCCAGTGATAGCACAGCCTGCCACGTGCGGGGCTGCATTAAGAGCATTATTGGGGATTATACTGAAAGGAAATTGCATTCAAAGCCACAGGGTATTGTTATAGCCAAAGGATCCAGTCAGTGAAAGGAAGGGATCCTCTGTTCAGCCTTCACACACTGTGATGGGTGAATTCTGTACAATCTCAGAGTTTTACATTGCGTCCCTTTCCAGCGCATGGTATCCAGTGTGTCTGGATCACCCTTGCTCAGAAAGCACATTGCAACCTTTCCAGATGTGGATTTTTGGGGTCGTTTTTCCATTGCTTTCCTCTGCAACAAGAGCAGGAACATGTCGCATCATGACAGCTGCTCAAGAGCACAGTAGGTAGAATTGCCACTTGGAACCTGACTTTCAACGCGATGATGCTTCTTACAGCTGCTCCTTCCAAATCTGCTAGCAGTCGTAAACTTGAAACACCAATACATGCTAAACAGAAATACTCCTCTGGAAGTTGTGAAACAACCAGGAGTGGGGCCGGGCTCCTGCAGGGCTCTCAGCCACTGCTATGCAATCAGCACAACCCAATTCTGCAGCCTTTGTTCAGCCCCCGTCGGGGTGGGAGCACTTTGCTAAGGGCACGGATTGCAACCTGGTAATAATCCCATGTCAGATGAATCACTTCTGGGCACTTGAGACGAGGGTTTGTAATGTGTTTCTGTTGTGGTTTTGCAGGGTTTGGGGGTTGTTTTCTTTCTTTGCAATGGGGTCAGCCCCCACACTGCCTGCATCCCTCCTCTGCCCAACACGACGTGGGGATTCCCTTCCCGAAACCACCTCCCAGAGAACAGCTCCTCATTAGCTGAGAGACAACCAGGAAAGGTTTAATAAATATATTGCCCATTGCAACAAAAATAAATATCATTTATAAAACATTCATTATCTTTCGCTCATCAGCATAATACAGTGTATGTACACGTGCCCAGTACAGATGAGATTTACAGACGGCCGCCCGCATCGCCCCCCTCCATGCAATCCCCGACTGACAGCACCACGAATCACCACACTGAGCGGAATCAAAGCGCGGCTCCTCTAGCGAAGGTGAAAGCGGGAGTACAAAAAGTCTTCACGGCTTCAGGGCTCCGGGGAGGGGGAGGGGGGGTCGGTCCGACGGCGGCACTTCAGCTCAGCTCCACAGCATTCAGCCCACGTTTGGAGCTCAGAGCTGCTGAACCGAATAACGGAACATATAAAAGCAAGCTGACTTTTTGCAAAAAAAAAAGTTTAATAATACAGTAATAGTTGGAGTACCGTCCGGTAAAGGTGTATGGTAAAAAAAAAAAAAAAAAAAAAAAGTTCTGAGTATGAATTCACTTCGGGTAACTTGAGCTTTGTAAATACTTGCGTTATAGTGAGGTAGACAGCAAAAAAAAAAAATCTTTTCTCCGTTATTAGCACAGAACTTAAATCTTGCAATAATATTTTAAGGAAACGATAATGTTAGGTAAGGATGAAATATCTGATTAATGCTTAACTCTGTACAACTCAAATATAAACTTTTCAAAATATTAGAAATTATAACATTTCGAGTGCATATAATGTTTTGTACAATAACAACAAGAGACGCACGCTGTTCATCTCCGCTTTGCACTTTTCAGTCTGTTTAAATAAACAAATATTTACAACTTTTATATGAACAACGGTGCGTCCCGAGCAAAATGTGCATTTTAAATTATTGCTCCTGCTCGAGTCCTTTTTAGTTGCATTTTATCACTTTTATATTATTATTCTCTTCTCTCTTTTTTTTTTGCTAGTTTTCAGTTTGTTTGTTCCCCTCTCCCTCCCCCTTCCCTCCCCCCCCGCCAGGTTCGCGTCTCTGCGGCCCCACAGCCGCCCGCAGCGATGCCCGAAGGCACCGAGCCCGCGGTGGCCGCGCAGGGACCGCCGCGTTCCTCGGCTGGAGCCGCCGCTCCGCTGCCGCCCGCCACATCCGACGGCGTTTCGTCTCCTTCCCCGCTCATCCCGTCGCGCTCTCCGTCGCGCCTCGCTCTTTTCACTGCTTTTCGTCGCTGCCTTCCAACGTCACCCACCCGGTAACCACGATCTCGGGCAGTTTTTGTTTTTTTTTCCTTTTCCTTTCGGGCCGTTCCAGGTCCGTCATCATCCCGCAGGAACGCGAAAGAGAGCGGGCAGGAACGGAGCATCCCTTAGCTCTGCCCCTCTCCCTCCCCGCCCGTTTCTCGCCGCGGCTCACACCCCGTCGGAAGGGCGGACGGAGCGCTGAGAGCCCAGGGGTGGGGGCCCCTCCGCTCCCCGCCCCGGGCCGCCCCGGGTCTCCCGCCGCCGCCGGAGCGGCTCCGCCATCGCGCAGCCCCCGCCGAGGGGCGGCCGCCCGCTACCTGCAGCCGCACGACTCCACCACCATGTCCTCGTACTGCTTGTACACCACGTTGTTGCCCGCGTCGATGTAGAGGATGCTGATGGGGGTCAGCTTGGTGGGCACGCAGCAGCTGGGCGGCGTGGAGCCGGGGTCCATGGAGTTCATGAGGGTCTGGATGATGGCGTGGTTGGTGGGCTCCAGGTGGGAGCGCAGCGGGAAGTCGCACACCCCCTCGCAGTGGTAGGCCTCGTACTCCAGCGGGGCGATGATCCAGTCGTCCCAGCCCAGCTCCTTGAAGTTGACGTGCAGCGGCTTCCTGCTGCAGCGCAGCCTCGCCTTCTTGCCGTGCCTCTTGCCGTGCCGGCTGGCGAAGGCGGTGCGGCGCTGGCGCCGGGCGGGCGGGCGGCGGGAGGCGGGCGGGGGCGCGCCCAGCTCTGCCCGCAGCTCCCCGAGCAGGCTGCGCCGCCGCGCCCGCGTAAACACCACCAGCAGCGCCCGCTCCTGAGGCGCCCGCGGCCGCCGCCCGAAGCCCAGGCCCCGCAGGTCCAGCCAGCGGCGGGGCGGCGGCCCGCGGGCGGCCGAGGCGCGCAGCTCCAGGCACAGCCGCTTCCAGGGCCGGCCCGCCCGCAGGCCCTGCCTCACGTCGAACACCTCCCAGCCCGCCGCCGCCGGCGCCAGCGGGTCCACGCTGCGGGAGTGCAGCGGGCGCGGGGAGAGGCACGGGAAGAGCTGCAGCACAGGGGCGGCGGCGGCGGGCGGCGGGCGGCCGGCGGGGGGGCGGCGGAAGAGGCGCAGCTCGGCCCCAACCAGCTCCTCCTTGTCCGACAGCGTGGAGACGTCAAAGAAGTACTTCTGCCGCCTGAGCGGAGCGGGAGAGAGATCGTCTGCGGGAGAGAGGAGAGGGGCGGTTAGCTATGCGGGAAGGGAAGAGAGAAGGAGAGGAGAGGAGAGGAGAGGAGAGGAGAGGAGAGGAGAGGAGAGGAGAGGAGAGGAGAGGAGAGGAGAGGAGAGGAGAGGAGAGGAGAGGAGAGGAGAGGAGAGGAGAGGAGAGGAGAGGAGAGGAGAGGAGAGGAGAGGAGAGGAGAGGAGAGGAGAGGAGAGGAGAGGAGAGGAGAGGAGAGGAGAGGAGAGGAGAGGAGAGGAGAGGAGAGGAGAGGAGAGGAGAGGAGAGGAGAGGAGAGGAGAGGAGAGGAGAGGAGAGGAGAGGAGAGGAGAGGAGAGGAGAGGAGAGGAGAGGTGGGAGAGGAGAGATGGGAGAGGAGAGATGGGAGAGGAAGGGGAGGGAAGAGGAGAAGAGAGGGAAGGGAAGGGGAGGGAAGAGGAGAAGAGAGGGAAGGGAAGGGAAGGGAAGGGAAGGGAAGGGAAGGGAAGGGAAGGGAAGGGAAGGGAAGGGAAGGGAAGGGAAGGGAAGGGAAGGGAAGGGAAGGGAAGGGAAGGGAAGGGAAGGGAAGGGAAGGGAAGGGAAGGGAAGGGAAGGGAAGGGAAGGGAAGGGAAGGGAAGGGAAGGGAAGGGAAGGGAAGGGAAGGGAAGGGAAGGGAAGGGAAGGGAAGGGAAGGGAAGGGAACATGTACACATATATGTTCCGCTCCAACAGAATGACTTAGACTTCTTTTTTGACGCATGGGTGTACAAAACAGCCCACAAAGGCAACCACGTTCTCCTGAGCTGCTTTCCAATAAAATGTTTACAGCCCAGCAAACACAGAAATTCCCCAAGCCCTCGCTTTCCCCAGAAGCCAGTAAAGCCCGTGTATATTTCAACAGTAAAAGTGTCACTGTAGCCTTTGTTGGGCCGCCCCTAGCCACGTGTCGGGGCTCAGGCTGCTCCTGAGGCAGAGGGAGACCGAAGAAATACACAGCCCCGGTGTTTATTGACAGTAGAGGTCAGCGCTCCTCCTCATCTGTGTATTTTACAGCCTCAGCTCCACCTGACGGAGGAGCCTCATGGGGGGCAGCACTACTGATGCACACCGAGACCTTCAGACGTGACACGGCGGTGTACAACCGAGCGCGGCGGAGCGCGCATTGACTCAGCGCGGATTAACGCTGCGCGTTCCCACAGCCCCCAGCGGGGACATGGGGCGGGGGGGAGCAAAGAGAGTTACTGGGGCAGAAACCCGCCTGTCCGGCAGGGGGGGACACGGTCCAGAGCTGCATTTCCCCGGTGACCTCCGAGGGAACCACATCAGCCCCTGCCCCTGTCCCCGACCCCCGCTATAGGATGTGGACACAGCCGGGGATGGCTCCAAAAGGCGATGCTCGCCTTCTCCGCTCAGCCCTTTGGGGATGTGGTGGAGGTGGGAAGCTGCTCGCCCTCCCGTGTCCCACGCTGCAAAGGCTCAGCTGCAGCGTGCCACGTCCCGGAGGGGGGCACGGAGGCAAGAGCTGGGAAGCGGCCCCGGACTTGGGCAGCAGCAGTGCAGAACTCGCCTCATCCATCAGTTCCCGGCTCCTTTCTCAAGAGAAGGCAGCAATCGCGGCTATATCAAAACAGCAGCCTCGAATCCCATCAGATAAACACGATTTATTCCCTCTCGGAACCGAATAATTCCAGATGAATACATAATCTTGCCCCCACTGAGGCCGAGAGGGTGGGAAAAGAGCGGAGGGAGGGGACAGAGAGCAGCACCTCCGCCGCCCTCGGGGGGGGGGAGTGGAAGGGGGGTGGGGGGGCGGCCCCGGGCGGGGTGAGCTGCGTCCCAGCGCCGCGTTCCCACCGCACTGAGCGTTGCGGGGACACCGTGGCCGCCCCTCCGCCTTCGTGCGAGCACCGCACGATGCCCAGGACCGCTCCCTTCGGACCGAGGGGGCTGGGAGACACGGAATTTGCTAAGAGCCGGCTGCCTGGGGCTGCCAGACCCCCGCACGGCGTTGCGGTGCCTGCAGCTTTCTCTTTCTTGTCGTTACCCCAACGAAGGGGCCGGGCCGTTCCCGGTATCCCCCAGCGCGGAGCACCCCCGGCCCCGCAGCCCCTCCCCGCAGCACCGCGGCTCCGAGGAGCGCCGGGGGTTAACGAGGGCTGCGCGGAGTTTCCCTTTTCACGGCAGATCAGGTACCGGGCTCTCGGCCAACCCATCGGGGCTGCGGTCTTAACTTTACATCACTGCAAATTATACCCAAACCGCATTCGAGAAGAATTTTCCCAGTCCCTAATTCTCTTTCAAGCCGTATTTAAACTCGCGAACCAAAAGCACGCTGGCAGTTTAAGGACCCTGCTCGGACGATAACGTGGAAACGGCGCATCCATCCCTCCGGGACCACGGGTTCTGCGTTCCCCGAGGGGCACTTTCCCAGCTCTCCGCTCCCCCCTCCGAGCAGGCGGAGGCGGCATCGCCGCCGCTTTCTCTTACGGCTCCCGGCGACATTTCAATGTTTCGTTCCTTTCGCTATCGAGTAAACGGGAAAGACCGCATCTTCCTCAGATCTAACTCTGCCAAAGTCCCGAGAAACGAACGGAGGGCTGCTTCCACTCCCCCTCCGTCTGCAACGTACCTTTGCTCCCCGCTTTCCCGGTCTCTCTCCGGGACGGCCGCCTCCGTGTGCCACAGCCCCCGGGCCCCGCTGCCCTCCCGCCGGGCTCCGGCAGCTCCGCGAGGATGCTCCAGGGCGGAGAGCGGTTGCATGGGGGCTGCTGCGAACAGCGAGGGGCGTGAGCGCTGTGCCCTTCCCCTCCGCCGTTTGCGGCTGTTTCGCTACGAGAAATCGACGAGAAATCATTGTGCTCCCTCCCCTCTCTCTCAAAATAAAATAAAATTAAATAAAATTGATATATAGGTATTCGAAAACCGGACTGGATAATCCCGGAGTTCGGAGCTAAGAGAAGGAGGGAGGGGACGATTTGAAGATTTCGGAACGGTGTACAAGAAAGCGCAGGGAAAACAAAACACAGAGCTGCCCTCAACCAACGAGGTTTGGGACGGCCCCTTTCGCCCAGAAGCACGCAGGGGCTCCCGGCTTCACTTGCAGAGCTGGGATCGCACGGAAGGGAGCACATCGCCGGCACCAGCTCCTTTTTTCCTTCTCTATTTTCTTTTCTTTTCTTTTCTTTTCTTTTCTTTTCTTTTCTTTTCTTTTCTTTTCTTTTCTTTTCTTTTCTTTTCTTTTCTTTTCTTTTCTTTTCTTTTCTTTTCTTTTCTTTTCTTTTCTTTTCTTTTCTTTTCTTTTCTTTTCTTTTCTTTTCTTTTCTTTTCTTTTCTTTTCTATTAGGATTACAGAAGGAAGAAGCAAATGAAAGCAGAGATGTGCTCTGTGCCCAAGCCCGCAGCCGGTTTTGGGCTCCTCGGGCTCAGTGAAGGCGGCAGAACCAAACAGCCCTGAAGCGGAGAACTCTCTGTCTCTCTCTCTCTCAATAAATAAATAAAATAAAATAAAATAATAAAATAAACCATAAAACTAAAAAAAACCCACAGCCTCCTATCAGTCTCACTGGAGGAATCCCGAACTTAAAATAACACTAATAAAAATAAATTAAGAAATTAAAGAGGGAGAGAGAAATTAAGAACCAAGCAAACAATCGGTCGTAGGGCACGGATCGAAAAGGGCCATGGGACGGCTTTGTTCCCCCCACCCCACTCCGCCGGCGGGGAGCTGTCCCCGGCCGCCAGCCCGGCCCCAGTCCCTTCAGGGCGCGGATCCCCGCGGGGCTCCGCTTACGGAGGATTCGCAGAAGGGAACAAACGACGAAAAAAATAATACAACAAAAAAAGAATGGAAGGAAAAAAAAAAGGGGGGGGGGGGGGGAAGGGGTTGGGGGGGGAGGAGGAAAAGAAACTTCTTCCGAAATCAGTGCTTTTCACAAAGTTTGGTCTCGTAGCGGCTTTTGGAGACGGTCTGCCCCCTCCCCAGCTCCGATCAGCCCCTGCTAACTTCGCTCCACTTCGGCAAAGCGGTAGCAACACGGACGAGCTGAGCTGGGCCGGGCCGAGCCGAGTCGGGCCGAGCCGAGCCGGGCCGAGCCGGGCCGAGCCGAGCCGAGCCGAGCCGCTCGCTCCTTCCCCGGGCGCCCAGTTCTGTTTGGAGGCGGCTGCCGCAGCGCGCTGCGGCCGTCTGGTCTGCATTAGTGTTTTTATAAGGGGCTCAAACAAATCGAATACAAGGTCACCAAATAATTAACAGTTGTGAATTCCCTCCTTCCCCATTAAAATGCTTCCCTGCTTATATTTCATTTTCCTCTTGCCAACGACAACACCGCCTGGGCAAAGGCGCTGCGCAGACTGCGGTGCGCTGCAGCTCTCGGTCCACCCAGAAACCCGCTGTTTTGCATAAACACGCTGCACTGGAGAACTGCGAGCGGGATTTGCGCTCCTTTCTGCCGCCGCACGAGCGGCAGCTCCCAGCACCAGAGCGGGGCTCTCCGCTCCCCCCCGACAGCAGCGGTAAAACACCGCACATCGGACCCCAGCCCGTCCCCGTCAGCCGCGTGCGAAACCGTACAAAGCAACTGGGGAGGACGAGACTGTTTCGCCCTACTCCCGTTTCCCCGTCCCCGACGCGCGGCTGCGGGAGCCTTTAGGACGTGGAAGGGGACGGCGGCACGAAGCCCCGCAGCCCGGCCCTATGGCACCCACTCCCCGCGGGTCACCCCCACATCTGCTCTCCTTCACCCTGCGTTCTGTTTTCGGTTCATCCCGCGCCGTTCGGGGTTCGCTGTTCGCAGCCGTCGCCTCCCTTTATTTCTGCCCTGCCCGGTGCAGCCCCGCAGCCCCTAATTGTACAGCGGAGCGGCAGTGCTGGGGGTCCCGGGGCCAGCGAGAGCACCATCTGCGTTTTAATGAGTTACTTCATGTGCCAACAGTAATTTTCCTACATTCAGAGAGGTCCTGTCTGATCTTGCAACCGTAACAAAGGGGGGGGTTGGGGGGGGGAGGTTGGGGCGGCTGGGGGGAGTGGGGTGGCCGGGAGAGAATGAGGAAGGGGGGAATCGCAGAGCCTTCCCCCTTTTTCTGTGTTCTTTACCACTGAAAATATACGGATAGCTATATATACGTAATGCAACGGCAACGGCGCGGCTTTCCTCCCTCCCGAGGCAGCCTGAAAGCGATCCTGCGAGCTCCGGGAGGAAGGAAAAAGAGGTGCACAAGGGCTCCCTCGGTGCCCCCCAGCAGTAGGGGCGACGCTGCGGTGTCCCGCGGTGCCCCGCTCCCGTGCAGCCCCGGCGGCTCCGTCCCCGCACAGAGCTGCGCGGCCGCTCCGTCGGCGAAGCGCAGCCCGTCCGTCTAATTGGGTCAATTTGGGCGGCTCCGCCGTCTGCAAATGAATGGAGAGAACCTTCCCCCCGCTTCCCCCGAGCAAAGGCCGTTCATCAGCAGCAGCGCTCCAATTAAGCGGACTGGGAGCGCACGGGGAGGTGGGCAGGAACGCGGCTCCCACTTCAGAGGAACGGAAGCTCTCTTGAAGTTTTTGGTGATGTGCCATTGGCTGGTCCGCTTCATTATGGGAGACCAGACAATATTCGCTATGTTATGACATGAACACTCAATTAGATCACTGAGTTGAAATACTCCAATCAGTGGCTTGATGCTAAGCAACCCTCGGAAGGTCCAGCAGAAGGTCACAGCCCGTGACACATCAAATCAAAATCAATGGGGAAAAGTGAGGCTTTTCCTCCATCAGAGCGGGACTTCTGGTAGCAAATCGCCTCTCCCGGAGCAGAATCTCCCATGCAACGCAACGAGCTGCCGTTGTTACACGGTCTTTCTTCAGGCGAGGACCTTCCCGAGCACGGCTCCATCCCCACCAGCCCCCCGATTTCCTTCGAGGAAAGCGGCTGAGGTTTTTAGGGCTGAACTTCGGGAACCGCACGTCCGGAGAGCCTCCCCCCGCGCGCCCCCTTCCCGCAACGACGCAAAAAGCCGCCCCGTCGGGGGAAGGCGAAAAGCAAAACCCCTCGTCCCTCTCCGTCCCTCGGAAGTACCGCGGCACTGCCGCCCTCGACGGCGCCCCGACCCCCGGGGGTGACGGTGGGACGGAGCGAGAAGGAAAGAATGTGAGATCTTCGTTAAAAGCCACTGAGTTAGTTTGTCATTAACCGGGATAATGTAATAGTAATTAAAAATAATAATAATAAAAAACTAAGAAATACGGGGAGACATTTTGAGGGAAAGGAGTTTCTCTTTTCCTCCCGATCTGCACGCAATCTCCGCCCTCGAGCTATAAAGCAACGACAGAAAAGCGAAGCGGGGACTCCGCGGGTGGCAGAGAGGTCCCCGGGAATCCCGCGCCAACACTGCTGCCGGCGGGGAGCGGGGACACCGCCCGGCC
This sequence comes from Cyrtonyx montezumae, assembly GCF_038088225.1. NCBI lineage: Eukaryota > Metazoa > Chordata > Aves > Galliformes > Odontophoridae > Cyrtonyx > Cyrtonyx montezumae. Next base: position 21,075,919 of record NW_027072089.1, on the reverse strand, counting down.
CCGCCGAGCACCTCGTCCCCTCTGGCCCCGGAATGGATGGGGGCGGCCCCGCGGCCGGGAGGTTGTAAAGGGCGCGGGTGCGGTCCCGAGCCACGCTCCGTCGGGGCACGTCGGGGCGCGGCGGTACCCGAGCTCCAGCGGCTCCGGCGCGGCTGTGTCCCTGCCCCGTGTACCCGTCGGGTCAGACCCTTCCAGGTGACCCCGACAGCGCAGCCCCACGCGCAGCGTTTGCCTTCGGTCAGTTCGAACTTCCTATTTGCCTTCCAGCCCAAGCGATAAGAGAGACTCTTTCTCTCAGGCGGAAATATAGCAGAAGAACGACGTTTCCGAGGCTGCACTCCCACCCGAGCTGCGCTTGCAGAGCGGGGTTGCATTTCCCCGCCCGGTGCGGGCTCGGGACGGTCACGCGTGGTTCCCGCATCACTACCTACGGCCGCCGAAGCGCAGCTTTGCTATGAAACAACACAACGCAGTGCGCCGTTTACCAACAGATCCGACTTTCTGCACCCCGAAGGGAGAAAAGAAAAAGAATAGAAATGAATAAAAGAAAGAAAGAAACAGGCAGAGCGGAGCGGCGCCGGCTCCGAGGGTCGGCAGCGGTGCGGACGGTGCTCCAGCCCCGGGATGCGACGGGGCGGGCGGGGGCACAGCACCTACCTTGGCCCCTGTCTACGAAACTCGTGATGGTGTTGGCCGACTTGGAGGACTGGAAGAAGCTGGCATTGATGCCCAGTTTCTCGGCGACGGAGTAGGTCCTGAAGAGGGACAGCATGTACTCGTGGGGCTCCGCCCGCGGGGGCGTCCGGCCCCCGGGCTGTGCCCCCTGCCGCGGCCGGCTCTCCCGAGGGGATCGCGGAGCCCTGCGGCCCCGCCCGCCCTTGGCCAGCTCTGCGGCGGCGGGGAGGGAGGCCGGGCGGCAGCAAGGTAAATCCCAGAGGAGGCCGGCGAGCAGGGCGGCGGAGAGCAGGGCCCGGCGCGCATTCATAGCGATCGCGGCGGGGCGGCGGCGGCCCGACGTGAGGCTCCGGCGGCGGCCCGACGTGCGGCGGGGACTGCGCGGCGGAGCGGCGCGGAACGGGGACTGCACCCGGGCGGGCCCGGCCCGGAGCAGCCCGCCCCGCCCCGCCGCCGCCCGGACCGCCCCGCCGCGGACCGCCCCGCGGGGCGGGCTGGGTGCCCGAGGCGGCCGGGGGCGGCGGGGGCTCGGCCGGGCCGAGGGGCGCGGTTGTGCCCTTTGCTCCGCATGGATGGGAGCCGCGAGTTGGAGTCTGGGGTTTCGGGTGTGGGTGCGCACAGACGACGCTCGTGGGCTTGGGTTAGGGACCTCCTATCGCCGTGGTCACAAGCAGAATTTGGCACAAATGGGGGTCTCTCGAGGAGATGTGCCCCCTGAGCCAGCAGCTGCAAGGCAGGGCCTGAGCTCTGGGAGCGAGGGGAAATCATATGAGCAAAGAGCCGTGTGCTGTTGTCTTTGCCTTAGAACTGTCCCCAAAGGGAACCACCCTGAGAGAGGAGCGCAGTGCTGGCCTGCAGGCTGAGAAGAGCATTGACAGATTGGCAGCACCTAGGGAGACCAGCAGAGCAATCATGGTGCAGGCCTCTGTGCCATCAGAAGTATTCACCAGCCCTTTACTTTTGGCTTTTCAGGGAGATGAATTCTGCAGGCTTAGACTTGCCTTCCAAGTGGTTGCATCCAGCTGCCCCTGTAGAGCTCAGAACTATAGACAGAGTGGACAAATTTGATCCCCATCCATCCTGCTCAATCCTTACTACTCGTCAACCTCCTTCTTGTCATCCTCTCCAAAACCACCACACTCTTGTTGCCTTCAGCTCCATCCCTCTCCACCCTCCACCACATCACTGCCGTCTGCCCTGCACTGAGCTTTCTGCTGTCCTCATCTTCTGCTATCCTGCATCTTCCACTTCTTCTCACCTCTGCTATTTGCCCCAGTTCTGTCACTGGTGAATTTTCCTCCCCTTCCAATGGGAGATGCTTCAGTCCCAGGGATGTGTGTATTTAGCAGCACATGCTCAATCTATAGCAAATAAAGGGAATGTGTCATAAGCCATGCCATCTTACACCGGATTTTCTTTTCTTTTTCTTATTGCTTCTCATTTTCCACCCAGGGAGGGCAACTTGTGCCTGGGCTCTGGCACTGCTCCTGGAGGAGGAGATGCACACAGGGTGAGGCACAGGGGGCAGGCATCTGTCCTGGTGGGTCCCGGTTTGCCACAAGGACCTCAGTGCCACTACTGGACTAATCCTGGGAAGAGTGCCAGGAGATGAGGACAGCAAGGGGATCTTCAGAGCCAATGAGAGGTTCAGGTTTCAAGTCCCTGAGACACCTCCACCAAGAAACAAACTGATGCTGGGGGCAGGGCATCACTTGGGCTAGGGAGGGCTGGTCCTTGACTGCTTTATGGTAGGATAGATGTACTGAGAGATGCTGGCAGATGAATCACGAAGAAATCAGACTACAGAAGAGTATCAATGACAGTGCAGAAATGAGGCAACGGTTCTGCAGAATCAATTCCTGCACTGCTCCATCCTGTTTTTTCACCCCCTTTTATTTATTGTGCTTTCACTCCTCGTGCCTTTTCCCTGTCTTCCCATCCTCCCTCCAACCATTCCCCTTCTTTTCATCCGCTGTTCCCTGCTCTGGGACCCCACCCCTCCCCTCCCCTCCCCTCCATCAGTTCCACTTTTCTGCTGCCTCACTTTTGTTTCCTCTGCTCCTCTCTGCCGTTCCCATCCTTTCCGCCCCGCACTTTGCATTTTGGCTGTTTTTTCTGGCCGTGACCCAGTTCCTTCCGGAGCCTTATCACTCCTCTTTTTGTTTCCTCCTGCCCCCTTGGTGCCCTCTCCGCTCTTTCCACGCTCCTGGCTGCTATCTCCCATCAGCTGCCCAGCTCCAGTTTCTTCTCTGCCAACCAACTTTTGCCCAACCCGAGCCCCCCAGGCTCTTTCTTTTCTGTGGTGCTGCATTTCATTGTCCTGTTTTCCCTTTTCTGATATTGTTCCATTCCCACATCCCCTCCTTGTGGTCCCCTTGTGCCACACAGCTCCCGCCCCGCTGCATCCCAGGGTCCCCTACAGCTCTCCGGGTGCCCGTCCCTTCCTCCCTTTGTCTCTCTGTCTGTCTCTTCATTCCCCCTTTGTTCTCTGCGTTTTTCCCCACTGGCCTCCTCTCCTCCCAGGGGAAGGTGGTTTCATACTAACGTGAAGCAGCAGAGGTTGAGCGGTCCCGAGAGCCTTCTCCATCACTCTGACTTCATTCCTACCTGCACTACAACTGCCCGTGCTGCTCTTCGGTTTGTGGCAGCGTCAGGCCCTGCTGCTCAGGGTGTCCTGTTGACATCACTGAAGACAATGCCATTGTTCAGGAGCATGCAGTTAATTGTCCTGACAGTGAGCTAAGTGCGTGGTGGGGTGCGGGGAACTGAGAGCACGCAGTGGGAGTGGGGCTCCAGGCAATGCTGGGGGCTGGGACATGGCCAGTGCCCAGTGTCTGGATGTGTGACGGTGTGGGGCAGATGGGGGCACCAGGCCTGGGGAGCAGCACCAGTGGCACACAGTGGCCTCGGGGCTCAGCACATGGCACAGTGGCGGCAGCGGCACAATGAGAGCAGTGGAGTAACAGCAGCAGCCGGAGAAGAAGAATGGCATTTTTTAAACTGATTTCCTTTCCGGTTTTCTCAACAATAAAAGTTGGCCACTTTTCAGTTTATAATTGCATTATAGATATTGTGTAACCATTTGCTATTCGATATACTTTCCTCTGAACAGAAGCGATCAGGCTCTAAGCTGCAGTTTTACAAAGAGCTCCCCCAGTTCCCTTACACCAGAACACGCCGCTCTCACGCATCCCAAGTTTTTTGCTTTCTGTCAGTTTGCTCTTCTTGGAAACAAAAATAAAATAAAATTGAAATACCCGAGGCAACATTTGAAAACCAGGAGACATTTACGAGCTAAATGTAGAATTCTTTTGCCTGTGGAACCTCAATGGAGATTTCTCTCATTATAATCACAGAATGAGCAGCGATGCTCAGGGCTGGTGCTAGAGGCTGAAACCCAGCCCTGCACAAGTGGAGCTCTACGCAGCACTCACTGCATCTCTGCTTTGTGGGCTTTTGTGAGATTTGCTGAGATGTTCAAGATGCATTTGCATAGAGATGTGCGAATGGCATTTGTGTAGAGCAGATCTGTTTGGAGCCAGTTCCTCTTACTCCCTCTGAATACATTTTTTTGAATGAGAGGCTGTGGTTTATTTTAATGTGATCAATTCATGAATGGTCGGCCACATATTTTTATTTCTGTGTAGTAAAATCCACCTTTATCAGGATGACCAGCAAATCTACCCAGGCAAAGTATGTGCTCCTTCCCCCTCTACCATAAAGAGCTCCTAAAAGGCTGTGCTGGAATCACACAGTGAGGATGCAGGGGTTCCTATGGGCACAGACCTGGTGCAACATTTCCATGTGGTCTCCATGTGCTGCCTTACAGCGACACAGTGGTCCCACCAGCCCCAGTGTGCAAAGAAGACTCCTCTTCCAGAGACTTGCAGAAGAGGCACTGGACCCACATTGCTTTCAGCTATAACATATTCAACATCTCTGCTTCCTTGTAGCAGTGCTGCTGTGCAATGCCCTGCACTGGCAGGGATATTTGCACTATGTGGGGTCACGGCGCAGTGGGGGCTCACCAGGGACCTCATAGTGCAGGACTGCCATAGGGCTGCTCCTTTCACTTCTTCCTGTGCACTGATATTTCACAAGAAAAGCCGGGGAAGGAGCAGGGTAACCCAACATGATGCTGCTGCTTTTTACAGCTCTTTATTTTGCCACGAAGCAGTGGCAGCAGCGCTTCCCTGCGAGCTCTCTGCATTTCTACCCTAGATTGGAACCACATTGTCTCTTGCTTCCAGTAAACAGTGTAATATATGGACACAAGGAGGGAAGCAGCTCCTGCGTTCATGGAGCATCCTAACAGATCCTGACACTGAGAACCAAACTGTGGCACGTGAAAGTGAGGGCGTTTGTAGCACTGGAGTGGTCCTCACTGCACTCGACCTGGGGCAGAAAATGAAAATTCTATAGGAAATTGTCTTTCCTGTTTAGGATCAGATTTGTTTTTGAGAAATTACTGCTAACTTTGTAAACATTAAAATAGAAGCAATAAAGATGTGAAATTTCACACAGGGGATCTACAATGTTTGTATAATTATAAGCATATGGTTCCTTTACATGAGGTCTCTGTTAGACTTTTATTTACTGCTGCTTTGGGAAAACAGAGGTTCTCAAATTCACTGTTTATTTACATGTATAGGGAATGTCACAATCCCCATTAACCTGTCATAATCCGTAGCTCTGTTTCGGAGCTCCAGCTCTATAAACTCAACCACCGCTTTTATGATCCTTTCTGATTTCTCGGCTGTGCCATTAGCTCAGAGCATCCCTGCTCCATTCCACACAGTGCACCACTGTGGGACAGGGCTGATGCCATTGCAGTGCCCAGGCAGATCCAGCTGCCGCTGCCAGGGGCATAAAGGAAAGCTGTGGTGCAGCTCGGGCTCTCCGAGGAGCTCGGTGGCACTCGCAGTCATTGTTTGCTTTCAGTCTGACTTTCTGCTAAGCCACGAACACAGCCCGGAGGAGATCAGCGCTTCTGCTTTGGTGCTGAGTGCCCACAGCTCCGAATGCTGCGAGATACAAAAGGAGCTCAACCTCCATTTGTGGGCTGAGTTATGCTATTTGTTGGCTCAGTCACCATATGTCCAGGACTGCTCTTTGTCTCAGTGCAATGTGTGCAGTAACATATGAACAGCAGCTTCTGATCCTAGAAAAAATGGGGAATAATTGACAGAGATGTATTGCTCTTTTTCATTTTACACTAGGATGCTTACAGGTTTGATAAATTGGGTTTAACTCTGCATGTGTTTGTTCTTTATTTCATTATTTCTTGTTGGTGAACACCCAGCCGAGGCTCCTGGCGTTGGCTGCGGAGCGATGCTCACTGCCATGCACAGTCCCAGCCACACAGACTGCCTGCAGATTAATGGGGACATACAGCAAAGTCATCTCTTAAAAACAGATGCAAAGAAATGCATCACCGCAGTTTGACTGAACAACGCAAAGGGGTTCCTTTGCATCCTTTTATTTAACAATCCCTTCCCCACTCCTCTGATTTCTCCTGCTCTACTCTCATCACTTCAGCTGTGTGCAGACACATTGAGGAGTGCAGCAGATGGGTTCTCTCTCATGCCCTGCCCATACTGGGGGCTTCGAGCTGCTCAGTTACTGCTCTGTTACCAGGACAGGTCCCTTTGCCCTGTGGATGTCGGGATGCAGGTGAGCAGCTGAGTGGAGACCCTGAAGATGTGGGTACACTCTTCAGCCATGATCACACAACCGACACAGCTTCCCTTCATCTTGACTTGCTGCTGTTTCTTCCCCATCACTTGCTGAAAATGAACAATCCCAGCCAAGGTGTGGGAGGGAGTTCTTGGGGAGCGCATCCTCGTGGGGCAGAATACCCCTCAAGTTGTGGTGGTGCCTCAGTGGTGAGAGCAGTGTGTGCTGCTGTCCCTTACACAGGGGACATGGGAGGTGCAAACAAAATGAGCCCTGTACTACTGACCACTCTTGTGAGAATTTCACTTCTTTATTTCTTTTTTTTTGTTGGACTGCATCTCACAAAATACCCTCATATGCCGAAAAGGATAATTCCCTCCCCTCCCCTCCCCTCCCCTCCCCTCCCCTCCCCTCCCCTCCCCTCCCCTCCCCTCCCCTCCCCTCCCCTCCCCTCCCCTCCCCTCCCCTCCTCTCCCCTCTCTTGGACCCGTTCTGCCCATTGAGGCTGTCCCATCCCAAGCCAACCTTGGCATCTGTGTTCCTCCTCCTTCCCAAATTAATTCTGTCATTTTGCAGAGTAAAAGAGGATTAAACAAGTAGTAAGATGTTATCATTAGAGGCTTCCTATTAAACTATTACTATAAATACTGGCACAGGGAGGATATGGCTTCCTCAAGCTCTGCACGTTAACAGCTGATGTTTCCTTAAACACTGTCTGCAAAGCACATTGGCTGACCCCACTGTTTATCGGTGCTCCCTCACAAACCCAGACCTGTTTATTTTAAGTCACTCCCATATTTAGTAGAGCAGTGCATCACCTTCTACATAAAACTGCCCCATTAAATGGGTTCCCCAAATGATTTTCAGCACCACAAAGGCAAAAGAATGAAACCAAAGACCGCTGAGGCTCAATAGGCAGCTCTCACACAGCAGCACTCAGCAAGGCCCTCTGTCCCATGGTATATCCCGATGCCTTTTGCAGTTCAATTATCATTTTGGATTCCCTTCTTTGTAATGTTGAACTGCTCTGCTCCTTCGTTTCTCCTTCACACAGGGATGACATAAACATGGGAATCCCATCCACAGAAGCTCCTTGTGTGCCGTGCATCCCACGGGCAGCAGCCACGTGTGTGCCTGGGGATCAGCTCTGGGCTCCTCGTTGTAGAGAAGGAGCAAGCACGCTGTGACTGCTAAGAACAGGCTGTCTGAAAGGTGTTTTATTATCTGAATCCAGGGGAGAAAATGAAACTGAAAAGAATACAACTGCATATTAAACTACACGAAGTGGTCGTGACAACTGGGGATCTCTGTATCGTAAAACTTTAACAGCTGGATGCAATCAATGGGGATTTTCCTTTTTTTTTTTTTTTTTGGTAAGCTTAAGAAAGAAAAAAGGAAAACAAAAAAAGCAAAGCTTCGTCATACCCGAGCATGCTGGTGGTGCAGCTCAGCATTCCCTGCTCACCAGCAGCAGCTGTCATTGCTGCTCTGCAAGCCCCATCCCTTCCACACCCTCCCCACACCGCCCCATCCTGGGGCAGCAATCTCACAGCAGGAGGTGTGCAATATCCAAGAGACAGAAACCAGAGGAATGTGTGGTACAAGAAATATTCTCCAGTGGGAACATCATTTTCAGATCTTACCGAATAATTAATTAACATCATATATATATATATTGTCTCAGAGTTCATTAAATATAACGTGGGCCTGGGCTCCCATTGTAAATCCTGTAGTATTTCTGCAGCAACAGGACTCAGTTTGGGGGCAGTGGAAATGCACGGCTGCTTGGCTGGGCATCTTCTGCTTTGTCACCTGTAACCACAGCACAGACTGTACCCGACTGCACTTCTTTTGGTCCAGCACCACTTCTCTCGTGTTGATGTCAACACTTTCTTTGAGGTAATTTAAGAAATATTTTGGAGTCTGAGATTTATCAGACTGTAGAAAAGAAGAACTTTGGCCAGAAAATAAAAGTAATGGGATTTATACCAGAAATATAATGCATATGTTTAGAATACAAGCCCAGAACTGCATATAGCTTACTGGAATCATATTCCTTGATAGCTCCATTGAGGTCTCCCTCATTCATTCAGGGAGTAACAGGATATTATTCAGCACAAGTAAGTTTGATGGCTCTCAGTCCGACTCGTACGGAGCTGCTTGAGCAGCCTTACAAGCCTCTGCTTCCTCTGTTTGTCATTATTTGTGTGCCTGTTAAAATGCAAACCAAACCAGGGCTTCTGACTCAACATTCTGAAGGTTGCATTTCAATGTTTGTTTATCAAAATAACTTCAATTCTCATTTACTGATTCCTTGTGAAACCTACCACGCCATGAATATACCAGAGTAAAATCTGACGCTCGCTTTATCTTCTGACTATCCAAATCCAACTTGTTTCTGAAGGCAGTTTCCAGAGCAAAGCTTTGCTTCTGGGGACTCCAAAAACCCATTCTGGAGGAGCATGGGGCACCATGAGCCTATACTGGGGTTAGGGAGACGCTGGAGGAGCATCAGTGGTTAGCTTAGCAAAGAGACAAGAGCCCGGGAAGCTTTCCCGCTCAGCCTTCTTGTTCCTTTTTGTTATTACCTCCAATCTTGTATTACACATTTCTGTCCCAAAAGTCATTTGGAGATGCCCATGGGAGGGTCAAAACAGACAGCTGGTGATCAGAAAGGGTCACAATAGAAATGTTTGGGAGAGGTGTTCTTCTTTAGCAAGGCACTGGAACAGGTTGCCCAGAAAGGCAGTGGATGTCCCATCTTTGGAAACACTCAAGGTCAGACTGGATTGGGCTCTACCTGATCTAGCTGTAGGGGTCCCTTGCAGGAGAATGGGACCAGACAGCCTTTAAGGGTCCCTTCCAACTCAAACTATTCCCTGATGATTCTATGAAGATGCCTGGCAGGTGAGCTGCTGGGATGGGGATCTGCTCTTTGGATCTGGGAAAATGTGTCTGAGCAAAGATGAGCTTTTGGTTCAGTCACTTGCTTCATTATCAAACATCCCTCAGCTAGAAGAGAGCTGCTGCTGAGTGTCACAGTGACAATGCTGCAGGTGATGCCCTGGGCAGAGTAGAGAGCTGTGAGCCTGCAGCACAACAGGGGTTATCAGAGGGAAGAGCCCAGTGACATGCACAGCCTAGGCGGCCAGCACAAAGCACTATGCAGAGAGGAGACTTTTCCTTCGGCTCCGGGACAAATCTCAGCCTCCGAGGCTCCTTGGGGTAAGTCACTGCACACCACTCAGATTTGGCTAACAGACCCCAAGGGGATGGGTTCCCACAAGGGAATAGGTTATGCTGAAAACAAGGATGATGTTCCCACGTGGAGCAATGCCGATCACTCGTGGGATGCGGGCGGGCACACACGGTACAGGAGCTCGCGGCAGATCCATCCCCGGAGGCAGTCCGGCCCTCGCCGGGGCTGTACCCGGGCCGGCAGCGGCACCTCGCGGCCACGCGTTTTTATTTTTATTATTTATTTACTCTTATTTGTATTTATTTAATGTTAAAGTTTACTTTCATTTATTTATACTTATACTTTCCCTCCTCAATTTTTATATTTATTTTTACTTTGTTTATTTTTTTATATTTCCAGTGCTGGAAATGTATGGGCAAATCACTGAGGTGTGTGGAGTTGACAAAGATGTACGACCTGAACCTGCTCATTTCTACACTCAGAGCAGCACCCTCAGCCTATTTTCTTGCACTGCAAGGATAAACCAGCAACAACACCAGGGATGTGAAGCATCTGCAAAGTGCACCAGGGGTGAAGAAACTGGAGAAGCAGGAGGCATCCTGCCTGGAAATCCCAAATGCCACCTCAGTGTGCTGAGGAATGATGAAATAAAGACTTCACCTAGAATTACAGAGAGGGAAAAAACAGGGCCTTGAAAAATTGAAGGTCATTTTTATATGCTTAGCATGAAATATAGATTCATGAAGAGTTTGGGTACAAACAGCTCAGAACTGAGCAGTCCTATGAGAGATGGCAGAGGGAACTAGAATCGTTCAGTCTGAAGAACAGAGGCCTAGAGGGAGACCTTATTGTACTCTACAACTGCCTGAAAGGGGAATGTAATGATGTCAGGGTCAGCCTGCTCTCCCAGGTTAAAGCAATAGGATGAGAGAATGGTCTTAAGTTGCATCAGGGGAGGTTCATGTTGAATATTAGAAAAATCTCTTCTCAGAATGAGTGTTGAGGCATTGGAATAGGCAGTCCAGGGAGGTGGTGGAGTCACCACTCCTAGAGGTGTTTAAGAAATATGTGGCACTGAAGGGCATGGCTAAGTGGGCATGGTGGGTGTGGATGGGTCAATGTTTGGACCAGATGATCTCAGAGATCACTTCCAACCTTAATGATCCTCTAATTCTATGAATGCAGCAGCCCGTGGATGCAATCATCCTGCCCAAGGCTGCTGACTCCACATGGAGCTGTAACACGCTCAGAGCTGGCACCCATGCCCACACAGATGCAGCTCTATGGGCACTGCATCTCATTGGCCAGGAAGTGACACACATTGCCTGCCCAGTGGGGACGTGGGTGCCTGAGAGGTATGTCACTGAGCTCTGGAGTTCTGTGCTTTCTGCTCTTTGGAAGGATTTCTTGGTGCCTTTCCATTACTTTCCTTCTCTAGCATTCACGTTCATTTTGTCCTTTCAACTTGCTGGTAAATGTAGCAGTCTGCTTTCCATTTTCACAGTGTGTTTTGCCCACAAACTTAATCTTCTCGTCAGATGTTGAGAGCTGCAGACGCACTTGGAGAGCTCTCAGCCCACATGCGCTGCCCCAGACCACACCTTTTCCTTGAGGAATTCCCAGACTTTCAACTTGAGACTGCGATCTCGGTAAGCCCTTGTCTGTGATATCCGAATATTTGCAATGCTTCTCATTGTTCAGGGTTTAACGATGTCCAAGTGCACAGGGCAGCTTGCCATCCCCCAGCAGAACAGTGCTGGGTCCCCTCCAGCAGCACTCCTTCATCTCTGGGGTCCTCGTCGTCCCCCCCCCCCCGTCGTGTGACCCATGTTCCCAAGAGGATGCTGATGGTGGGCATCCTCATGTGCCCCAGGGAGCTGTGATGCTGACCTCCCCCAGAGCAAACTGCAGAAAGGTGTTTCCCTTCAGCATTCTCATTCCGCACTTGAGACAGTCCTGAAATGGTGCCTGGAGCCCTCAGTGCTTCCTCGGCGTTGGTGAGAGGCAAGGCAGAGCCCGGGAGTTCCAGTGAAAGAAAAAAGCCCACGGTACCATAAATAAGATTTAAGGCTAATGGAGCTGTAAGAACAATAATTGCAGAGCTACATGCTGGTAAATTTTTATCGCACAATAATACATATGGCACCAGCAAAGAGAGTCTCTGATTTCTTTGCTTTAGCATATAAAGTACCACACATTTATAAAAGCACCATTCCTATTCTGTTATGCTGTTCGGAATGTGTTTGAAAAGCACATTAAAGTGTGGGGAAGTGTCCAAAAAAGTTGGATTGGTCTGTTTTATGACTGACAGGAAAGGCCAAGCAATTATCTGAACTCCTGATGGGACAATTTTGTTCAGATGTAGTTTGGGGTCAGGAGGCAAGGATTTCATCAGAGAGAGTTCTGCAGATTATGAAACGTACAATGTGTCCAAAACAAGGTCTGAAGTTGATTAGACCTCAGTATTCAAAAGGAAATGATTTACATGACAGCACCAAATGTATTGTCCGCTCCACGAGATCGGACCCAGCAGTGCTGAGATAACTCATTTGTGAAACAGGACGTGTGGACACAGCGAGGAGATTCTTTTTAGTTTATTTTTCCACGATAGTGCTTTGTAGGGAATTAGTGTATGAATGTTCATCATGGAGCAGGTGAAAATACAGCTGGTATAGCTCAGCAGGACTCCACCAACCAGACTGGTGTGCAACAGCAGAGAACAGTGGACGTGGTTTCGAGGTGGGCTAAGAGGTGGTATTCCCATGCTATTTCCCAGTGCTTGGAATGAGGCATTTTTGGACCACTTTGTCCCATTTTGAAGTAATTTTCAAGGACAAATAACGGGCTCATGGATCTCCCTTGTATTTAACATGGCAAAACAAGAGTGGTTGTGGTTGGCACATGCTGCTCACCATGGCCACGAGGCGCACATTGGGAACACCCACACTTTGCTCCAGTGATCAGCCTGAGGATGGATGCTATGCTCCCCCAGGCTGTCTCTTCTTCCTCATGTGGAAGGTGCAGTCTAAGTTTTCATAGGGAAAGACTGCATGAAACATATTAATACATAATTTTATTTATAAAAATACTTATATATACTTATATGTGTGTTTATATAGTTTTATGACGTTTTTTCCTCTCCTTCATTTTCCTATTCCTTTTCATTTAGCATTCTGGTGGACAGAGCAGAGTATTTGTGAGTGTTTTATCCTCAGCATGGCAAAATGCTGCTGATTATTTCTATGCCTTTCTCATTTTTTTACTTCATCTTCTGGTAAGTGTGCATATTTCTCTGTGAAATACTGAGAAAGGGTATTTCATAATTGAAACAGGTTCACTTTTGTGAGCTTTCTCCTTCCAGGTGAGATCCCTTTCTCACACCTTCTTAAAGGGCTTTGCAAAGGTCCCTCATGCTTTTAGTGAGACGGGCTTGATTTCTCTGCAGGATTTATGACGAGTCACAACTTAATCAAGGAAGGAGAAAGATTCATTTTTCATGCAGCTTGTACAGCATCATCACCTGGGAGACCCGGCACTAGTAAATCTTGCTGCCATACTGCGAAGGGTGATCCCAGATTTTCAGAGGCTCCTCAAATGCAAACTGAAGGGATACACTGCTTTATGTCTCTCTCCAAGCCCAAAAGAAATATGTTTGTGAAATAAGCCTGTTATATGGTGATTTAATCTGTGGAAGATGTGCCCAGCAGTGCTGACATCATCCCAAAGCAGGTCCTTCTTCCTCCCCCACGCTCCCACCCAGCTTTACAGGAAAGATGCGGAACGTAAAGGGATTTATCAGGTGTCTCGCCATAAATGTGCTTTATATCCTGGAGTGCCTCGGTGAGTTGGTCCTCCTAGGTAAAAACAGCTGTTAGCTCAAAGTTGGGACAGATAAACAGAAAGAAAGGCTGCATGGGAAAGAAAGAATTTCCAGTAATCATGTATGTTGTGGGGAGGTGGAATAAAATCCAATATGCATCTCATTTGTCTCCACGCATGTGTTTTCTTTTGCTGTCAGAACCGTAGGTGAGTTCAGATGAAAGCGAATGAACGCTGAGCTGGATTTACCAGCGAGCAGTGAAGAGACCTTCTCTGGTTGATCCATAGAGCCCCATCCACTCAGTCATCACTGCTCTGCTGAGACAGCCAGCACAGCCAGAATGAGTGTCACCTCCTGCAGTGGTTTTGGTTCCCTTCTCTTCTGTCACATGCAGAAAACAACCACACTGTACTGCACTCATAGGAGCATAAGAGAGAAGTTAGAACATATTTATTGACATAATATGGATGCAATACAGCAATCTAACAAAGTTTAATTGTAACTAAGGCAGTGACTGTACAAGATTTGAGATGGCTGGATACATGGAGTATTTACCCATAGATGGTAGGATTAAACACACAAATACAGGAGGCCCTCCCATTGAGCCATGAAGTTCAAAGCAGATTCCCTTGTTTCCTAAAGTTCTTGAACCACAGAGGAAAGGAGCCTGGGTGCAGCTGGATCCACTCCCAGAACCAGTCCTGATCAATAGTTTGTGCCTATGGGACTGTATGTATACAGTCAGCAAAGCCAGCAAAGCCTACAGTCAACCTAAGATCCAATCCTAGGGAGGCTAACAAAGCCTAAAACAAGTACTCATGTACCGAGGATCTGTATAAGCAAGATGCCTTGATGTCAAACTGTAAGGAATCACTGCACAGGTGTAACCTCCACCTGCTGCTAAATTCATAGAATGTTCATTAACACCTGTTACCATGCCTGAGGCAGGTGCTGGGTGAATGGGCTTTGAACAGAGCCTGGCTCTGTCCTCTTTCTACCATCTCTTCATTACAGTCATTGATGATATCCCCCAGAGCTTCCTATTCTCCAGGCTGAGCAGACCCAGCTCTCTCAGCCTCTTCTCCCAGGAAAGGGGCTCCAGACCCTGCAGCATCTCGGTGGCCTTCCATTAGGATCCCTCCTCTATATCCAAATATTTATTGTTATTGGGAAGTACACTGGAAATTTTGCAGTCTTTTATGCTGTGGTCCCACGGACAAAAGTTCAGGAATCTCATGGCACAGCACAGTTTTCTAGCCTGGAAGCATGAGGGGGCATGTAAGACAGTGTGTGGATACCCATCACCACATACATGCTCCCATCCATTCAATGGAAAACACCTGTGCTTTCACCACTCAAGCCCCACAGCTACGTGAAAACATTCTTCCTGCAGTGCTCGCTCGTTTTGCTCTTGAAATGCCTGCAGCCAGCAGTGAGCACAGCGTGTGCCAGAGACATGAGATGATTGTGAGAAGGCAGTGCAGAAGTACCAGCTTTGTTTATGGGTGCCAATCCCAACCTCTTTGGGATGCCTTGGGTTTTGGGTGAGTGGAGAGCTGTGCTGACTGGACTGAGGGCAGAGTTTATCCAGACATTGCAGAAATACTTGTATTTTCAAAGGAACTTAAAAAAAAAAAGTAAAATTAATCATTGCTGTAGCCCTTTAGGACTTGGCTTTGTGCAAATTGTTTCAAGCCACTGCCATTGCTAGGCGGGTCAGTGGGCCAAATCCGATGATAAATACAAACCTTAGAGATCGTTATTCCCTCTTTGGGCTTTAACTGTTGAAAAGCTCTGTTCTGTTTGGCTGGGCTACATTCCAAAGCCTGGTGACCACCCCGCTGCAGCAAAATGCTGAACTAGAGTATTCTTGAAAACCAAAAACATCACCGGAGCTTTTACTGATAGGAAACAGATAATGTCCGCTGTGTGTCTTTCTCTGATCTTTTGTGTTCTATTTTCTTCCAGGCTTGAAAAACCTCTGGTACAGTGGCCCCATGGCACAATGGCTCAGCATTTGTTAGGACACATCTCTCCACTTCTTGAAAGCGTCTGCCAAAACCTGGGTTGAGAGCAGTCTTCACGGTGTTAGCAGTGAGAGCTGGACTTCGGTTAAACTCATGTTTTACTTCCACAGGTTTTAATATGTGGCATGAGCTGAGTGTAATTTCAGAGCCAACATTAACAATGAGCCAACATTAACTTGTAGGCTTAATGTTCAGCTCCACCTCGCTTCTGTTTTTACGTGGGAATAAGTATTTCAGGACAAAAAGAAACCCAAGTCCCTCCAACACATCCACCTCCACTGTAGTAGGTGAAACTTGCTTTCCACAAGAATTCCCAAGCACATTATGGCAAATTTCCCCAAACCTGCTGCAGCTGTGCTGGCGGCCAGCCAGTGAGCTGAAGGCAGCGTGGAATTGAATATCAAGGTGCAATATACATAGCCCAGAGCTACCAGCACGAATGGCTCTGCCCCACGTCTGGCAGAGGCTGTGGCCATTGCAGCAGAGAGCATGGGGACAGGGTGACACTGCTGAGGTGGGCAGCATGTTCCCGGACATCGCAGCTGGGGCTTGGCTGCACTTGGACGTTAGCACCCTCCAGCGTCAGGAATTGCTTAGGGCAATCAGAACATGTATCAAAAACTGTTCGCCTCTTACCCTGTGAGGAATGACAAAATGTTGATCCAGAATAGATTCTTCAGTTAGTGTTTGGGGAGTGCGGGCAGCCTTCTCTCATGCCTTTGCCTCTTCTCTGAGATACCCAGTGCCAGGGCAAGAGGTAATGGGCACAAAGTGGGGCACAGGAGGTTCCTCTGAGCATCAGGCAGTACTGCTGTGCTGTATGGTGCTGGAGTGCTGGCACAATCTGCACAGAGGCTGTGGGGTCTCCTCCTTGGAGACCTTCAGAAGCCACCTGGGAGCCCTGCTCAGGGTGTCCATGCTGGAGCAGGGGTAGGTCAGAATGGTCCAGAGAGCCCTGGTAACCTTACTCTGCCTGGGGTTCTGGGGTTCTCCACAAAGGACAGTTTTTGTTAGCTTTGCTTCCTATAACATCACCCTCTCTTGGCCTCAGCAGAACAATATCTCGATTTTCCTAGTTCTCTGAAAGGACTGTATGAAAATATTCCTTTTGTGGATTGAAAATGATTTTTACCTTGATATGGCAACGGTTCTACATTCCTCATCTTTTCCAGGGCTGTAGGTGCTGCTGCTCCCACTGGTGGCTGCCAGAGGTGTTGGTCTTCAGTTTGGAGGGGGCTGTGGATGAGCACAGGTGCCACAAGTGAAGAAGGAACAGGAACAAGAAACACTACACTAATGCATTTATAAGAGTTTCCAGATAGCAACCACCAGCAACCTCATTACCCCAATTTATGCCCTGAACACATTGGGCAACACTTCCCATAGCAGAGCCAAGGTAGATTGGGTTGATGAGGACAAAGCAGGTGGTGGTACACACCCTGACTATAGCAGGGCGTTGAGTCTGTCCCCTGTCACGTTCCTGTGAGGACTGCTAAGAATATGTAGGCCAGATGAAGTCATTAGTCAGTGGGTGCGCGAGTGGTCGAAAAACATGCTGAACTTATCACAGTTCACCATCAAACTGAAAATTTTTTTTTAATGGGGTCACCCAGGGTCTGTCCAGGGCCTGTTTCTATTTGATATTTTCATTGGTAACTCGGATAATGGAATAAAGTATGCTTATAAAATCTGCCCATCACACTAAGCCAGGAGGATTGTGAGCGTATTGGGGCCCAGGATTAAAATTCAAAATAGTTATGAAAAATCGGAGAGGTTTTCCAGAATCAACAAATGGAACTAAATAGAGACACGTGCAAAGAGCAAAGGGGTCAAAAGGACTCCTATTGAAGTGGAGGTGAATGACCAGATGGAAGAGGAACCTGGGAGATGCTGTGGAGCCAGCACAGACCAGAGAGCACATGGCACCCCTGGGTGCACCCATGGAGATGGAGAAGGTGAGAGCTGGGGGTTTTGTCACAGATTCTGCAGCTTGAGCACTGAGTCCAACAAAGTACATCAGCTTTAAAGAATGATGTAAATAATATAGAAAGTCCTGAGAGACCAATAGAGATGTTAAGGGGTTTATAAAATCTGACCTGTAACAGGATAAAAGAGCTTGGGGTTGTTTGTCCAGAGAAGATGGAGAGGGCAGAAAGGAGCAGGATAATGGCCTTCCGAGATTACCACGAAGAGGATAATGAGTTGCGGCGAGTTGCTCGAGTCTGGGACAAGGAATAGTAGTTTTAATGGGAAGCAAAAGGTATTAGAAACTTCTCAGCTGTAAAGATAAGCTCAGAAGCAGGCACCCTATGTGGGTTAGGGGAGCTCAGCCATTATACATTTTTAAGAACATATGAGGCAAAGATCTGTTGGCGGCGGTCTGTGACAACCCATCTCACATCAGGGATCAAACCACCTCATCTTCCATTGCTGGGATTGCTCTGTTTTCCCCACTGTCATTTCCTGGAGTTTTGCAGGAGCTCAGGGAGCTGTGGGTCTGCTATTTGGGATGCAGGGAAATGTGGCAAGAGGAGAACACAAACACCTCTCTGAAGCATGAGCAGCCTGAGTGTATGGTGCTAGTAATGCATACACCTTACACACAGCTGAAAGCCAGAGCAGATAATCATTTAAGTTCCATCTGCCCTTTGGTTTCCTTGCTCAGTGGGGTGCTTAAAACATCTCCTTAAGGGACGAGATGAAGTTCTGCTCCAATGCCTCATTCCTGAAGAGTATGAGCAGGTTTAGTGCATGGAGGAGGCTCTCTGGTGACAGCCAACGCTATGGTAGAATCATAGAATCACAGAATCTTTTGAGTTGAAAGGGACCATTAAGGGTCATCTGTTCCAGCTCCCCTGCAATGAACGGGAACACCTACAGCTGGATCAGGTTGCTCAAAGCCTCCTCAAGCCTAACCTTGAGTGCCTCCAGGGATAGGACATACACCACCTCTCTGGGCAACCTGTCCCACTGCTTCACCACACGTACTGTAAAAAAAATAAATATATTTATATCCAACCTAAATCTCCCCTCTCTTAGTTTGAAACCATTTCCTCTTGCCCTATTGCAGTCCCTGCTAAAGAGTCAGTTCCCATCTTATAGCCCCCTTTAGATACTGAAAGGCCACTCTCAGCTCTCCCAAGAGCCTTCTCTTATCCAGGCTGAACAGCCCCAGCTCTCTCAGCCTGTCCTTATAGGAAAGATGCCCCACCCCTTGGATCATTTTTTGGTCCTCCTCTGGACATGCTCCAACAGGTCTATGTCACTCCTGTACTGAGGACTCCACTTCTGGATGCAGTATTCCAGGTGAGGCCTCATCACCACAGAGTAGAGGAGGCAGGATCATCTCCTTCACCCTACTGACTACGCTTCTTTTGATGCAGCCCAGGATACAGTTGGCTTTCTGGGCTGTGAGGGCACGTTGGTGGCTCATGTCCAGCTCGCCATCCATCGGTACCCCCAAGTCCTTTTTGGCAGCGCTGCGTTCCATCCTTACATCCCCCGGCTTGTATTGATAATGATTTACCATGACCCAGGTGCCAGACATTGCAATTGGATTTGCTGAACCTCATGAGGCTCACCTGGGCCCACCACTCAAGCCTGTCTGGGTCTCTCTGGATGGCATCTTGTCTCTCTGGTGTGTCAACAGCACTTGGATGTCATCCATAGACTTGCAGAAGGTGCACTTGATCCCACTACTGATGTCTTTGATGAAGATATTACAGAGCACTGGTCCCAATACTGACCACTGAGGAACATCACTCTGCACTGATCTCTGTCTGGACATTGAGCCATTGACCACCACTCTGGGCATGAGGTTATAATTTGAATCAGTCACCACAATGCTGTTCCTACTCCAAGTGCCAAAAAATAGAATACCAAAGCTGCACATAACAAAGGTAACCATACTACTTTGTACACCAGAACAACTGTTTACTGGCAACTCACCGTCTTTCTACTTTTTTATTTTTTTTTCATTGTGAGATGGCCTATGATAAAACGTGATTTGAAAAGCACATAGTTAAGTAATAAGTGCAATCTGCTTGCTATTACAGATCCTGTCCTGAGCTATGAATCAATGCCTTTTCTCTGCAACAGTCCTGGGTTATTCAAGCACATAGGGCTGTGTTCTAGGAAACTGTAAAAATTGTCTCCTCAATGATAAATAATTGCTTCTTCTTTAGAAGCACTTGTTATCACCTCTTCATATCGAGTATTTTTAGTACTAGCAAAATATCTTCTTTTCAGCTCCCTGGAGACATCTGCTCTCCATATGGCTGTCTTGCTGCCGCTCCCACAGCTTGTTTCTGAGGAGACTCGTGATATGACAGATTGGAATTATTTCCAGCTCCTTGAACCCTTCACTGGTTCCTGACTCATGTAATTGAGCTTAACAAATTCTACACAACAGTATATTTTTAATCCCTCTTGACGAGGAAATTTGTGTCACATTGCTTCTGTTGTCAACAAGTTGCCCTTGGAGCACAGAGGAAGAGAGCTGGTGCGGTGCTGAGCCCATCTAGCATGTGTCATCCCTTTGAGTCCTTCTGGTTCCCTGCAGAAGCCCATGGGATGTGATACAGGGACACAGTCCCACTGGTGTGACTGTTGGTCCAGCACAGCCCGTATGAAGAGCCCCATTCCTGTGACCCATGTCAGAAAATCAAGGCCATCCCACGGCTATCCTGTTGCTTCAGTGATTTCCAAACATCATTCTGTGGAACAAAGTTTTGTTCCGTGATCATGGAGTGGGAACATAATTTTTTTTGTTGGCTTGGCAGTGGATTCCGGAGTGCGGATCAAGAGCTAAAAGATAATGGCTTATGTTTGTGTGTTGTGCACATATCTATAGTTACCTCTAATTCCCCACTGTACCCTGACACGTGTGCGCACTCTCTGATCTCACACTATAAAACACATGCACTGTTCAAATATGTTTCCTCATGCTTTACTGCAGGGATTGACAGTGTGAATCTTTATAGAAGCTGTTATAGTAAAAAGAAACACAAAACTCTATCAAGTGATGACTCAGCACAACAGAATGACATTACGAAGACCAGTGGGGAAAAACCCCACAGCTGATATTTTAAGAGCAAAACCTTTATAAAAATGCAGTGGTCAGTGCTGAATGTTAATAGCTTTCACTCTGCAGGTTTGCATATTGCAGTAACAGTCCAAGCACACACTCTCCTTTCAAGCCATCAGGAATTAGGGAGCTGCCTGCGACCCAATCCCAAAAGCCATGTTTAGGAGATGTTGTGCCAAAGCCCCATGGGGCAGTAAACCTGGGCACCACTCGTGTCAGAGCAGCACAGTGTGCTGAGACCCATGGCTGCTCCTGTGCTGAGCCAGCACTCATTTTGCTCTGAAAATCTGACACTTAGAGCTTTCTGCACACTATAATTTCCATGCTATGTAGCTAAAACTCCAAGGATACAAGATAAGGCTGTGAGAAATTCACCCAGCCATGATATCTTTTTGATACCAAATTCAGAACAAATTCAATTGTTCTTAATTAGAAATAAAAGAAGTCAATTATTTTGGCAAATACGTACTACATACAAAATTCCTGGAGAAAAATACTCTGGGTCCCACTGAGAGTGGTGGGGACAAAGTAAAATAATAAAACAGGGGGAAAAATACCATATTTCTGCTACATTTTTGGTTAGAGAGAAACTCACCAGTCTTTTTATCCACTGTGTAAGAGATATGGTATACAAATTGTTTCTTGAACATGAAAAATAACATTTGGGCTTGCTCCTTTGGGTCGGTTCAGAGATCTGTGTTCTATGGCTACACAAATAACTTCTACATATGTAGCAGCATATAGGGCACATTCAGCAGATAGGATACTGCTTGGTTTCTGAACAGTATTAGATGCATTAGTAATTCATTGCATCATTAAAGACTTAAAGGGCAGAGATCTGTCAAGTTCAGTATGCTGCTTTGTCTCAACATTTCCTGCATCCCGGGTTAGAGCAGGACAATTCAGCGGCATGTTCTCCAGCGCTGAGCCACTGCCAACATTTTCTTAATGGGATTAAGTTGTGCCTTGTTACTGTACAAAGACATATTTTAAGTGTGCTTGGCCATTCATCTGGAGTAGGATTCTCTTCAGGTCAACTAGTACCCTGGATTTGTGAATAGTAAAATCTTTACTTCATTACTCACCAAAATTCTTCCCCTTGAATTTATCCAATTAGTGACAGAGGTATTAGAAGGAGAAGCAAGATTTTAGATCCACTAGAGTCGTCAGAAGCTTTTCCCTTCCTTTAGTATCTCTGTTAGTAACTGAGTAAACACGGGAAGAAGTTCAGCCTTTTGGCGTATGTACAGTTCCAAAGAATACTGAACAACAGCAGCACGGAGGAACTCTTCTGTGGTGATGCCCTGAAGCAGGAAGTTCAGACTGCGGCACTACCATGCACAGCTAATCTAAGGGTTGGAGGGAGTGCTCAGGGCATGGAGTGGGAGTGGGGGTGAAGTGGACTGCTTGGCTGCCCAAGGAGCAGCAGGGACCGAGTCATTCTTGGGCCATGATGCAGGTGGCCATCACATCAACAACAGTCCAAACTTGATGAAAATACTTATGTTTGCTTTATCCTCAGCCAAGATCCACACCTGCACAGATGTGCCTGGCACAAGAGCCAGCAGAGATTTCAACCAGGCTGAGCAGGACAGCTCACAGCCATGCACAGCAGGCTTTGCTCACCCGGGCATTTGGCACTCTGGGTACAGCAGTGCACTGGAGATTTACAATAGCTACAGTCATTACAAGTAGTGGATAGAAGGGCAGCACCCATACAAGAGGTAATGGTCTCAGTTTGTGCTGGGGAGGCTCAGGTTGGATATTAGGAAAAACTTTTTGGGTGCATGGTGGGGCTAGGTTGGCCGTTGGACTAGATTATTTTAGAGCTTTTTTCCGATGGAAGCTGGAGGCTTGCCAATGTGACTCTCATCTACAAGAAAGGCCGTAAGGAAGACCCGGGGAACTACAGGCCTGTCAGCCTGACCTCGGTATCAGGGAAAGTTATGGAGCAGATGATCTTGAGGGAGATCACACGACACATGCATGGCAACCAGGGGATCAGACCCAGCCAGCACGGGTTCACCAGGGGCAGGTCGTGCTTGTCCAACCTCATCTCCTTCTATGACTGGGTGACCAGACAGGTAGATGAGGGAAAGGCTGTTGATGTAGTCTACCTGGACTTCAGCAAGGCCTTCGACACGGTCTCCCACAGTATTCTCCTGAGGAAACTGGCAGCCCGTGGTGTGGACAGGTTCACTCTTCTCTGGGTGGAGAACTGGCTGGAGGGCCGTGCCCAGAGGGTAGTGGTTAATGGAGTTAAGTCCAGCTGGCGTCCTGTTATGAGTGGTGTCCCCCAAGGGTCAGTTTTGGGGCCCATCTTGTTTAATATCTTTATTGATGACCTAGATGAGGGAATTGAGTGTACCCTCAGTAAGTTTGCAGATGACACCAAGTTGAGAGGATGTGTCAAACTGCCTGAGGGTAGGGAGGCCCTTCAGAGGGTTTGGATAGGCTGAACAGCTGGGCTGAGCTCAATGGGATGAGGTTCAATAAGGCCAAGTGCCGGGTCCTGCACTTTGGCCACAATAACCCCATGCAATGCTATAGGCTTGGGGCAGAATGGCTTGAAGAATGTAGAGAGGAAAAGGACCTGGGGGTGTTGGTTGATGCTCGGCTCAACATGAGCCGGCAGTGTGCCCAGGTGGCCAAGAAGGCCAACAGCATCCTGGCCTGTATTAGAAATAGTGTAGCCAGCAGGAGCAGGGAGGTGATCATCCCCCTGTACTCAGCTCTGGTACGGCCACACCTCGAGTACTGTGTTCAGTTTTGGGCCCCCCACTACAAGAAGGACATTGAGGCCCTGGAGCGTGTTCAGAGAAGGGCAACAAAACTGGTGAGGGGTCTGGAGCACAAGTCTTATGAGGAGCGGCTGAGGGAGCTGGGATTGTTCAGTCTGGAGAAGAGGAGGCTCAGAGGAGACCTTATTGCACTCTACCACTTCCTGAAGGGGGGTTGTGGTGAGGAGGGGGTGGGCCTCTTCTCCCTGATAAATAACGACAGGACGAGAGGGAACGGCCACAAGTTGCGCTGGGGAAGATTTAAATTAGATTTGAGGAAACATTTTTTCTCTGAAAGAGTGGTCAGGCACTGGAATGGCCTGCCTAGGGAGGTGGTTGAGGCACCATCCCTAGTGCTGTTCAAGAAGCTTTTAGATGAGGTGCTAAGGGAATTGATTTAGTAGTTTAGTGGGTAGGGATGGTGTTAGGAGGATGGTTGGAATAGATAATCTTGTAGGTCCTTTCTAACCTAATGTACCTATGAACCTATGAACCAACCTTAATGATTCTATGATTCTACCACAGACACAAAGTCTTCCTGAAGGCTTGTAAACCATCACAAAATGTCCCCTACAATATTTTTTTTGAGAACTCTGCACTCTCTAGGAGTGTATCAAGGATTTTTGTTCTTGTAATTGTTCAGTAGTGGAAGTCCTTCGCTTGCTTAAACATGGATTTATTAAAGACTTCATTATGATCTTATTTCACAGCTATATAATTCTGCTGCTATGAAGTTATCCCAAATGACTTTTAAACACAACAAATGAATGTGAAAAAATTAGGAGTGTTGCCAAAATGTGCCTGGGGAGAGCATTCACACATTTGATTTTGAAGTAGAAGGTGCAGCACAGTGCCCTATTCTCCTCTTTTGAAGAGTGGTAGAAACCAGGAGTGACGTCATAGCAGCACTGGTGAAAAGGAGAGGAAAATCAAGACAAAGTCTTATCTCAAAGATGGATGTTTTCGAACTTCATAGCTTTATTCAAAAAATCTTTCCAGTTCTGTGGACCAAGCATTAGTGTTGTTGACCAACTAGTCTGTAGTTAAGCAGGGTCACCCAGTTGCTGCTCACAAATGGCCTAGGACAACACTAACAAGCTCTGCACCTCTGACAATGGCTGCAACACTACCAGTGCAAAAGCAACTATTGGTAGAATTAAAACAAATTTATGGCAAAAATTAAAACATTTATATTTTAACATCTCCAGACTTTATTAGGTGTTCTTTATACAGTCATCTGGTATGTTTAAAGAGTGAGCAATCATATAAAAGGAAATATGGTCATAACTGATTGAAGTAATAAAACCCTGAAACTAAATAACATCTCATAACTCATTACACAGCATATATTAGATTTCATTACATCAGTATATGACTTAGTAGTAAATTCTCCTGTTGGTCGTAAACCTCTAAAGTGTTGTCATCCTGAAAAATGAAATTAAAAAAGAGAAGACAATGTCAGGATGCTTTGGTAGTGCTCATATTGTTGTGGAACAGCCCCACCTGCCGATGTGGGGAAGAAGCCTTCATGGGCCATGGGTGATGCCGGGGCATTTGGCAGGGACCACAGAGAATCTGGTCACCAAACAGGTTACCCACAGAAACAGCAGTGCTGGGGCCTTCCAGGCCTCTCCCTCTCACTGCGAGCACTTACCAACACTTGGCCTACCAAGTCCCAAGGGCTCCCCAGGCCACTAGTGCCTTCTGCTGTCCTTCTAAGGCCTGAACGCAGCCCATAAGGCTGGTGCCTTGCCACAGGGCCTTCTCTGCTCATCTCCCCCCTCCATTTAACAGCTTATAATTACACCAAGCAACCAGTCGGCAATCGTACTGCCTGCAACATCTGGGAGATCTTAAGGCCGATCCCAGGCCAAGCGGCACTGATGTAATTGTTTTGCTGGGTGAAGGATGATAACTTTCCCCACGTGTGTTTATACTCCTTCAAAATAATCCAATGGTTTTTTTGAAGATCACTTATGTCAACACGTGCTTTATTGTGTCTTACGTGCTTTTATAGCACTGGGTGGAAGCAGCTGGTAAAGAAGTCCTCTTTCAAAGCATACCTTCTCTTGTTCTTCTTGAAACAGTTTGTTGGATCACTGTAAAGCAGAGAGACTTTAATGGCTGTTTTGGAGGTGTCCAGGCACACAGCAGATCTGTGGGGTTATACACATGGATTAAAAGCTAAGTATAAAAATGAATCAAAGAAATCCCCCAAAGCTCTAGGAGTGGAGAGGGCTACTCCCCTCCTTTCTACAAAGCTCACAACTGGTTAAGAATGAGGCTATGCAAAGCCAGGTGCTCCATACCCCAAACCTGCACTGAAACCAGCCCTAGGGAGCAGCTGCAGACCTTGAGGCTCTCCAGCAGGAGCTGCTGCTCCAGCAGAAGCTGTCCTCAGGGCATGGATAGCAGATGGGGCAGGTAACAATGCTCTCTGGAGCAAGCCAGGTGAACCTGGGCTGCTATGCGCAGGCTTTAAAGTACAGATAGGAAACATCTGTCGTAACAGTATAACCAGTCTTATAATGGGAGTAGCAGACTCTCCTTAAGACAGCTGTACTTCCGAATGAAATATACTTTGTTAGATATTCCCCATATAAATAAATAGGGGTAACTTCTCAATAATTTTTTATTCTCTATTTTGCAGGAAAAGAAAACTAAAAACAAAACAAAAACCACCTATCGCTGCTTTCAGTGCCGACACAGATCCTGATTTTGTCCTTCTACAGCCTAAGTAGCCCTAGGCAGGGACAAGTGCCATAATAAAGCTCCGAAATGCTGATCTCACTCTCTGGTAACTCAGGTTTTGCAATGCACAGAGCAGGGCTGAGCCAAACCTCACCTGGCAGCAGAATACATTTTGCTTTTTATCAGAGCCACTTTTACACTCCCGCAATAGTCTCATTAGCCCTAATAGGCAAGCTGGGCCCTGAGCATAGCTCAGCCCTTCCTATGCACTGATGGAAAATTAAAGAGTTTCCTTCCATCTTCTTCAGTGTGAGAACACAGCTGAGAATCTTTCAGGATTTGGAGAATTTTTAGCTAATTGAGGTAAACCAAACATACCTAGCTGCATTTATGACTATTTCAGAATAGTATCTTTTTAAGCTAATACTCCACCGGGGAGTACAACTTGCAGACAAAAGCCCTCTGAAGTGCCTTGAAGAGATCTGAGCTCTGTGCTCTGAACTTTGCTGCTTATAAGCAATCATTTCAAACTGCCAGGCCACAGCGGGAATATGAGGCTTCGTAAAAGGGCTTAGGTGTTATAATACTGAGCGTAGCAGCATTTCGCTGGGTGTCTCACTATCCAGCATCCACACAATCCAGAAGACTTAGAAACAAAGAACCAGATCGCACAACCCAGCAGGGAACCACTTTAGGAAATGTTGAAGAGAGCATAGCCCAGCTGTGCTGAGGTACCTCTTTCTGATCAGGTTTCAAGCCCCACATCCCTTCCCAGAGTAGGAACTGAAGCAGCACACGCTCATAAAACAGCAACGGCAATTCTAACACTTGCTTAGGCCTTGGAAGAGAAAGATCCAGGTCTCCTCTTACATTGCAGAGATGTGAATATCTACTCCCAGCCTTAGGCTGTGACTATTGGGAAGTCCTCTTGAAGCCCTTCTGCTTTTCATGGGAAGAAGCCGATGAGGTTGAGAAAGGGGAATTGGATAGTTCGGTTATGTTTGGACACTCTGGCAACAGCACGAGGACAGCTTGGGCCCCTCTCCCAACTCAGTTCAATGGAAGATAGTCTCTGAATATATGTGAAGACTGATACGTCAGTGAGCACCATGAACTGGGGGGGTTCCCAAAGCTAGGACACACAGATGCCACCTTCTCTAGCAACATACAAAGCTTTTTTTGTGAAGAAAAGGAATTGAGCCCATTGCCGCCCAGCATAAATCAGCTTGAATAGCTAACAAGTAGAAGGTATTGATGTGGTCTTCACAAGGCTTGCTCTGAAAACACCCACACTGCCAGGTAAACAGAATTGTCATTCCTGGCATCCCAAGCTGTCCAACCAACCTGTTACCTTGTCCATGACTTAGGTCTCGGGCAAGCCAAGGACCATTTGACACCGAAGCATTTAGAAAATTGCCCTGGAGGATATCTGCACCTCAGCATGACTTGCAGTAGAATTTGGGAAACCGAGCTTTGGGATCAGGCCTAGTTCTCCAAGGACACTTAGATACTAACCCAAACTGTTTACCGTGGAGACAGTCGCCTGTGTAGTTTCCAGATCTGTCCTTTGGGCCTTAGACTGGCTGCAAATAAAAAGGAGGCTAAGAAGTGAAGTCACTCAGGGCACTTAAGTCAGCTGCATACCCAGAGGGCCTCCAAGTTCCATCTCTGGCCTCTCCCCAGAGCAGCAGTGGTGCAGGTTATGTTTGCCTTCTGTGGATTGCACAGGCAGCCCTTCCCACAGCTGGAGCTCCAGTCCACAAAAGCCAACCGCAACGGTGCAACAGCACCGCGGTGAAATCCTGAAGATAATCTTTGACTTCTGCTGTCTAGAGAGAAAACACTTCAAGTAGGAATGCGTTTATCACATTAATCCTAAAACAGTTCCATTATAATGACAAGTGTGATGTTTCATCAAAATTCTTAGGAGATTTATATCTGCTGTAGCTCTCCTTTGGATGGAAGTTGGATGTAAAACAAGCATATGTTTCTTGTTACAGAGCTGCAAAAAAAAATAATCCATTGTTTCTTGGTTGACTGATTGAAAATTTAAAGAAATCAGTCTGCCATAACAAACATGATCTCTACAAATCCAAATGCATTCTTATATTTCACTGTCTATTTAATGAAGGAACTTAAATGAAGTAAAGGTTCACTGAAAAACAGTTAAAAACATTTAAGCTATAACCATCATCAAGCTGCAGCATTAATAATATTAACTCAGATTCTCTTCATTCCATATTTAGATGGGCCTAAAAATGCGAACTCAAACAAAGAAATATATCTCCATTTTTGGAATCTGTATAGATTTTATATCCAGAAAACTACAACAGTGAAGATTGAGGTTTCAAAATCAAGTTTGTAAGCTTAGGAGGTGCTGCTGCCTTTTTTATTACAATAAAGTGACAGTTTTTTTTTTTTTTTCCAGTGGGAATCCCTTTTATTCAGGAACTCTTTTCAGCACACTGCTCCACCTTGCTTACTGCACACTGTGCAGGACACAGAAGTATCAGCTTCTGGACAAGTATTTCTACACTTCACTTCATAGGAATAAGGACTGTGAGGTCTTTTTCAAATCTTAGCAAGAGTTACTCCTGGCAATGCCACCAGTATGATCTGTCTTGTGACCTAACAAATACCAACGCCTTCATCTAGTATTCTTCAGAACAGATCTACTGAAAAGATACAGCTACAATCACTTGGCATTCCTGCAGATGGAAATCAGAACACTTACAAAGTGCAATGCATGGTGTTACAGAACTTCATGACAGTAAAGAAAACCTCATTCTCCAAAACTTAATGCTGTTTTTCCTTCACCATCAGACTGTTTTTTCATCCTTGTCAATTTGTCTCACTTTACTGCTTTACTTTTCTGCAGACAGCAAGCCCATGGCTGCACAATCCTTGATCGTTCAGAAACAGCACACAGCTTACACAAGAAACTTGCAGGATCCCACAGACAGCTGCTGAGATAGGTCGAATTTCTACAAGGAGATTACAGATATTATAATTGTGTCTCCAACATTTGCAAGTCCACTCTTCCCCATCCCAGACGTTTTTAATGAAGAAGTAAATTATTCAAAAATAGGAGTCACACTGACTCCAGCTTGTCACCAATAGGATTTGAGTACTTCAATACCATACAGCTTTTACTCGACTCTTAACGCTCATAATGTCAAATATGAATGTTAAGTCAGTGATTTTGCCTGTCATGCCAATTGGTACATGGAAGCTTCCCACTCTGTTCAAAAGTCAGCCTATTTTCAAATGCCTCATGTCATCAAAACCCTTTTCTCCACCCTAATTTTTTTTAAAAAGCTTTTGAATCACAATAACCACAGTTCAAAACTATGGTCAAAGGGATACTAACTTTATTTGTAAGTTCTCAAAAATGCATCACTGAAGGATGCATGCTTCAATGATAAGGTTTTACGATAGGAGATGAAAGAAACCCCAAATTCTCAATGTAATCTATTTGCAAAATTCTTAAGGAATATTGGCAATACAGATACTTTAATACTCTTTCGATTTTATGTCAGGCTGTAAAGTACTGGGATAAATGTTTAACCCAGGAATGGCTGTATCCATTTTGCAGATTGTGTTGTGGAGTCTCCTTCTCTGGAGATATCTGAGACCTATCTGTACACCTACCTGTGGGATCTGCTTTAGGGAACCTGCTATTGCAGAGGGGCTGGACTCAATAATCTCTAGATTCTGTGATTTTTAGAGATGCAAGCAAAGAAAGCAAAGAGATAAAGATCAGTAAGTGTCATGAGCAAAGCTAAAAAACAGAATCCTGGATTAGAAGTTCAAATAGAAATTAGTCGTATTAATCCAAAGTTACAGTCATGGCTTGCTCCATATCTGTGTACCTTTTATTCTTTTTAACTGTTCTAGCTTTTGCTCTAGGAATTTTTGCATTTGTCAGATAAGCATTCGTAACAAAAAAGGTACTTTGCTGCTATCACACAGGATAGTGTGCTTCATACCAAAGGGTATAACAGATTTCAAGTTTTGCAATTTGTGTGTAATAACACAAAACAGGTCTCAAATTAACACTACCATTAAACTCAAGGTCTTCAGCCAGCAAGGGCTGCCATTTTCAGATACACTTGAATCACTTCTGTGTTTAAGTGGAGCCTGAATTATACACATCTCTAATATTTAAGCCTGTTAGTGTAACAGTTCAAAATATTTGATGCCATTCACTGTAAATAATATCCTCCAGGCCAAGCAAAAAAGGGGAAGTTAATTATACTGCAAAAAGCACATTGGTGTATAACCTCTATCCTTTTAAAAAATGTCATAAGCTGAAATGAGACAGACGTTAATATTTATATGAAAATAATCTTTTATGTTTTAGCAACACATATAGTACAAAAAGCTAGAGAAACATCCCCTGATTTTATGATTAAGGAACCATTTCAATTTGTTATTACTGTAAATACATAAGTGCTGATATACACACATGCTGTTACCTTCTGCTGTCTCACGACACCAACGCAACATGAAGAGCAGGCCCTGCACTGCCACCTCCAAGGAGAAGATAAAGGAAATAGCACCTCCTTTTTAACTTAACAACTTCACCAGCAGTTCTGGGTGTTTCTTTCCTAACCCTCTAACTACAGGAAACAGCTGTACTACAAAAGAAGAAAGTATCAAGAAGCTGGAATGAAGACCACATACCGTTAAGCTAATGTGTAATGTATATGCTCAAAGGAAAGATTTGAACATTAGCTTGCAAACGTTTATAAAGAAGCCTTCCCAGGAGATGTTATACTTTGACATATTTATTTAAGTTGGACGAACAGACTCAATGAACAAGCTGAAACAAGTATTCCTTCAGCCTTACATGTGCTTCCCTGAAGACTTCAATAACCAAACATTGATATATCAAAAAAAAAAAGTGGCTATTTGCATGAAGTAGTTCAATAGTTACTTCTTGTTCCATGCTTCTCTTTCAAGTCGTTCACGGATTACTTCTTTTAGGTATGGTTCAAGATAAGGCTTATCCTGAAAAAAGAAAGGAATATAAACATGCTTATATTTAAAAGGGAGGTCCAGAAACAACTCAGACCATTCCTACAGATTGCCTCTCTCTCATTCTTTCTCAGATTTAACAACAGAGTGTAAGAGAAGGGGGTTAAAAAAGGGGAAAAAAAGGAATTGCACTACTCATTCTGAAAAGGTAATTTGGTATCTGACAAGTTTTGCCAAGTCTGCAAAGACAAATTCCCTAATGTAACCAGTTCTAATTCCTAATGCCTCACCATAAAAATGATGCTTTCAGTTTCACCTTCAGAAATAGCATTGGGCTTGCCCAAGATCCACTTGAATTACATCAGGTCCAAGTAAAATACTATTTGCATGGGAGAAACTTATTTTCAACTTAACTTCCAAATAGCACTGCAAACAGATTCAGCAGAACACCTGACTATGTTTAGTTGCTAATCAAACTGCTGCTCAATCACTCTATGGAAACAGATAGTCAACGCAGCATTTACCAAAAAAATGACCAATAACACAAGGAACAGCTTCTGCTTCTGGAGAGAAATTAAAGCTCTTGTGTTACCTTCCAGTCCAAAGCCTAGTGGCAAGATTCCTTTCTACCTCATCTTTGGAGAAAGATAAAATGGAAAGCAATGCAAATCTGTGAGTTAATTCACTGCAAAGAAACATTTTAACTACAAAAAAAAGGCAGATTTTGTTTAATTTGGTTTTCACATTGCAGTAAGATGCTTACTCTAACACACAGTTCTACTTTAAATTATTCTTCCTCCTTGGCATACTCGTGAACTGTATAGAAAGTCATGAGCCATAGCTTTTATTAATAAACTCATCAGAAGACTCTCCATAGTTACTAGAGTGTATCTGGTTACCTGACAGTTTAGAATATGTCATCTGAATACAAGAGTGCTATAGTTTTGAGCTGCAGTTTAAGCTCTTGTTATCTTGAACAAAACGTTCTAATTTCCACTGCTAAAATCCAGACTTGTAAGCAGAATTCCAAAGCAATGTTAGTCAAAGGTATTTTATAAGATATATACTGATTTACTCATTTTAAGTAACATGTAGGCATGCATCTCTTCATAGAGATTCAGAGTCCCACAGACTGATCACAGCCCTGTCATTAAGAGCACCTTGAGAAGACCTGGCACACTCACCTCCTCGTATTTCACCCACTGTTCTTTTGGAAGGATCCGGTGTTTCAAGCTTAAATCAAGTGCTCTCTTAATGCGAAACATTCTTTCATTGTAAAGATCCTCTGGAAGTCTCTTCAGTGCCTCTTTAACATCATCGTCTTCATACAATGTATCATCTCGCATTAATCCTGTACCAAAAATATTTTTACAGTATCACCGAACAGATCTTCCTAAGTCCTAAGTCAAGACTAACAAAGATGTTTCAAGACCTGGGCATAACATTTAGAATGCAAAATTGTGAAGAAATCAAACATAGGAAAAGAGAGATACTAATTCCTCATAGAGAATAAAACTGTGAATATTGAGTTACACACACTTTTGTTCCTTTTCTTATGAAAGGATATGAAAATGGATACTTGATTCAATGTGTTTCATCAGATATTCAGATCTGAGAGCAGATTTCTTCTCTACTTTCTATCCTTGTATTTCAGATGGCAGCCTATGTAAGAGGTTTAAGAGCTGATTCTACTACAGTCAGCTGATCACAGATGTGACCACTTCAGTATTTAAGAACAATTCTCTTAAAAGTCCAGTGCTAACAAAGCCTTGATGCCCACTGACTATAACAAGCAACAGAAATATGAAACTACTCAAACTGCTTGTGCCTGAGTTCTTATCTTTCCTCCAAATGGGACATAATTCAAGTAGAAACATCTAGTCCTCTGAAAGGGAAAACCACCACCACTTTTTTTTGTTTGTTTGTTTTTGGAATGAAGAATTTCTGAAATTTAACCAACCCTGCTTACAATTTCAGTATTTACAACAAAGGACAAAACATTACTTCTGTATCATTTCAAGACTAGATTATAAGAGTACAGCTACTGACTTGAGGTCCAAGGTGTTGATCTCACATTACTTGGATTGGCAATCATCTCCCAGTAAAACAGAATTTATTTTAAGCAACATATTCTTGAACCCAGTTTTGCAGTTTCTTGCTAAAGGCACAAAAAACGCAGCCACTATTTTAATCACTAGATTTCAGAAAAGCAGAAAAAAGCATTAAAGTCTTCAAGAGTTTAACAGACAACTGAACCTCTAGAAGAGTGACAGTGGCAGAGGAACAAATTTCAGTCGTTCAAATTCTGTTTTTCATAATGTCCCCGGGGAAAGTATGTGAACTTCCTTTAAATAATTCACTCAAACTGCTGTCAGTAGTAATAGCAGTCTTCATATTCAGATTCTCTTGTCATTCAAAAACAGTTCCACAATCTGTATCATTGAAACAAGCTCAGTAAAAACAATGGACAAATAAAGTACAATACCATCAAGGTAATCTCCTTTAATTAAGGAAACACTACTTTTACAGTTACTTGACCATTAAGCAGGTCAGAGACTAAATCCTTTTTTGCAGACTGAATACTTTGCATAAATATCCCTGACTGCTATCAGCAGCAATTTCTCCATTTTCAGAGATAGTATTTGGGAGGATAACTTTTTTCCACAGATCAATGTAGCAGCTGATGTTGATAGAATGACACATCAAAATGCCTACACTGAACCAACCATAACTAGATTGAGGACTGTCGCTCTTGAAAAGCTCTAAGTCCCAGTGAAGTACTTGCCATATTTGTTGAACCCAGCTGCGTTATAGTACCACTTTCGAATCCTGTCCATCAGGCGGCCACCTCCTGAAACTACAAAGGACTGTCATCAGTTGGAGAACAAGATAAAATTCAGCATTCCACACCACTATATCAGCATGAAAATATTTGTTAAACTCTTTCACACATAGTAATACAACACCACTCAGAAGCCTAAGCCTCTCTGCTTTCCAGTATTCAGAAACAGAGATTGAGCATACAGGATGAGTGCTTGTTCCACGCAGTATTTTGACCTGTTCCATGCAATTTAAATATCAGACTACTTTAAGGCTGACATCACTGCTAAAAATTCATAACCAAAGACAGTAGTTGTAGTGTCAAGCTCTGTAAGTGTTACTTGAGCTAAGAGCAGTGTTCAATCTTTTCAGCTTTTCTAGGACGCTTTAGGACCTGATAAGAAATGTCAGTGACGGTCAGAGCCCGATGCCAGCGTTCTGGCAGGTCACCAGAGCCTCGTGGAAAGGTGGCGGCTCCTAAGCAATTCCCTATCGCTTGCGAGCCCCTCAGCCCCACCGAGCTGAAGGACAAGCTCAAAGAAGGCCGGGACAGAGGTTACCGAGAGGCGACAGAGGCCAAGGACACAAGGCACCCAACGCGTCCCCACCTCCCCGCCGCGGCCCACAGCCCCCCCCAGAGCCGCGGAAAGGATGACGGGACGAAGACAAGCCCGGCGGGACGAGCCCCGTGCCATGGCCGCCTTCAGCCGCGAGCCCTCTGCCGCCTCACCCGTTGCCCTCGCCGCCATCTTGACCTCGGCGCGGCGCGCTGCCTGCTGGGGGCGACCGGCTGGGGACACTGCGCAAGCACAAGGGGGCGGGGGGCGGCCGCCAATGGCAGCGCGGCGCAGGCGCATGCGCAGAGAACCCGGCGTGGGGTGGGGGCGGGGACGGTGGCGGCCCTGTGGGAGCGAAGCGGGTTTAAAGAAGGAAAATAAAGAAAAATCTTTAAAATAGAGAGAAAAAACCAAAGCGGAACTACTCGAGTTATACCGCTGCGGCGCGGATAAGGAACTGCGTTAGCTCTGGCAGTGGTGGTTTCTTTGTATTCAGAAAGATTAAAGCTCAGGTTTTAAGACGTCCATGACGGGAGATACCATGGTTTGTCATCAGCTGGGTAGTGCTGAGCACAGCAGAGCAAATTCACAAAAATCCCTCTCAGTTGCTGACTGCCTACAGAACCTTTTTCAGCCTCGTGTGACAAAGGGGTACTTCACGTTCCAACACCAAGCTTTTAACAAACGGAGACGTTTCCATTAAATAAACAGAAATCCAAATGGAAACATCTGGATTTTAATTTCCTGACCTATTTTAACTGGAAGAATAGAAGCTTCTAAACAATAAAGTATTAGCTTGCATTTGGGCTTAGTTTCTTCACATTGCTCAAAAACACTGCAAAATATTTCATAATTCAGTATAAACATAGTTTACTCACTGATAGTATAAAATACCTTTAATACTCCCACAATTCCCATTTTACTTCCATTATAATTGAGCAACTGTCAATTAACCACATACTATAGCCCCTTTTTGTGCAGTTATTTCTATCCTAAAGTCATAAAAATCACATCAGGGTGAAGTAAAACTGCTTCTCCTGTCAACAAAGCAAAGACAAAAGTGACTTAAACAAAACTAGACGTGTCTCTAAAATTGAGGAGCTTTTTTTTCTTATTGTGATTTGCCAGCTTCAAAAAGAAACACCTTTGCAACCTGTTAAAAAACGCCCTTTTGTATGAGCAACTTAACTTTACATATGTAATAGTGTATTTCTCTCTGCTAGAAAGAAGAGTAAATAACATTACTAGCTCTTTAAAATGAGAATAGGTAATCATGCCAATTCTTTGCTATTACATTAGCTTGCTAGTAGGGTGAGAAGATGGAGGGAGACACTGGGAAGATGTCACTATCCAGTTTTCCCATCTCTCAGAACACTGAAGTTATTGGGAAAAAAAAAATCCACTTCAATTTACTTCTCTGTGTGCTCCATCATTCACGCTGAATGAAAAGCTAGCAATTAATCACAAGGTTTACATCAATGGCAGTCAACATCTACCCACCTAATTCTTTTAAAATATAATTTTAAGTCACCATAAACATTGCTGTAAGCCTTTAGTTATGAAACACTTGTAGGATGTAATGAATTCTTAAACAATAAGGAAATTGAGACCTTAAAAGGGAGCAGTTTTTCAAAAATGTTTATTTCATACCTTTATTCTATTCCTTTCTACGTGTGTTAATAATTAAATAGTTTTTAAGAATTTTTCGAAGTCCTCCATAGAGGCTTTGGCAATCTCTGTACAAAACACCTCATCGGGCAAGGACACTAGCTGGTCCAGAGAGATGTATCTGGGTTGAGTTGGGTCATACTGGGCTCTTCCCAAGAATATAAGAAACATATGTCTCTCTTTGATTCGTAATAGTTTTGAGTTGAAAACCTAAGAAAGGAAGAAAGAAAGAATCATAAAATCACGGAAGAGAATCTCTTGGGTAGTCTGAATTTCAGATTCTGTCAAATCTAAAGTAAAACATTCTTCAGACAAACTGGAGCAAGAAAACAAATAATTTACATCTTTCCTCTTCATTTTTGTCAACCATCAAGTAGTTTGTATTTATATATATGAATGATTTAAATTCTAAGTGAATGTTTCAATCTAACATACTGAGATGTATACACCAGGAAAATCAGGGAGCAGTACAACTCTCTTGAGCACAATACTTAGAATCATAGAATGGCCTAGGTTGAAAAAGGATCTCAAAGATCATGTAGTTTCAACCCCCCTGCCCTGGGCAGAGTCACCAACCACTAGAGCAGGCTGTCCAGAGCCACACCCAGCCTTGCCTTGAATGCCTCTAGGGATGGAGCATCCACAACCTCTCTGGGCAACCTGTTCCAGTGCATCACCACCCTCTAAGCAAAAAGCTTCCTCCTAACATATAACCTGAATCTCCCCTGTCTTAGTTTAAAACCATTCTGCTTTGTCCTCACTATCAACCCATGGAAAGTTGTTCCCACTCCCTCTTAGTACACTTAGATAACTATATGCTATAATTCATGTAAACACAGCCAAAGAAGTGAAGTCAGCATTCAGAAATAAAAAGAATACTGAAACATTTTTCCTCTATTATAGAAACACTTAATTTTACAGTCTGGTTTAGATTAGCATTGTTATGAGGAAGAAAAGAAGTGACAACCACAGAACAGTAGCATCAGAAAAGGTGAGTGGCTGCACCTTCTTTTATAATACAGGCAAAAAGCACAGTGCAGAGGTTCAGAACACCCACCTGTCTTCTCCTGCACAGCAGTGTCTACCTTTGAAGACATTTGTCACAAAAAGAACTGCAGACCATCAAAGGGTGAAAGTAATGGTGAAATCAGAGGAACACATTTGAATGAAGTGGAGAAAATGGCAGGACACAGATTATCACAAATAGAGACCAAAATAAAATCTTACAAAGCAGAGATCTAAGTCTGCATTTCTGTGCAGTACTACTGTAGAGAGAAGCTGCTAAAAGGTGATGTTGAAAATAAGAGTGCTAGATTAATGAAAGAATGCGGGAGATTTTACTAAAAATAGGGAAGACTATGCTACTAAAGCAAGAACATGATGAGGATGCAAACTAGAACTGGTACAAAAAATAAAATGGCTACTTCTCTTCTGTCTTCCTAAAATTCTAAGAGGGAAGACAGAGTAAAAACCTTAACCACTGCTTATGGAGTTAGCTGACAGGAAGCATGGTTTCAACAGCAGCTGTGACATCAGATAAGATCTGACAAAAAAATCCAGTGTGGCTTTCTAATTTGAGCATCAGAGAAGCAAGAACAGATGGAAACAAGTAGGCACTTGTGAATGCACTAGTGGCATAAATTACCCTGTCCTGAAACTCATCACTTTTGAGGAGATGGCTGCTTCTCTGGCCGCACAAAAACATGCTGTATGAGGAGTGCTGATTCACAGCCTGAACCACTGACTGAGCACATGAAGGAAAGACCCGTCAGCCCTGGGAGCACAGGTGAAGGCAATTCACCTGTGCTACCAGAAGGGGTGGAGCCAGGCTCTTAGATTTTATTTAAGGGCTGACTTAATGGAGGAAAGATCTCTTGGAGATCCCTCCTTTGGAGTTCTTTCCTTGCAAGCCTAGATCCTCAGAGATGGGCGAGCATTATTTTTCCTTCATTTTGTAACATCTCCTTGTTTGCACTTTACACACAGAATGGAAAGAAACTCTCAACTTAATCTTCCAAACAAAAGGAGGAAAAGAAAGTAATGAGGTGAAGCAGTGCAAAGCCCCAACAACACAACTGAGAAGGTAGTGGACAGGACCTGTGATCATTTATGGGTCAAGAAGAACAAAAGTAAGATACAGATTGGAGATGCAGCAAGCATCTGTTTTAAGCAATGGTAGATGTAGTATATAACAACATGAGTAATGAAAATCCAGAAAAGAAGTCATATTTCCCCCCCACAATTTTTGCTTTGTAGTCAACAGTTGTTGAGTTGCCAGTAAAAGTAATCTCAATCAGAGTAAAAGTCACATACAAGTAATTGTGTGTGTCCTGCATACAGTGAGCCTCCACTTTCACCAAACCAGTGATTCTGAAAACCTACTTGTCTTCCTTTGCACAGCAACATCTGCCTTTGAAGGTATGTGTCACAAAAAGAATTGTAGACCATCAAGGAGTGAAAAAGATGGTGAAATCTATTAGATCATGCAAAGAGCATCTAGTATTTAGATTAACAGCTCACCTGAGGAAAGCGAGTAAGCATGTTGTGGGGAATGCCCATTATGTTGTGAAGGTAGTCAAATGTCTGCCTGAGCCTCTTTTTACTTGCAGTTAAAATCTTGGGGGTTTTAAATGCAATCTGCTGAATTTCATTACGTTGAAAACCAAATTCAATCTGACAAACCTGAAAAAGAGAATAATATTCAAAAGTCAGATACAACAAAGTTAGCTTGTTTTAACATGCCAGTGAAATAAATTAATATAAGATTATTCTAACTTCTGTTACACAGTAATTTGAATGCAATCCATAATAATCTAGGTCTTTGAAGTCAGGGAGTGTGAACTGTTTTATCACCCTGGATTAAAGTATATTTTGTTTATAGAGATTAAAGAATATTTTATTATCATTTGAAATTTAGATTACTTGTGTGAATGCTACCTATTTTTCAGTTTGTCTAAGTTAAAAAAAAATGCTTGTATCTCAGTATGCATGGCAGTTACAAGCATAAAAATTCTCCCCCTGAGAGTTTTCATCACCTCGAATACCAAACTTTCTGAAGAGACTGACATTTTAGTTGTGGAGCTGTTGAACCCAGTAAAACACAGTAATCAAAGTGAGCACTTTTGTTTATGCATTATTTCTTTTGCTAATGTATTCAAGGCATATTTTTTACATTAGGGACTATAAATTCAATTCTAAACTGAAATCTATTGAAAGAGTTGTGCAGAATGTGCACTGTGTTCAGTTTAATTTACAGTTGATTTGTGTCTAAAGTAAGATGTCTTTTTCAAAGCCTGCCTTGACTTTAATTATCATTTCTCAAAAGGAAAATAAAAACACGTTTTTTCAATAAAATTGTGAGAACTCCTCCCAATGTGCAGGCAACAAGCAGTTCACTGAGTTGTTGATAAAGGAATTTAGCATCCAAGAGCATCTTGTAATTCAGCCATTTCTTCTATCCTCCAGTCACACGTACAAGGAGTTTGCTTTCAATCATGCAGTGGGTATGCTTGCCAGTCAACATAAAACAGACTTTGAAATCCAACTCAGGTACGTCTTCAGAGTTGGCAAAAAGATGATGTTTTTTGTTTGTACAGTTTGAGGTGACAACGCTAAAGCTCTTTTCCAAGACTTCCTGGCAAATACAGAGCAAAGGGCCTGGGATCTGGGTTTTTATGATACCTTTTAAGATACCTTTGGCAATTGCTTCCAAAGATGACTATAATCAGGTCTTCCAACTCCTGATTCTTTTCATCTGCTTTATAAATATTTGTCTATTGTGGAAATACTAACCAAGTAAGACAGCATTCAGGTATGAAGAGACATGTTTGCACTACAGTGGTGCTTTCCACGGATCTGAGTTGGCAGGGGTAGCTTCTTGCATTAAGAATTACAACTGAAAGTAAGACCTGGTGTTAAATCAATGGAGACATATAGCTGGCTCCACTGCAGAGTGAATTCTGGCAAGTCTCTTCACCTTTTTTCTAAAACAGAACAACAGTTTTCTGGATGTAGATAAGGAGCTCAACTGTAAATTGCTTTGATTGTGTTCACTTAATATGTGGAGTAGAGAATTACTGACTATTAAGTATGTTAATTTCCTTACTGTGTAAGTCCTAGCTGTTACTAACATACTCCACATGATTCCCCCAAGAGGTCCCGCTAACACAACCTTTCCAGCATGATTCTCTCACTGAATCTCTAGTTGTGCTTGATGAGGCCTTTAGAAGATGGAATAATCTATCCTTGAGCTCACATAATCCGTGATTGGTATGTTCTGACAACCAATGTCAATTGGAGCACTTGTTTCTAAGCAGCAGTGAGGGATAGCACCAGCTCACTTCTGAATGCTATTAAATGGTTACGCTTTATGAATGCTGCTCGCCCAACCCCAGGTTAGGACATACAGGTCAGAGTTCAGATTCTGAGTTGAATTCATCCAACCTCCTGAAAAGATGCTTCTAAAGTATCACTAGATTCCACCATCAAGGACCTAGAATTCCTTCCGTTCTCTCCATGTGTTAACAGTTGGAATGCTACACTTTACACTTCCTTGTAGGTAGACAAAAGAACTGAAAGTCTCAAAAACCACATTCATTGTAATATACTGACTCCCCAGCCTGTGGAAACAATGTTCATTAAAAAGAAAGCACTATTAATTGGAACAGTCTGCTACTTTCCAGTCTCCTCCCTTACCACACACACATTTCAGATTGCGAGATTCCCAGTGCTTAATGGTTTCAGAGCAGTGAGTCTGTCTGAAAAATTACATATTTTAATTCATAGTTATGCATTATAGGATAATGGGATTTCTCAAATTGTTAGACTACATCATGCTGTTTGGCCTTACAGCATGATTACAGCTTTACAGCACAATAATTAAACCAATACACAGTTACATTTTCAAAAGGGAAAGGAGTCCCTATGGGTTTTAAGTTATTTACCCAACAGTTGTTAATAATGACCATCTGCTATCAGACAATAGGTGTCAAATGCACATTTTGGCAGACTAGCTACCTGCCAAGAGGAAAATAATCAAAAACACATTTCTTCCTCCTAAATCTTCATAAACAAACCAAGTTAGCAGAAAACCATAGTAATTAAGAAGAAAAAGGAAAAAAACCCAACAACCAAAGACCAAAAAAGCCCAAGGAGCCAGCTCTATTTTTCACTCATTGTAAAGGAACGGGTAACAATTTGTGTCACTGGATAGCAAATTTTGGCAGGAAGGGAGTCAGATGAAGTTTCTAACCTACATCAGAATATAAGACAGAACAAGACATTGTTCCAAGTACACTGTATGCTTGCGAAACATAGTGGAAAATAAGCTGTTTGACAAAATGCCCTATTATTTACTGTCTTCTCCCAAAATTATTTCAAGAAATTTTTTGTAAAGGTTTCTCCTCCAAGGAATTTTATTTTCTATCAGCTCTTAAACTCCATGGATACAGAATATACTTCCAACATCTACCAATAAGCTTACCTGAAGATTTTCTTTGACAGGCTCTAATTTGCCAGTCAGCAGCCTTGGAAAACGAATTACCAGATCCTTTGTCTGCAATTAGGAAAAAATCCACAAAGAAAACAAAGATTATTATTGACAGTGTGCCTACAAACCTATCACTGAAAGAAAAAATACGGATCCCATACAAATTCTATT
Organism: Cyrtonyx montezumae; assembly: GCF_038088225.1. Lineage (NCBI taxonomy): Eukaryota > Metazoa > Chordata > Aves > Galliformes > Odontophoridae > Cyrtonyx > Cyrtonyx montezumae. Next base: position 21,034,281 of record NW_027072089.1, on the reverse strand, counting down.
TTGCAATTAGAAGAAGAATGAGATTTCACTTTTATTTCATTAGATCTCTAATACAAAAATGAGTAAATTTTTTGCATCTTGATGAATTAAATCTTCAAGCAAAATCAAATGTAATGTCATTTGGATAACAAAAAAGATGCCATAGCCACTACAAAATAGACAAGAAGACAGAGTAAAAGCATTCCCCAGAAGGAGAAAGCATACTGAAGAGCTCTTTTTCTTTCTCTCAGTGCTTCAGCTGTTTATCTCTTTATGAAGAATAAAGGAAAACCCACCTGATAGAGGTTATAACAGAATTCTTCAACTGCATTACTTTACCTGTCTACTTCAGGATCTACTAACACCATAATATTATAGAAACACAAGAAATTACTCCACATCTCCTGAGTCATGGAAGTACTTGTAATCTGCCCCAAGTACAAAGCAGTGACTAAACTCTTCCATACACATCTCTTACCTGAAGCCTGGAAAGATCAAGAACAGGTATTGTGACAGTTATGACTGTTAAGCTAAAGAAGCCAACAGAAGAACACAAGATTCCACTTGAAAGTTGACATTTATTGCAGCCACCAACAACTGCAGGAAACTAAACATTGCACACTCATTCTAGGAAGCTTAAGCTACTAGATCTTGTCAAAATCCCAAAGCATGGTTCTAAACCTTCTAAGCACCTAACATGGTAGTGCTTTGAGATGCAGTCTCAAAGGTGCTCAGTTTACAAAGAGTAATATGATGGTGTTTAGTCTGACCTGTATTTGGAGACTAGACTATTCCTCACCGATAAGTAAAGTATGTTACAGTATCTTGAAGAGACAAAAAGAGACAATCTGCTCAAAGTTAAAAAGCTGCATACAGTTTTCAGCAATGCATTCAATCCTGTGAACAACCACAAGTAATAAAACTGAGTACACACATGCTTGTTGGACAATGTCCTGCAGCAGATCATCTTCAAGAACTCTAAGACTCAAGTCTTCAGGATTTTTGGAACATCAGATGTCCTATTACTTTTCTAGAAGGCTAAAATCGTGTTATTCATCCTGTAATTCTCTGCATTACATTTGTAATGTCTGTAAGGTTTGTGATGACAAACTTAAGTGTTCATGTTCCAAGGCCATAGAGATGTCACTGACAAGGTACTTAAAAGACTTCAGAGTACAGTTTTTACCTTTTTTACACTGAGGCCAAGTTCATTTTTGAAGAAACCCAGTCTGTTATCCAATCTTTCCACTGAAAACAACAGCAAATATGGAGCTCTTGAGACCATCTGAGCAATTTCTGCATTACCAAATTTTTTTGATTTTAGGTAAGCCACTCTAGAAATGAAACAAAACAAAATAAAATCCAGTGATGAAAATTTTATTGCCTCCATTTATTCAGTACTTGTTTAAATTCCTCAGTGGTATCTTATAAATGGACAGATGTTCTATCCCTAACATGCAACTCTGCCAAAAATAATTAGAAGGAAATCTGCAGTTATCATAAAAGCAAAATACCATCCCTCCCAATTAATTAGAAGTTAAATAAACCTCAGAGCAGAATGTCAATACTGAAGACAGATTTTAATTCCTTCCAGCTGTACTTAAGCAGATAACTATGTTAACCTACATTTAACTACCAGTCTGTCTCCTAGATTACAAACACATTAATAGATCATCACAGGACATGGACAAGAAGATATACACAGCCTTTTGCTATTTTAATGAATTCCATTTCTACTGCTGAAAGAACACAGTAATATACCTCATACAACTCCATTTCGCCAATGACACTGGAGAAGAAATATCATACAACAATACCACCTGTAAAGACACTGTCCAAAGACATTTCTAAATCAGCTGCAGTTCCTCCTGTTACAATAGATTCCTAGTTCCAGTCACTGGTCTAAGGATTTTAGTTACAAAACGTGCTTATCAGAAAGGTGAAGGGGCTGACGAAAGTTTTTACATTTAATGGAACTGTCTTTCTTTCCAACTCAGATTTTTTTCCTGACTTCATTGAGTTTGATGCACGAAGTATGCTTGGAGGCCTGTAACTAGAGGTGATCCCCAGGGGTTAGTGTTCGGTCTGGTTTTGTTTATCACCTTCATCAATGATCAGGGTGAAGGGATAGAGTTCACCCACAGCAAGTCTGCTGACGTACAAAGCTGGGAGGAGTGGCTGATACACCAGAAGGCTGTGCTGCCATTCAACAAGACCTGGACAGACTGGTGAACTGTTCAGGGAGGAACATGATGAGGTTTAACAAGAGCAAGTGTTGAGTCTTGCACCTGTGAAGGAATGACTGCGTGTTATCAATACAGGTTATGGGCTGACTTACTAGAGAGGAGCTCTACAGAGAATGACCTGGATGTTCTGGTGAACAACAGGTTGGCCATGAGCCAGAAGTGTACTCAGACAAAAAAAAAAAAAGAATGGGAGGGAAAATACAGGGTACAAAAGAGACATGATTAACCTATGTGCCACCTGCATGGGAACTGTTAGGTCACAGCCTAAACCAGTGATTGAGCACCTGGTGAAGGGGTGTAGCCAGCCCTGGGATGCACAGGTGGAAGCAATTCACCTGTGAGACTAGAAGGGAGGGGGGTAGGAAGGGGAGGGAGGGACACGACAATGGGTCCACCCCTCCCTAACCTCATTTAAGGGAGGGCAGCAGCAGCAAAGGAATCATCTCTACTTGGAGATTGCCTCCTCTGGAGTGCTTGGTGAGCTCTGATCCTTGGAAAGGCGTTAACAATTTCTTCTTTATTACTGGACTGTGACCTCTACCTTTCCTTATTTAAAGCAGCTATATCCACTATTGCCTATCCTTACACCACCATTTACAAAAAAACTGTACTACCATTTGAAGAGGTTTGCTTTGAATACAGGTAATCAGAAACATAAGTATTTGTTGTTAGATGAAAATTGGTCATATAAGAATTGATTTCATCTGACAGCAATTGAGATACTGTCTAGACTGCAGAATGCTCTGCAGAAACAGAGATTTAGCAAATGATGCTTACTCTTAGAGTGGGAAAAGCTAAAGGGCTAAATTAAATTATATCTTTTTGAGAGTAAAAAGTAAAAATAGCTACTAGTCACTATATCCCTTTCCATAAAGACTCAGAAATTATATCACTATATGCCAAAAATCTCTAGAGAGTAGAGAATAAGCTTCAGAGAACTAATTGCTACCTAAGTCTACCCTACTCACAAGGCAACAGCCTAGTCTCCAGGCAATGCTGATGTTACTGGCTACAGTAGCTTCAGAGACAAAGAGAGGTGAAAAGGGAGACAAAGATGGCACACAGAAATATGAAGGAATAATTCTCTAATTTATTTCATTATTTTTTGAATGCTGTAGGTTGGCTGTGCCGGACTACTTCTGTTCCATTTTTCAAGGGTATATCTGTCACGCATCTTAAAAACATAGCTAAATGAGTAGTCAAAAAACCAAAAACTTTTGGTTGTTCTGACTCTTCTCCTTTTGTTCTCTGGTAACAAGTAAGATTCACACTTGAAACACTTCTGTGCAACCTGGAAAGGCAATTATTTTAAAAAGGGGATAGCAAGATTATAATCAGCTGACTCTATTAGACAGTACACTGAAGAACAGTCATTCAATCTGACGAAGGCTTGAGATAACTTTGTGAGTATTGGCACAAAGGTTAGCCCTCATTCTTACTACAGGGGTCAGCAGTTCTATGTAGAATGTTAATAGTTTTAAGTCATCATTAACAATACCGTAAAAACAAAGCATCTGGTGCAGCTGCAGTACAGACACTGATTTGCAACTGTCAGAACTGTTATGAATTATGGAATGTTTTGACTTTTACAGTGTTTATCTGAAGTCAAATGCCAAATCTATGAAAATTTGTGTTTTGTTTCCTGTGCAATGTGGAATCCATAGCAATAAAACATTCCAGAGTGATGTAAGCGATACCCATGTCCATCTGTGATGGATTGTTTATATAAAGGTGATACTCAGCTTTCCAAAGACAGCTATTTGAGACATGTTCAGCCTCTGTGGAACATTTACCTTAAAGTTAGTGGAAAGGCATTCATCAATGCCAATCTGAGATAAACTTACTGAAAAAAATCAAGCTATAGAATATGAGTAAGAAATTGGATTGCCCTGTTCAGCCACAAAACAGTCACTGAAAAACAAATCTGACTTCACAGGTGAGTTACAAAGCTTACTGTAGCAAAACCTACTCTCTCTCGTAAAACATAAGCAGCTCAGACAACCTCAACTCAAATACTACTGCTGAATAATGAGCCAGGCTGGTTTTGCCTACTGTTTCTAAAAGGCCACTTCCTGAATTAGCAGATGGAAGAACAGAGGAAAAAGGAGAAAAAAGTCAAGTTTATGTTGGACCTGAGCATATGCTAGTATACCTGTTTCCATAAAGGTGTACTTTCAGATTTCTGTCTTGGAAAGCTATTACATACATAATCCAAGCAAACAGACTTTCTTTTTTTGGGACTTCCTAAATACTAGGATATTTACAGTTCTTTACAAAGCACATGTGCGTGCACATGAGTTATTCTGCAAAATAATAATTTAAAAAGTGTTCAATTAATGCAAGCCTCTTTGAGGTAGTTTTGACAGTGTCCATCTCCTGCAATTTTTTTGGTCTGTTATCAACACATCTAATGGAAGTATAGATCAGGAGAATTAAATTACTCCATTTCAGAATCTAATCCCTACTAAAGATAGGCAACAAGCAAATACAGCTAAACAAAGAAAGCAAGAATCTCTATGACTACAAGATATATCAGTATCATTTGGTGCTGGTACCCTGAATATTTCATAACTTAATGGTATCCCACTTGTGAACATTTGGAAGGAAGTGGTAAAACAAGAATAAAGAGAAACTGTTCCTATCCATAAACCAACAAGGAGAACACACAAGTCATCATGTCAGCCCTATGGCAAGGAACAGTTGCACAAAAACATATGCTTACAACCTACATTCAATTACTCTAACTAAATCAACGACCAAGAAGAGCTCTTTTTTTTTTTTTGAGGAAAAAAAAATATAAATATTGCTATGTATTACCGTAAATATCTTTATTATTTTTAATTTGGGATATGTAACTTTGGGAAGAATTATGCTCAAAAGTGAACAAACTTTAGATAAAGTTCTACAAATAATCCTCCAAAGTTAACAATCCAAAAATACTAATGACAGACTTCTGTGAATCTATATTCACAGCTACAATTATTATGCCATTATATCTCTAAAACCAACCAGACAAGGAATTGTTAATGAAATAATTACCATTAAAGAGGATGTTCCACTGTTGGTAGAGAATAAGCAATACTAGTGAACAGCTTGATTCAGACAACACTAGAACCAACAAAATTGGCAGTCAGACTGTCATCTTCTGACAGAAATCCCATCACTTTACAAATCATGCTCCTGGGGAAACAGGAGCATATACATACATTTATCTTATTTCTTCAGTGCTTACTTTCAGTCAAGTAGCTATTGTATTCAGAACACACTGTCTTCTGAAGCATACGTAATCAAGGAGCAGTCTTCTTGGTAAGTCATTTCCAAGCTGCTAAGAGAGATGGTCTTTTGTTTATTCTCCTTTCTAAAGTACATCTCTCATCTTTTTATGGAGATACGGCTTCACATCTCATTAAATCAGAATGAAAGTGTAAGCAGTAAAATTTGATATTATGGCCAGTTTTCAAATGGATCAGAGTGCTGATTTATGATACCATGACCATGGGTTAACGCTGACTGATGGGAAAGGAACACAGAGCCAGGAGCTGAATGTAAAAGGCAGCAACACACGTTCAGACAAGATTTAGTCAGTTGGGAATTTCAACCCCAGGGCCTTAGCACCCTGTTGATAACTTTAGTGGCATACCTGGTTTCTAGAGCTTCCAGATCTTCACCAAGGATGTATGGATTTTTGGTCAGGAATGGTCCCAGTTGATTGTCTTCTATACCCACATCCTTCAGAAACATAAGTATTTTAGTTATATCTTTTTCAAAGTCCAAGGTCAGTAAGAGTTGACCTGCCTTCTGACGTTTCTCCACTTGGGATAAATCAACTCCTACAACAAATAAAATGAGAGACTGTTTTAAACACAAACCTGATTTCCTATAAATGTTTCCAGAAAGTCATGTTGAAGTTTCTAAGGAGTAATATATACATATATGTTTGTCATGGTTTTATGATTTTTTGTTATCGTTATTCCACATCATATCATGTGAGGCACAGGAAGTTAAAGAGTTAATGCTCCAGTTCCGTGGACTGCTGAATTTCCAGGCACCTGGTTCTCAGACGAGAACTACATACCCCAGAGGACTTTGTGTTCCTGGTTTCCACCCAGAAGGAAAGATAAAACTGCACACAAGTCCCGACACTTCCTCTTTTTGCTGTTCATCTCAGCAGTGAGAGCTTCCTACCCATCTCACCTTCAGCTTTAGTGTAAGGCCTTGAGTTTTTTAACACTCTCTCTCTTTATTTACTAGCTTCAATTCCAATTACATTGTATTATATTGTGTTATTTTCCATTCCAATATCTTATTCAGTAAATTAGCTTTCCTCCTCCGATCGTTGCCACTGTTTTGCTTTTACACCCATCTCCCTGCCCTTTCCCTTCTCCCCCTTCCCCTTTCCTGGGGCGTGGGCCAGTGGGTCCCCCACCCCATTCATCATGGAACCTGGCTGAACAGGCCCACAAACAGCTGACAATATTTTTACTTTTCTTTTGCACACTTTGCCCAACACAGTAAGGTTGTGATACCTTATATATTACTGAAATGTTCCACATAAAACAAGAAGATAGGTTTCAGACTCTTGCTCAATTTGTTTTCTGAAGGGAGACATCTCCAGTGAATCCTGCACGCGAGGAATCGAGCGCACTAGTATGCACCACATGCACAGACCTGTCTTATTGCATAGAAATATGTACAAGGAACTCTGAACTTCATTACACAAGGGAAGGGGACAATTTCACAGTGAAGTACCCTTGGTGTGTGACTCACACACAGCAAATTCTTATTCCACAGGGCCAGACTATTCCCTCTCAAACACGTATTTCACTGACCTTCTTCTAGTATTCCCTAAACTTTTGGGAAACAAGAAAGGCACCAGCAACCGAGAACTCAGCTATTCTTCTTGCATGGTCCAAATGCTTTTTGATCAAAGTAAGGGTCTCTCCCACTCCCTCCTCCCTTCCTTTTCAGTCTACTGTGTCCCACTTTTATGGTTCTGCATAGCAACCACTCTCTTTCCTTCCTAGGATGGAGAGCTGCAGTACCTTTTGCAGGAAACTAAAATAGCCTTACTCAGGCAAAAATAAAAAGACCAATGAAGTTATACAAGTTACACAAAGAACTCCCTATTTTCAGAAGCTCTGGGAGGTATGCTAAGGAACTGGAGCTGGCCAGCCTGGTTTTCAACTATACAGCATTGCTATAAGTCTTGCAGTCACCTGTCTTTTTCAATTTACCCTGCATAACATTACGTAGCCCTTCTCATTGGTCACTGTTTATACAGCCTGAAATTTTCAAGTTTACAAAGCCACTGGTAAGACCAAAACTCAAACTGAGGAACCTCCAGGCACAGAGAAAACATGTAAACAAAATCACGCATACCTAGATGGACAAGCTTGGTCAGGGTTTCTGAGTGATCAACATAATCTCGAAGCGTGGAAGACTGAAGGGGAAGAAGTGGATCTGCAATGATCTTCACAGCTTCTTCCTCAGAAATCTCCTTCAAAGCAGACGACAGTGAAACATCATCCCAGTCTAAGAAATAAATACAGAAGATTAAGGTGCATTTTGTGAACAACTAAGCTGCTCCCTTCAAATGCTACAGAGATCTCCTAAAATCCATTTCAAAATGCAAGAACATTTTGCAAGACATGAACAGCTTATCTATTGTTATGTGAAAGCACATGCAAACAGACTCTGCTCCCAGTTTTTGCCTCTGTGACACTGCCTTGTCACTGTCCATCAACTCTTGCTCCTAAGGCTAAATCTGAGCCAAATGCTTAGCAAGCCTGCATTCACACTCCCAGCTTGGTCAGTGCAGACAACAGATCACATCACCTTACTGAAAATTACTTCTTCCTTGTCTTCTTAGATGCATTATTGCCTGATCATATCCAGACCAAAAGCTATTGGAAAGATTATTTTTAATTATCTGGTAGATCTACTATATTGCATCTCTTCTGAGTACAATACTTGAACTGCAGTTGTTTTTAACTTATAAGATATTTCACAGCCAACTCCAACTATGCTATCACATCTTAACCATTACAGAATGGCTGCTGAATGACACCACCTCTGACAGCTAAAGAAACTGAGCTCCGTTTCCACTTACTAAGGTTTCCAAATCAGCATCATTATGTTTGCTTCCACTTATAACGTCAGTCACAGAGTATGTTGTCTTTTTTGAAGATATTTCTTCTAAACTCATTTATTTCTCAACTGACAGGAACTCACTGCTGGTAAATCAAAATTGCTGTTTGGAAGACCGACCATCAGCATTCATCTCAGTTGTTAAACTGACTACTGATCAGCAGCACTAATTATAAACTCCTCAGGTTGGGGATATTTTCTATCCTGTACCTTACTTTGCACAACCTTCCTAGACACTTGAACTGAGACTCCTCCATGGCAAAATCACAAAGCTACACCTGAACTATGAAGACAGACTCCTAAATAAGCAGGAACGTTCTCTTGTTCTAGGAAGAGTTGCATACACTAGCTCAACTACTGCAACTCTTGCCACAAGAAAACATTTTTAGCAACACGTACATCTTAAACAATTGTAAGAGCTCTCTAGGAATCTGTATGGATATGCTGCCTTTCCTTTCAGGAGCAAATAAATATAGACTACGATTCATTCTCTTATCACAGATGCATTTTTCTGCCACTCGAAGTTCTTTAAACTTCCTGTAATAAATCAGAACTCAAATTAATAAATAAATCATAATTAAAAAAATAAGTGATGTTTCTCCCATTATATACTGCCAACTGGGCAAATTGCTCCACATACTTGCACAACAGTAAGCGTGCCTGCAGATCAAAATCTGGCATGTAAACAAACTGTGCTGCAGGTGCAGAGACATATAAGCTGGCTGACCTGTCAGATCTGGTGCAGCACTGTTTCCAGAACCAGCTGCATAAACACACAGATCTCAGTTGCAGCTTTGAGCCACCCCAAAAATAAGCTCTGTAGGATCCAAGCTGTCTGGGCTCAAAGCTGAATCTGAACATACAAGACTGCCTAATTACTCCAGATCACGTTTCCTCAGCATGCTAATGTTATTTTCAGATAATACTATTTTTTTATTTTTATATCCTAACTCAGAAATGAGTATATATATAAAAAAAGGCCACCGAAAATATTTAGCAGAGAGCAGTGATGTTACATCCTCAGCAGACAACACCAAGGAGATCTCTCTCTCTCAGGAGACAGTTTGACAAACACTTCTCACTATGGCAGCACTTCAGACTCTGCTGTCTCCTGTTGCCCACTCTGGACCAACCCTCACTGTTGTGTGAACTGCTTTGGACTGGCTTGCACCACTCCTGCTCAGCTGCTGCAGGTAGTTATGAAAACAAAAAGTCCCCAAGGTGCTGCTCCAGCCCAGCACATTTCTTTTGAATTAGCTCTATTTTTGGATTTGGAATTTATATGCTATGGAGTTACAGCAGGAATTATACATTAATGATAGGGGTAAAACACAAGTGAAAGTCAGGAAATGCAGATAAATGTGAGGGCTGCTCTGAAAGTAATGACTCCTATCTTATTCTGTTGGCCTGCAATGTCAGAGGTGGATGTCAGTGGTACAGCAGTAGAGGCTGCACCTTCCCACCATCTGTTGCATGTTGCTGCAGTGTGACAAGTGTCAGCAGTGGGATGGCCTGACAGAATGGCATCAGGGGAAGTGGGCTGAAGCAAAGGTGCATCACTGAATTCCTCGAAGCGTGAAAAAATGACACACACTGACTTTCATCAATGCTTGCTGACTGTTGATGGAGAGCAGGCAGTAGATGTGAGCACGGTGAGGTGGTGAGTGGTGTGTTTCAGCAGTGACAACAGCGGGTTAGCTCTGCTGGGGCAGATGTTTACAAGTGCTGCATACAGGCTCCTCGTCATCACTAGCAAAAATGCACAGCTAACAGCAGTGACTGCGTTAAAAAAATAGCATTTTGTAGCTGAGAATTTGCTCTATCGAATAGTTATCGTGCTCTTCATATCTGTTGTTTGCATGGAAACAAATAGGAAGCATTACTTTCAGCGCAACCTATGGATTTTAGCTAAGTAGGTCAGAAAAAGTGCCAACGGCAAGACTGAAAGCACGAGTTAGACCTGAAGAAAAACAATCTCCCTGAGGCCTCTTACCTTCACACAGTTCTGCTGCACTCAGGTCAGAGACCGTCTCCGGTACAGCCTGCTCCTCCTTTACTACCACAGACAGGCTATTTCTAGGAGCACAGACCTCGCCCTTGCCACGGGAGGGCTCAGCACAGCCCCCAACGTGCGGCCTCCACAGAGTTAGCCTGTGCGCAGAGAGCAGCGCAGGCAGCGGGACCGCACCACGGCTCCCGGGGCCCAGCAACCCGGCGGCCGTGAGCCAGCCGCAGCGGGCGGCCTGCCGCGCCCACACGGCCATCCTCTGCGCGGTGCTCCGCCGACCACAAAGCGCGAAGACAGAGCAGGCCCCGTCGGCCTTCCCAGTCCAGAGAGCCCTGCGCGCAGCGGGGCGGAGGCGGCAGGGAGGGAAGGGGCCGTCCCACGGCGTCTACGAGGAGGCGGCCCTGCTCCGGCCCCTCCCCCCCCGCCTTCTCCTGTCGCGTGGGCGAGCGGTAGCGCGGGGTCCGCCTCTCGGCGCGGTCGGCGGCGCCGGGCTGGGGCGGGTCGGGCCGAGGGGAAGGGGTCGAGATGGCGGCGTGCCTGGGGAGTCGGACCCTGAGCAAGGACGACGTGAACTACCGCCTGCACTTCCGCATGATCAACGAGCAGCAGGTGGAGGACATCACGCTGGAGTTTTTCTACCGGCCGCACACCATCACCCTCCTCAGCTTCACCATCCTCAGCCTCATGGCCTTCGCTTTCACCAGGTGCGGGTGCCCCCGCTCCGGCCCCGTGCCGCGCCCAGGGGAGGCCCCGGGGTGAGGGGGAAGGAGAGGGGGACCCCGCGGGGTGAGGGCGGGCGGGGCAGGGTGCCGCCCGTGTGTGCCGTGCTCTGAGGGAGCCCTGCGGGGAGAGCTGCCTTTGAGGGGGCCGTCCTCTGCTGCTGTTGCCCCTCCTCGGGATTGTCCGCCGTTTTGTGGCTCCCTTTATGAAAAAAAAAAAAGAGTGTGTTTTGAGCAGTAGCCAAAAATGGCTCTCCTTAGGCTATCAAGGAGCTCAGCGGTGACATCACCCCAGTAGATAATTTACCAAGTGGGCAGAAGTGGCTGCTTTGTGCTATCATTTTCACGTAGCTTACTTTATCTGAGGGTATTCGCTCGCTGACTTAGCGCCCTGTCCTGATAAGCCTGGCCACGTCCTTTCCCCGCTATAGGAAAAGCTCTGTGGGCTTCACTGCTGCACTCATTCATGGAAATTCATTCATGGAGCCTCATTTGTTAACAGGGTGTAGCTGTCCCCTCTGTGGGGTATGTTGTGTTGCTTTTCCAGGTTGTCCATGTGTTTTGTTCCTCCTACTGGATGGATGATGGTGGCATGATGATCCTCCACTAAGAGATGTCATGCGGCCTCTGATAGAATCACAGAATCGTTAAGGTTAGGAAAGGCCACTAAGATCATCTAGTGCAACCATCAACCCATCACCACCATGTCCACTAAACCACATCGCTCAATATCACAGAATCATTAAGGTTGGAAAGGATTGAAAGCAGTTCCTGCAAGGTTCTAACTAAACTGATGTATTGAGTGCTGGACTCATTGATGCTTTCGTTCTGTAGTATGTATTTAATTGCAGATCGCAGTAGCCATATTGATTATACCTTTGACAGTAGGACATCATTATTTATCTCTAGGGCTGAGATGCAGTTTTGTGTGTAATCTGTAATACTCTAAAAGTTCAAGTGGGTAGTTTATGTCAGTTACAAAAGTAATGGTCAAGCCTGGGCTGAGCTGAGAAAATAGCACGAAGAAGCATCAAAGAGTGTAGCTGCAAATGGCCCTTAGCGTGCTTTCTTATTACTTTTTATGCATAGCCCCACTGAAGATGTTCTTGGTAAACATACCCCTTCTTCTACTCAGGTGTCAAAAATGTAAGCTGAGGGATGTATTTTTTAATTCTTAAATCAGAGGTATGTTTCTATGCTTTGGTGTGATATTAAATCAGGAATCTTTCCTATGAGGGCCCTGTCTCCCATCTTGTCCTGCTGTAGGGCTGATTTAGGTCAAAATGATCTAATTGAAGTCAAACTTGTGAGTTATTAGGGAATTCTCATCCAAATATCATTCTGAAGAATTAATGGAACTGATTGCTCGCCTCTGGGAGATGAAAGGGCTTTTACCTGTAATTCTTCCAAGTAGAGGGTGAGTCAGCCAGCAAGTTCAGAACTATGGAGTCTTCAAGGCCCTGAGAATATTGCTTTAATATTGTGGTGGTTATTTTTCCCCCAAGAGGATCACTAGTTTTTATTTCCATTTGTCTTGCTAGCTTTCTAACTGACTTCAGTTTCATTTTCTTCTGCCTGCCTTTCTTCACTGCCTCACTTCCTGTGTTTAAGTACCTATCAACTTCTCTTTAACTTTTCTCTCTTTCTGTTGTGGGAGTTACTCTTGTTTGTTTGCTTGGTTTCTTTTTTCCTCCTTTTTTGCTTTCTCCCCCAGTCTCAGGAGTTCTCTAAACTGGGATGATACCAGAGTGCTGCCTCTGTTGCCTTGGAATGCCACCCAAACCATACATTCTCTTTGAGAAGCTGAGGTGGAGAGGGAATAGTTCCCAATGTGCTGCCAGTGTGTGCTCCCACCTCTTGTCTTCCTTTTCCCATCAGCTTACTGTGTGAGTCTGCAGTGGCTTTGTTTATATTTCTACCTACTGGGCACAAAGCACTGTGCACAGTTAAGATGTGACAATTTTTCTTCTTTGCTTCTTCTGTGCCATCAGTTGTTCTGTAGTGCTCCTGATCAATTTATTAAGCAAGGGATTTTCCATGATACATTCATCTTCAGCAAATTATTTTTGTTTTCAGGAACTTCAGTGTAGGCAGAGGAAATTCTGCTTCCCTTGAAGTCTCTTGCCTCTTCTGTAATTGTTCAGTGCCAGGAATACGGGAGGGTTCAGACTGAATTAGAAAATGCTTTTCCCTTGGATGCAGCAAACCATAATGCGGAATCTCCCTTGGGATCAATGAGAGTAAGATGATACTGTCTTTGAGCTCAGAATTGATGGTGAAACTCTGCTTCAGATAGCACTAACGTTCTCACATCAGTAATCATAATCCAGAGGAAAAAAAAAAGTGTTCTTAGCTTCTCCATTTTGAAGTGTGGAGTAGTGAGTTATCTGTTTTTAAAGCACATCCTTCTAGTGCCTCTGACAATGGCTGCAGCTGCCTTGCTTGTTTCCTGCTGAATGAGGCAGACAGCAGCTCCTCTGCTTCCAGGCAGCACCCCAGAGCAGAGGTGCGGAGTGGCTCTAGCTTTCCTTGCCCTTTTCCTTCCTGGAGAAGGGAAATGGTGGCCCTGCAGGAGGGCACATTCTTCCAAGAGGAAGGACTGAGGGAGGTGGCAGACTGGCAGCTTCCAGTGTGAAGTGCAGGGCTTTATAGGAAAAGGAGCAAGACCTGTGTGGATGTTGATCTGTAGTTTTTCCCATCCCTTTGATCAGACTGGATTACTACATGTTTAGGGGCATTTTTAGAAAACTGTTTTTCCCTCCATGTGGTCTAAATTTAGTGCTCTATTTTTATATCAGTTCAGTGTCCTCATTTTTATTTTTCTTGTTGGTGTTTTGTGATGTGATAACTAATGTTTTTGTAATGTGTTAGTGTATTACAGTGCTCTGGAACAGGGAGAAGATCAAGAGAGAGGAAAAGGTTATGCAGTTATGATACACTTTTAAAAATTTTTATTATTTCTGCAGAAAGCATCAGACTTGAAAAATGCATTTGTGAAGTGGATTTAATCTGAAGGATTTTTTTTCTGTCCTCCCACACAAGCCTCATTTGTGCTGCCTGAATGCCTGTATTTCAAAGTCAGCATCAAAGTTCCTAAGGCAAAGTGAAGAGATGATTTAGCATATTTTCCTGATTGCAGCTTGTCGTGATTGCCTCTTTCCTCCGACAGTTATTTTGCTTCTCCGTTTCTTTTGGTGTTCCCCAAAATAACTCTTCCAGGAAAGCACTGTAATTCTTATCCTAACTAGCACACAGCAGTGAGTCTCCTGCTGCTACCTGCTTTTACCTGCTGCTGGCGAGGAGCTGGGGTATCTATCCCTTTTCAAAAGTAACTCCAACCAAAATAAAATGCTTCTACTGCTCACTTGGAATGAGAAGCAGTTTAACACAGCATGCAACATCTTGCTGGCACTCTTTTCCCCCCAAAATCAATAAGATTCGTACAGCTTTCCTGAAAATGAGTGATACTCTGAATGCTGATAAGCAGAGGTGAGGGCCTTGGCGTGAGAATCGATTGATGTGATCGCAGTGTCCTTCAGTTCTTGCCTGGCTGCGTTGAACTGCGTGGTGATGTGACTTCAGTAACTTCTTATCTCTTCAGAAAATAGCAAGGAATCCCCCCACTTGATGACACCAGTGACAGTATGTGAGCATGTTATTTGTGTACGTTAAAGCAGGAATATGGCTTTAGCTGAGCTGTTGGAAGCTGGGGCTGCGTGGGCAGTGCCATGGATGACACGAGGCTCTTGGGGTTGCCAAGAGAACCGAAGTTAAGGCTGAGAGCTTGAGATTCAGCCTGTGCAGCGTGGCTGCTGGAAAATGACTGGTGTATCTGGAGTCAGCTGGTTTGAGAGAAATGCTGTATGGAATCCCAAAGGCCTGCAGAGGAACCATTCATGTTTAATGTACTTTATCCTGCCATGCAGATGAACTAACGCGGTGCTTAAGTGCCTCATGATGATAAGGGTCTGCTATGGAGCTGTCAAGGTGTAGTTTTGAGGGGAAGGATAATAGTATGGCAAAGTGAGGAATATTTTATGACTGTAGCAAATAGCTAAGGTGGAACACATTATGCTGTCACAGATTCTTTGCTGTACCGTCTAGAAATGTGCTGAATGCTCCACCTCTGATAATGTGCTTGTTACTATAGTTTGAAGTGTTTCAATTTCTGTTACTTTAGTCTGCTAGGAGCTTACTGCTGATGAGACTTGGATATGTTTTTTGGTCATCTCGCTGCTCATGGCTTTTTATTTTTTTCTAGCTTGAAAAGAAAGAGGAGCCCAGTCAAAAGTGTGCCTTGTTATTCCAAACTGAAATCTTAGATCTCTCTTCTGGATGTAATATGACAGTAGCACAAATGTTACCTGGTATTTCATTCAGAGCTATGGCTTAATAGATAACAGAGCAGGTTAATATCTTCCTCTGGCTCTTTTAAGTTCAGTTTTGTCACTGTTATACTATTAGTACCTTGCCTCACACAGCCTAAAAGCTATTCTGTGGGCATCTCCCAGCCCCAGCAGAGGGGCTTTCTGGTCTTTGACTGTGGTACATATACCTGGGGTAGTAGAAAGTTAGAGGCTGATTACAATAATTAATTTACCTGTCCTGGCACTTTCATCTGGTATTTGTCATTGGGAACAGTCTAAGGGAACGAAGGGTACTGAATAGACCACAAAAACAGGGTTAGCCAGAAATACAGTGAAAGTTATTCAGTGCAATTCCTATCTTGACTTGGTACATAACCAGCATGCTTATTTCTTGTACTTTTTCTGTCTTCATTTAAATAATGATATATTCAGCGTCTTTCAACTTCAACCTTAAAATGACACTTTAACACTTTGATGCTCTCTGTCTCTTCAGGGATGATTCTGTCCCAGAGGAAAATATTTGGAGGGGTATCCTCTCTGTGATTTTCTTCTTTCTAATCATCAGTGTTCTAGCTTTTCCCAATGGTGAGTAAGGTTTATACATTGGTTTTTGCAACACATACATTTCTCTTTATAGCCACCATATTCATTTTGATTGAAGTACTGCATTGAAATGTAACTTTTTTTTTAAACTTCTAAATCCCTTTATGTTACAGAACAGTCTAAAAATGGGTTGCAGTCACTCTGAGGGGAGATAAAGACAAGCTATAAATAACAAGGAAGTCAGGTTTTCAAAATCAGTGTCCATATTTGCAGGTGCACAGTTGCAGCTCACAGTTGCTAATAATGCTACCAGATCCTTAAGAAATGTGTTAGAGGAATTTACCTTTACTTTTAACAGAGTGTAATTCTACAGATTCTTAGAGATGTAGCACACTACGTAAATCACTTAGCGATAGTCTAAATCGCATTACAATATAAAACCACAGTTGTTTAGTGGAAATTTAAGTCAGACGGAAGTTCTGGTAATTGTGTGGGGAGCAGAAAGTACAAAAGGGGCAAATTGTTTGTGTGACAGTCAATTAAAGAAAATTACACGTTTCCTGATTTTTATTTATTTGCTTTTTTCTTATTACTGTGTGCAAGAGAATAATTCTTGCATCAACTCCAAAGATCCTCAGGAGTGGCAACATTCAGAAATAAGTTAACAACGATTGTGTACATGACTGCTTTGTAATTCAGAGAGTATTTTTCATGCATTTTAACCTCATTAATTGATGGTTCTCAAAAAGTAATCCCTGAAAAACTGAATGTCTGAGAAAAACGAATTTCATTCTTATAACTGTGAAAGAGCAGTCCACAGTGTGCACTGAAAATATTTTTTTCAGCCAATTCTTGCGACCTAAATGTGTAACTTATGTGAAAGTAAATCTAAACCAAACTTACCTCCTCTGCTTTTTGGGCTCAGAGGTTTTTAATTTAATAAAGTCAGTGAAATCATTGGCTCTGAAGTAAATAATAGTGACACTGGTAAAGAACATGGATGTCTTAGATCGTATTAGATGTCTGATATTTAGTTTGTGAGTTTTTGTATGCTTGTTTGCTGATGTTTTGTGGTCATCTGGAGGCTGAACACCATGTTTCTTTGCTAATGCACAAAAAATTGTATTTGATGTCTTCAGTGATAGCAAGCCATGTGTTAGCCGTGGTCTGGAATCCATGTCAAGAGATTCTTAGCTGAGATAAGATAGCTGTTAAGCAAATGGTATATTACTGTTCTGGAAGCAGCTCCCATTAAAACAATTGAACACTTTGTCTGTCCTGCTAATTGGCAGTTTCTTTCTTCTCTCAGTTCTCCTGTTATCTATTTTTTATTTTTATTTTTAAATATTCAGCAAAGACCCCCAGACTTTGATATGTTATGCCTCCATGGAAAATTTTTCAGTATGTATGCCAAATTTTTGTATGAGAGCTCAAAGACAGATTATATGGCTCTTATTGATGGTCTTCTAATGGGCTTTCTGTTTACTGTCCACAGGACCTTTTACACGACCCCACCCTGCAATATGGCGAATGGTTTTTGGTAAGTTTGTGTTTCTAACTCTTGGTGCTTCTGTGGGGCTAATAGCCCTCTTCCTTCCCCCTCAGCTGAAAAGGTTTGTCATGAAACGTAATTGTGCATCACAATTCTGTGAATAACTCTTCCTTCCCACTTCTGAGCAATTACTTATAATCTGTTCTTAATTATGTTGGGAAATGTCACTGGAGTTTCTGTGTCAAAATGGTGTAAATTAAATCACCAGAAAGGGAGCGTTCCTTCTGATTCTTTGTTTTAATCCCGTTTTGTCTCTAATTACCTTCCCTCTAGCACCATCTCTTCCCACTCTAAAAAGTTTTTAAAGTTACTGTATGAGCTAGTTGACTTCTGACTAAATCCAGTTCAGCAGTGCACCTCTTTCATTATCTACAAAACATGCTATTCTTTTATTTCTTACAAAGCATACTTGTGCAGCTCAACATATGTTTGTATTCCTAACGTGTATTTTTTTAAACTTTTTCCTTTCATAAAATCAATATAAAAATCAATTGCATTTGTAGTTGGGGAAAGATACTGCCATTAATTACAGGAATTAGAGTGAATTCTTGCTCCTTAAACATCTGAATTACATGGCAAAAGTGTAAGAAATTGCATTTGTAAATAATTCAGAGTTCACAGGGCATAGCTTAGCCATTAATCTTGCTTACAGAGAATTAGGCCCATTTGCTTTAAAGCTGATCCACTTTTTTTTTTGAAGGGACTATCAGTACTTCTCTTGTGCCACCTTACATAACTAAAAATAAGTAGGTTCCAAAATTGGTTGATTACTCATCTGTTGACATTGAGGGGTACTGCTGATTAGATAGTACTCTTTAATGAGTGTTGATCTTGTTGGGAGAAACACAGGTCCTACTGCTCCCTTCTGAGCAAATATAAACTACAAGAACATTCTCAGTTACAGCCCCTGTACTTCTGGGGGGAAAAACTGCGAATATCCATGAGCAACGTTTTCCCCTCTGTAATTCTGCTTCTTCTGGCTTGAAGTCTCAGCTGTGCAGTATGTGAAAATCACAAGTAGCACGTCCTCAGCATTTCAGAATGCAGTATTCCTACCTGCTGTGTTTTTTGGATGCACTGCAGAGGGCAGTATATACTTCCTGTACGTGCATGTGCGCTTGAATGGGACTTCTTCTCTAGCATACTCTAGTGGTTAATGACTTAATCTCCAGTTATAAATTAATTTTATTTTTATTGAAGAATTGCTGTAATTGGTTTTAGATATTAAGTTAACTTATGTTACTTTTTCTGCCTTTCATGACATCACTGCAGGACACAAGTAAGTCTGGGTAATAGACTACAGAACTAGTTTATATGGTCTTAGCTGTCTGTGAACTCGTGAATAATGTAAAGATGTGTTGCCAAAAGCAACTCCATCTATACACATCTACTCAGGACTCTTCTTAATTTCTTACAAGTTTTATTCTTTTATTAAAATCTCTACTCCAGCGTTGGGAAGAGGAGGTGGTCCCAAATAGTGTTTCATAATGTAGAATGGTGTAAAAATCATCATCTTTGTTTCAGAAGTTTGAAACAGTAAATTTTCTAACTCAGAAAGCTAACTAGGCATGCCACTACGCTAGTTTATATTTGTAGCTGCTCTAAGTTGTAAGCATAGCTCAGAATTGCCGGGTAGGATTTACAGATTGATCTCTGTGTTGCATAAAAACAGAGATCCTAATCTGTCATTTACTGCAAAGCTATCTGATCACAGACTTGTGCTACTGTGCTGAAGCTGTCTAGACTGATTCTTTTTTTGGCTGGGTTTCTACAGTTGAGTGTGTATTATATCATGTGAAATGGGAGGTGATATGAAAGAAAGGCTGAATGCTCAAAGATTACTGCCTCACTTGTCCATTAGGTTTTGGGGCTTGTAGCTTCTGCATGTGGAGAACTTACTTGTGCAAACCAGGCACGTATTGAGTATCAGTCAGTTGGAAGGCAGCTTTTTTGGACTCTGTGTCCCAAGGGGTTTTGTGTATATAATTCTAAAGCAAAGTATTTTTGCAGGTCTCAGTGTGCTGTATTTTCTGTTCCTGGTGTTCGTGCTCTTCCTTAACTTTGAACAAGTAAAAGCAGTCATGTACTGGCTAGATCCTAATCTTCGGTATGCCACAAGAGAAGCAGATATTATGGTATGTATCCTTAGCATTTCATCAGACACTTTGGCTAAGTGTGTTTTCCTGGGTGGGAAGGAATACATCTTAATTTTCTGACATGACAGGCACAAACTTGCATTGTAAAAGAGGGTGTGAACGATTGAGTGCCAGAAGAGTGATATTGCAGAGAGAAATAAGAACTGTCAGTTTACCCTTCTTTGTCATGTTGAGTTACTCCACTTGACCAACGTCTCTGCTCTGTATTATGTTTCTATGCACCATGGTCATCTGCTGTCATCTGTTCTTGCCCTAAGAGTAAGCAAGTGAACTAGTTGTATTATGTAGTAAGTTGCTATTAAGCAATGGCAATTACCACATGGTAGCACAGGCAGTAGTAGCTGCAAAACTCTGCCCTATAGCACATATAAATAATGGGAATCTTTACATTGCACTTACCTTATGTTACTGATTGATAGTGAGGGCTGCATATATGCTCCTTGTGTGGAAAACAGAATGCTTCAGTTGGTCAGCAGTATGTGCTGTGCAGCTGTAAGATCTGGAGTGTGACTGTGACTTTGGTTGGCAGGATATGTGGTGGTGGTGAGGCATGGACAGCTTGCTACTGGAGTGCTGGGAGAGCACATTCCTAAACACATGGGGGTTAGTGATGTTGCTGAGCAACAAAAGGGAGCTGACATGTAGAGTCTCTTTATAAGGCAGGCTCACCTGGCACTCTTGTCACTTGAGCTAGAAATAGATTCAGGTCAGGGGAGGATTAGTCTTACTGCTGTTGCCAAATTACTGTACAGCATGTTTCCTGACTGCAGTGTTGAAAACTTAACTGTGCTGTTGATCTTGGTATGGTTACTTAAAGAAAGTTGGAGTACAATTTTGAAGTGCAACAATAATAAAGGCTGCAAGTTTGTCTCTTCCTCTGTACTGGCAGTGTGGCTTGAGAATAAAAGAAAGTTAAATACATTTCGCTGTATGACTGGCAGAGGTGCAATTGAAAGGATTATAGGTGTAGCATGAAAATGAAAAAGCTTTTCTTTTGTTGTAATCTGTATACCAGGGCAAGAACCTTGAAAAATAAGGTGTGTTTTTTTTTTTAATTCCTTTTATAATGACCTTATTGTATCCAATCATCTCAGAATTTCAGGTATCATGATGTAACTAGGAGCCCATAGGTTCTGTTTTATATACTTTCTATTTTTCTCATTCTTCTGTTCATGAAGTGGAACAGAGTGGCTGTGAGTGTTGTGTGTGAGTGTAGACCAAGGTACACAAGCATCCTTAACTCAGAGTTTCCTGGGATTTGAACGTGCATATTTTTCTCGATATGTATATGAAAGAAAAGAAGAAGAAATGTAGATAGCAGCTCTGATGTGCTTGGATTTGTCCAACATTCTGCCAAAGTGTTCCCACTGGTACTTGGAATGCAGCAAATAATCAAGCTGTAGACCTCTTTGAGTATTTGTGATAAAGCTGCAGCTTTGCCATCCTTCAGACAGGAGACACACCTTTCTCTGAATGATGAGCAGCACTGGTATCTCCAAGAGGCAATGTCATTCTTTAATATCAGGGAGCACCGCCCCAAGGAATATTTATAGTTTCAAAGAGGGACCAAGCTGCCTCTTGCTAGGGAACATAAGTGATGGGATAAGTATTTGTGTGAAATTTTGTCTTCACAGAGACCAGAATTTAATTATTTATCTGTCAGTTCTTTTCCAACTTGATGGTTCATTTGTGCAATAGTTAAGAGTCTACAGGTGAATCCTTTAATTCAGCAGCACTGAGCAGTGCTGTTTTGTCACCTGCAGATGGCAATGTACAATTTGGAAGGTTTGGAGAGGAGAGCATTTTTTTTGTGAACTCATCTGTGGCAGAACAGTTGCAGGTTCACTTTCACTGTATTTTTTTTTTGGGGGGGGGGGGAGGATGTTTTCCTTCAACCCTATGACTGAACCTTCTCAATATGAATATGTTCTTGGAAATTGAGTAAGGAAAGTAAGACAAAAAGATAGCCAAGCAAATATTGAGGTGAATAACATCACAAACTGATGAGAATTAGATGCTGATGAGTATTTCTGATTACCAGACAGTATGAAAATAGGGAAAGGTGGTTATTGCAAATCAGAACTCCCAAAGAAAAGCAGAGAATATTTTTTCTTTTCTTCTTTTTTTTAAGTATTGCTGTTTGCTGTTTTTATTATGGATTTTATTGTTCCTGCCGTTCCTCTGTTACATAAGAAATACATGCTCCTCCAAGAACCACATTCTGTTCTCTCACTTCAAATTGGAGCTGCACAGAATGCTGAGTTGTAACACTGCAAGTTTTCCCAGAGGGTTTAGGAGAAGAAAGAGGAATAATATCTTTATGATTTCAGGCTTGTTGCACTGGATAGAAGGTAGTTACTTCATTCTAGTGTTTCTGCAGCTGTCTGTTAATTGAAGGTTTTTTGTTTGTTTTTATGTTTTGTCTTTAACAGGAGTATGCTGTGAACTGCCATGTTATCACTTGGGAGAGAATCCTTAGCCACTTTGATATATTTGCTTTTGGGCATTTCTGGGGCTGGGCAATGAAGGCTTTGCTGATCCGCAGCTATGGCCTGTGCTGGACTATTAGCATCACCTGGGAGCTCACTGAGGTAGGTCACTCATTTGTCTCAAGTATGAGAAAATGTGTGGGACTTGAATTGTTCTGGGGGAAAGTGTGAACGTTATTAGATTGATGACTTACTAGTTCTCAGTATAAATTAATATTTTAAGCCTTATCAACTGGATGACAAGCGATTGGTGCTGTTGCACCTGGGATTTAGGTAAGTTAGGCAGATGATGGCTTACTATTACCTAAAAGGAGTCTTATTATTACCTGAAAGGAGGGAAGTCACGACCAATATATTGGTGCCATCTACAGTTTTTTTCCTACTGTTATAGGAGCCAACACTCTAGTGACTTGAGGTTCTGGTTTGTATATTTTGATTTAGAGATTTATTTCTCTTTTTCACCTTGCAGTATATATTGTCTTGATCCCCTTGCTCCAAATATGACAATGTTTGTACATCTTGTACAGTTATGAATGCTGCACATCAAAAAGGAGATGCAGGATCCCCAAGGAAAGTGAGAGACCCATGAGGAGAAGTCTGTGTGGAATAGCAGGAAGTAATGCGGTGTGGTCTTTCCTCAAGCCTCATGATAAGAGTATAGCTGCTTGTTTTCTTATATCATACCCCAAAACCTTGATTATAGGTATTCACTGACATGATGTAGTTATTCTGGACCAGGATCTAAACTAGTTCACACCTGTTAAAAAACCATATGCCATGCTTTGGGGTACCACATATTTTTTTTGTTATTCAGCTTTACAACAGTTCTCTCAAGCAGGTGCTTAAGTTGGTTGGCTTTTGGCACCTCCAAATCCTATTTTGATGTAAAAGTCTTCTGATACTTGAGTCAGTCATTACTGTTGTTTGCATTGCTGGTCCTTACTGTTAGATCTGTTGAGAATTCAAATTGATAGTTTCTTGTATTTTCCTTTTATCTAATTGGCACGTAATCTAGAGCTTGATTGGTAGAATATGTCATCTAAAACGCACAGATGTGTTCTTTTAACAATTGAGTTAATTTCATTATGTTCTTTGGTCAATTCTGAGCAAAAATAGAAAAATCTAGTTTTAATCAGCTTTGGGGACAATGTAGTTTAAAATGTCACACTTAAATTACTAAATACAGATGTTAACACATGAATTTAATCTTTAAAATCTGCTTTCTTTAGAAGGCATTTATAATCCAGAAATGTAGATAAGAATCTGGTTGTCTAACATTAAACTTCAGGTTTGGAAGTGTTGGTGTCACAAGTTCCTTTTCAAAGAAGTGTTTTGTTCCACGATATTTAACCATAGTTTTCATTTCATTTTGAAGCTGTTTAAGATCAGAATTTCACAAGTACCCAACTACGCAGAATAGCTTTGGCAGTTATTTTACTATTCCCCCTCCCCCCCCATCCTCTGGAAAGGTAGTTTAAATTCGGGTTTGTTTCACACACTTATTGTTCAGTCACACAACTGTTGTCTCCAATTTGACACTGCATGGGATGTCTAGTATTCCCTGAAAAGCCAGATCCCTTCAAAGCCAGATCGTTAGATCAAACAGTGTGTTGGGTAAGGTTCAATGTATAGAAGGGTTATCACTACTCAAATGGATTTTTAATGAATTAGTTAATTCAGGAGAGTCACTAGAAACCTGCAGAAGTTATCAGGGCAGTTACATGGGGATTTAGCTGTGCATCTCCTATTAGCATTAATGGTTTTCACTTGGCTCTGCATCCTGAAATGGGACACTTGGCTCATGCTACTATCAGATTAAAGTTGGGATGCAGGCAGTCCTTGATCTCCTGTTCTGGGAAAACAGCAAGCATTTTAGAGACAGGCTGGCTAACACCTGTGATCTGTTTTTTGCTGCCTCACTATCTGTAACTTCTGGTGTCTTTGGCTGTTTTTTTTGCATGTTGAGATTCATAGCCTAGTGCCCCTTTCATGTTAAATCTTCTTGAAACATGAAAAGGAAGCTGTTTGTATCAAGATAACCAGCAACATTGTATAGCTTGGTTCCTATAGGAAAATTCTGCATTTCTTTTCTACAGGTTGAAATTCATGTGGCTTTGTCAAAGACCAAACTACATCAATGCACTTGACAAGAATTTTCAGAGGAAGGGTCACTGTCAACATTGGTCACTGTAAATTTTTGTGAATTGACCACTATTCATACAGAGGACATTCTCATGTTCTTTTTCACATATCTGATTTTTTGGGGGAGGGATATTTTATTTGTACATTTATCAACTGAAGATGCTCTATTACAAAACTGTACCAATAATTTTCCACAGACACAAAGATGGTGTGTATACATTAACTGACAAAACTTGTGCCATGTTTATGGGCAGGTTATTTAGCTTATTGTGTGTTTTGTTAAGCATCTGTGTGTGTTCCAAGGGGGCTGCTTTGACGTAAGGATATCTTGATTTCCAGTCTGCAACTAGATATTTTCAGTCTCTTATTCTTGGGTTGCTGTGATTGTTTTTTTTTTTTTTTCCTTGTGGACTAAATAATACAATTACTTTCCTTCAAATGAGAATGGGAAGAGTTGAATCCACTGCTTGCTCTCAGTAAATTATGCTTATATCTTAACTGTGCCTGTCTGGCCAATTATTTTCCTTCAATTCAAAAAAAAGCTTAAAGTTACCAAATGTATCTGCAAATACATTTAATTGCCTTACTGACCACTGTGGTCTTCTATTAAGCTGTAGATTAAATTCAGAGGGAAGCCAATTGCTGAGGAAGTTCATCATTCATATACTTTCCAGGGAAAGTCCTTAAGGACCTAAATATGTTTTGATACATCCCAATCCTAGCAGCTTTTCAGTCTGATGATGGCTTGTTTTTTACCGTGTTTTCCAGTATTTTAATAGCACCTTCAGTTATTAATTCAGTTAGTAATTACCAGAGAGTAACTAGGAAGTGGGACCTAAACATCCTCTCAATTGTTTGTGCCATTCTGGATCAAGTATTACAGCAAAGCTTGTAGTGTCTGAGTTATTGGTGAACTCTAAACCTTCTTACTAAAAATAGTAAATGAAAGACAGAACTTTGAAGTGTTTACATGAGAACAAGTTTTAAGTCTGAAATTCCAAAATCGGAATTTCGTCTGTTGCTGACAGTTACTTAAAAATAGATCTGTTCTTCTTACTGCAACTTCTTGCTTGTCTAGAAACATACCACTTCAAATAGCAGAAAAGAAAAATGTTCTTTTCATTTTCTTAAAGCTCAAAGCACCTGCTTTCTCTGGAAAAAAAAAAAAAAAAAAAAAAACAAACCCAAGTAGTAGCTTTGATTGCTTCATTTCATTTCTGTAGACATTCTGTGTATCCTCTTTGAGGCTGAAAGCTGAACAGTATCTTTGTATCAAACATAGCCTTGTATATAGCACAGCCACAGCAGGAGATGAAAAGGACCTCTGTACTCTTATCTAGACTTATTAAGGCCTTCTAAAGTTAGTGGAAGGACTCCCATCAATTTTCAGTGATTGTGGCTCATGTCCTTGCAGTGTGACAAGTATGAAAAAGCTGAATTTTTTTTTTTAACGTGCTCTTAAAAATGAATTTGTGTGAATTCTGTGCTGTTCCTCACCCAAAATCTTTTTGCTGTATTCTGTAGCTCTTCTTCATGCATCTTCTGCCTAATTTTGCTGAATGCTGGTGGGATCAAGTCATTTTGGACATCCTGCTTTGTAACGGGGGTGGCATCTGGTTGGGCATGGTAGTTTGTCGTTTCTTGGAGATGAGGACCTATCACTGGGCAAGCTTCAAGTAGGTCTAAACTAAAGCTTGATTAAATGTTGTTAGTTTAATATTAAATTCAGTTCTTTGTAAAGCAAATTGCCTTTACATATGCATGTAGTATAGAAATAATATGCAATCTGCATGTGCTGACAGTGCTGTAAATTTGAGTGTTAAAAATCCATCTTGGTACTGTTAGTACAGACCATATATTCTAAAATATGATTAAATATATATAATTTTCATTTGCCATCTATGTTACAGGCATTAGTCCTGAGTTTAAAAAAAAAATAGTTATTTACATTTTCAATTTATTATTTATGCCAATAAAACTTTGAAGAAGACAGTGAGCAAAGCTAGTTGAAACTGTTTTCTCTTTATACAATGTTTATAAATGCTATGCCGGTGCTCATCTTGATGAGACGTTAGTCTGTCAGTCTGGCAGCACTAGCTATCCATGCAGAAGAGAGATCAGGCTGATTGTACTTATGCTGTGAATTACCTTACCCTGCTATTGACCTTTTAAAATAAATCAAAATTCAAAATAAAGAAATTTTTGCATCTGGATGCTCAGTATGTTACTGGCCCAGTAAGTTCCAGTACTTATCTCCCCCAAGTTTATTTTCTTTGCTAGATTTTGCCCTTCCCCCCACCTTTTCCCCTGCCATTAAGTGGCAAGCACCATTACCTGTAGGTACCATTACCTGTACCATTGCCGATAGCATAGATGAAACTAAATAAATAAATAAAATTGAATAAAATTGCCAAAGGTCAGTGCTTTGAGATGGTACTGGGTTAGGAGAAGGAGCCTCAAGCCCTGACTTCCAGTTTTTTTACATGTATGGGCTTCTGTCCTGCTTTCTTCCCTTACAAATATGTACATTGTTCTGAGAGCCATCCAATTTTTAGTCTCAATTCAGTTTTCCTACATTTGGAAAGAATAATTAGCGTTGATATTCTGTCCAAATTTAGAGTTCAGTGAGAATTAAGATGATAGAATATCTTTGGCAGAACTATTTTGTCCTTTCAGTGCTGTTACTTAACTGAATTGATGTTATCAAAAGTAAAAACATCTGTCAGATGAACCTCTGTTTACATCCCCTTTCAAAAAGGAATCTGCAAATCTGCTAGCTTATAACAGTACTATTGCACTTCTTACCAGAAGATTCACATGCAGCTAGTATGAGAACAGGAAGGGCTGTGTGTGCTGTAGGTGCAGTATGCCCAAGCCTCTGGAGCCTGCTTTTTCTACTCTTAATGAATAACAAATCTGATCTCCTTTAAGGATGGATATCTACAAGCTGTGGGGGAAAAAAAAAAAAAAAAGAGGCAGTGGATGGGAGCATAGATTAAAGAGAAATATCCTCTAGATTCTCCAAGGCATTTGCAGCACCATCGTGATTGTTTCTTTTCCCCTTGTGTAGACAATGATAGATGCATTTTGTTTTTAGTTAGACTCAGGATAGAGAAGGGCAGTCTTTCATGGCAGAATGGCTATTGCTTTTCTTTTTTTTCTTCCTTGTGTCTTCCTTGTTTTAACTGCAGCCATTCTCTTTTTATAGGGATATTCACACAACCACAGGGAAAATCAAAAGGGCTGTATTACAGTTCACCCCAGCCAGCTGGACCTATGTCCGCTGGTTTGACCCTAAGTCTTCATTTCAAAGAGTGGCTGGAATCTACCTTTTCATGATCATTTGGCAGGTAAGAAATAAATTCTGTGAAATCAAAGCTGCCATCAGCTCAGTTACTTATTGGCTGTGTTTGGCTGGAAGATATTCTAATGCGATGTATGTCCATCATTGAATTGCTCAATTAAATGAACTGATGGTACAGAACGGGTCAGGACATTGTTCACAAGAGTTAACTGATAGTTCAGGAGTGTAATTACAGAATCTCTAGGAAAAAAGTTACAGATTGTTGTGCTGGGTATCAGATTTCTCTTTGCAACTGATGCAGTATTTAGAACTGCCATTTTTTTGTGGCTTTTTTTTTCTTTTTATTTTTTTCTTCTCTGTCGACTATTAGATGGCTCTGAATTCTGATGACCCGGAATTCTGGCTGTGATCCAGCAAGACTCCATAGTATGTCCCATGAGTTGAGTATGTAGTCATGCAAATGCTGACAGACTTCACTTTCTTAATTTGTCTCTTTTTCTCTTTGAAATGGGAAAAGCGTTCAATATACTTAAAAAGTAGATACGATCTCTTCTTTCTTAAAAACTAGTCTTAATCACTCTTATCTGGCATAGAATATGAAAGGTTCCAGGAGACATCTGCAGTGCACCTTAGTATCTCATCCCTTAATAAGTTTCAGGAAGGAGACCAAATACTTTCTTAGAGGTGTCCAGAGGAGAATTCTGTTATATTTGTACATTCCTTATTTGTCCTAGGCTGTGTAAATTCTCAGCGTGCTTACAGTGGAGTGTAAACAATTTTTATTCTGTTTCAGTTAACATATTAACCTTTGCAATTTTTTGGTAGTAGATCATTAAGAGCTATGCAAGTTGAAAACTGTTAATGACCTTTTTTTTTAATTACTATTTTAGCTGACAGAGTTGAACACGTTCTTTCTGAAACATATCTTTGTGTTCCAAGCGAGTCACCCTTTAAGCTGGGGGAGAATTCTCTTCATAGGAATCATTACAGCACCCACTGTAAGGTAATTTTGTTGCCATGGTATTTCATCTTACCTTAAGAGTAGCTTAACTTCTAGGCTCCAAAGAACTGCATGTAATTTGTGAATAAGAACAGTGCATTTCAAGAAATACGTGCATTTGCCCCCATGAAAAGCAAAGTAGTCATCATTTTGCAATACAAGTGTCTTTTCTGCCTAATAAGCTATTAAGGTACATGTGTGCTTCCATAAGGATGCAGAATGTCTGTTCCATCTTTGTTTATGTAGAATCATACATTACCTTGAGGACCCTGAGTAAAAATAGCTGAGTTGTTTAGTCAGATGCTCACAAAAGTGCAGATGAGGGTAAAGAGAGCTGTCACTTTTTCCTACCTGAGCTCCTTATTTTACTTTTCTAACATGTTAACATTTCTTGTAGACGAAGACCAGAGTGTTGCTTATTCTGAATGATGTAACAGTATGTATGCACTGTTAACACGTGTAGAAACATTAACCTCCTTTTAGTCATGCATACTATTTCACTTTGTCCTCGTAATATTTTTCCTATGACATAGCTGACAAATTCACCCAGTTTTGATGAGTCGAGCAATTTCATATTCATGAGTAAAGTGTTGTTACGTTTGACAGTTAAATGGCAGGCATGCTTTATTCCTAAAATACTGCTTTTTGTAGCTGGTAATCTCAGAAGTTAGGTGCAGTTTTTTGCACTGCTAATTAAATCACCTTAGACATCCTATAAGAATCTCTATAGGATATATATGTATATCCTAAGAATAATAAGCTCCCACATAAGTGATTTTTTTCAAGTATTTTACAACACTTCACAGTCTGTAGAAGTCTTTATTCTTAAACAGCTCTTAAATTGTTGGATTAATAATGCTTGGCTTCCCTATCTGTCAGTAGAAAACAGAGATTGAGAAAAGGAGCTTTGTTCTTATTTTGGAGGGGGGGGGGAAGATTGCCACTAAATTATTTTTTAAATTTATGAGTTTAAAGAAAGCAGAGCAGAATGGTCTGTAGACTGTTTTCAAAATAGTGAAGAATTATACTTTGTTCTTGAGAGAAAAATGTACTTAGAGCACTCACCCAGGATGTGGCATAGCCATATTTAGCTACTTCCAGGATTCAAACACAACTCTCAAGAAAATGCAAATGAAAAAGAAACTGAAAAAAGAAAGGGGTTTTCTCATCCTTCCAAAGCTATTGCATGTTGCTCAGAGAAACTGGAGATTCAGTGGAGAGGCAGGAGGCAAATTTGTAGCTTTACTCACCTAGTTCAGGTAATTTCCCACTCCTTGCTCTCAGAATTGTTTTCTGTGTTGTTTCAAGCCATTTGATCTGTATGATAATCTCTGCTGCTGGAATTGAAGCCATCTGGTAGATATCCAGGTTGATTGCTTGTGAATTCAAGCAGCAGCATTTCATTTGCTGTACAGATCCACTTGTAACATAAGCTACTTTTCTAAATGTAAATGTTCTGGGAACTTTTAACATCACTGAAGAATTTTCTTACGTTTTCCTTCTCAGGCAATACTATGCATACCTCACAGATACACAGTGCAAGAGGGTGGGAACTCAGTGCTGGGTGTTTGGGTAAGTGCTCTTGCTGCATGCAAACCTGAAACTTGGACAGGATGATTCCAGCACAGAAATGGGTTCTTGGTAAAGCCAATGCCTGTATTCTGTTCTTTTTAGTAAAAGAGAGATTTTCTTCTTGCTAGTTCAGAGGAAAAGAAAATTGTGGCTTTTGAGATATTGAAATGGGAAGTGATTGAATGACTAAGGAGAAAAACAGAAGGAAAAGCTAGAAACTGCTGGATAAAGCTAGCCTCTTTCAAAGTAGCATTGGCTTTGTTCCCCATATTCTCAGACAGATGAGAAGGATAAAGCTTTTGCACCTACTGCTTTCCTGTTATTCAAGTAACGCTTACCTAGCTGTCAAGGTGGGCATTGCCACCGCTCAAATAAATGCAATAAAAGATTGTCAGAAAAATCACAACTGTCAAGAATGCCTGCACTGCTCTCAAAGAGGGAAAAGAAGAATACTCTGAACAATGGTTACCTTGTTTGCAATTTTTTTCAGTATCTCTTGGAGACCTTTAAATGAAGAGTTAGCAGGATTACTTCTGGTGAGAAATTCCTTCTCTAGATGGCTTAACTAGAGTGGACCCTTCTTGAAACCAGAAGTGTATGCTGTTGTAGCACTGTGACAGCTTCTTATAAATAAGCAACATAGTAATGTGCGTTTTGGTCTATGATTTGAAAACCTAGAAATTGGCAAGTTTAAGAAATCCTTAATTTAACCTTGTGAAAAAAATGTATTTTTTTTAAGAAAGTAGTCAAGAAACTTTTCTTTTCTGATGGCAGTGATTTTAAGTTGAAGCAGCTATTTTATTGTCATTGTCAAGATTACTGTATGTCTTATCTCCAGTTGTTTGAACTATTTTTGTGCTTAATAGAAGAAGCTATTGCTGTTTTAAATTGGAATAGCACTTCAACGATCCATAAAATGTTCAGTCTTATTTAGAGACTGTGCTTTGGCAAACTCTCACCTTTGCTGTTAGTCTCAGTGTTTCAGGAAGTGTTGAGTTAGCAGGTTTTCATATGAAATAAGCAATGCCCCCTTTTGCAACAGTTAATTGAGATGAGAGCAGAACATGCTGAAATCTAATTAAAGGGATTTCTAATCTTATTTTTATTGTACAATGGAGAATATGATATGCCTCCTTGAGTTTGGATGGACTTAAATACTCACTTCTTTCACTGAATTACCGTCTTCCTCAATGGATCTATTACTGTGTTGAGCTCATGATCATAACATCCAATGGATTTTCTAAAGGTAGTAATGTTCTGTTCTTGTTTAGTTTTATTGTAGCTCTACAGGAGTTCATAGTATTTTCTGTAGGTATCTGGAGAGGCCTTGGAATGTGCATTATGATTGATAAAGAGAGGCTGTAACATACATAATCCCTAAACAGGCATTTTTGGGGTGATCATTACAGGGTAACCTCTCCTGGTTTTTGTATGAATGGTGCATTAGCACTGAGGATATGTGATCAATCGTACAACTAAAATGACTACTTAATTTACAGTTAGAACCAAATACACTTCCTCAGTTTGTGCACAAGGGTCTTAGTAGTTAAAGAGCAACTGAATTAGCATTTCAGATATTTGAATTTAAATACAGACATTTTACTGAAATATGAAACAAATCATTTCAATATGTACAAACATGTCAGGTCCTAGAATTTCTCAACTACAGGTGGTAATCTCAGAGTCTTGTGGAGGATGTGTTTTGAACTATTTTATAATTTGGGAAGAAGAGATTACAAGTTCTGTGCTATTAAGAAAGAAATATGAATACACGTGAATGTAATCCTTTGTAAGATAAAGGCAAATAGGATTCGGAATGTTTACTACCTCTCTCTGGAAAATCATTAAGGAGTACAGTAAGCATATCAACCTTGGTTTAAAGCTCTCCCTGAGCAAATTAGTGTAACATGTCAGAAAACAGTCAAATATTGCACAGTAGGAACTGCTATTAAACATTTGTTGACAGTCTGATCTAATTGTGCAAAGTGTGCATGGAGCAAATATTCTTCTTCGTGCTGTTTGTTCCTGTAGTCTGCTAGAAAAGAGTAACATCAAGATGCTTGCTGGAAAAACAGCACTCATCTAGTAATTTAACTATACTGAATATAATTTTTGAAATGATAAAAAACTTATATATTGAGTATTTGTACCTGTGATGATCCAGAAATGGATCCGGAGGCACAAGTTGAATATTTACATGCCAGAGTGTGGAATTAATTAAAATCAGTGCTTTGCATTCATATTAAACAGTGCTCTGCTGCTTAGCAGTACACTACAGCATCACTTGGTGGCAGATGGACAGTAAGTGATATAAGCATGAACAGTGCCAGTACAAAGGGTCTGCTGGATATTGCACCATTTTCATTAAGATGAAGCCTTGGAAAAAAGTATATTTTAGGATGTTAAAAGATCATTTCTACTGAATGCGAACAGTGTGTGCAGTCCTTCAGCACAGGAATCATAGATTCATAGATACATTAGGATGGAAAGGACCTACAAGATCAGCTAGTCCAACCATCCTCCTATCAGCATCCCTACCCACTATGTGAGTATTCTTATCACTCTTCAGAAGAGGCAAATGCCTTCCTCTGTTAGCATTCTTCTGTGTTCTAATCTACTGTTTATTGTATTAATATTTTATATAACTGACCAATTGTACAATGCATTTAGGTCAACTGTTCTTAATAAGAATCATGGAAACAGTGTATGAATACAACAGAAACAGCTGTATCATTTTTCAAGTGCTTGAAAATAGCCTACTGCTTTATTTATGCCTTCAAGTGTGTCATACCCTCCTGTGTTTGTTTCTTGGTGGTGCTCTTTCTTTTCCAACTACTGCAGTTCAGTTAACTAAGTTTTCTTTCTCTGCAACTGTATCAGTAAGAGTAGTATAAAACCAAGAAAGAAAGAGAGCTGATGATTAACAGAGTAACGCTGCTCTCTAGTTTTTACTAATCTTCACCTCTAACTTGCAATTGTCAGATGACTATTATTTTCACAGTTCTAAGTTTTGATCCCATTCAACTGCTGCAGTTCATATTAGATGGTTCAAAACCAAATATTATTTGCAATTTATTGATGAGTATCAGGGCTATCTCTGCAATACCAGTGACCAAGTCATATAGGTATCTTTCCTTCTCTTTCATGGAGGGACCTGGGGGTCTGTTGGCTGTTCTTGGCAGCTGCCTGGCCTGGATCCATAGCCCCCTCATTCCACACTGTATGGTGGACAAAGCTGCATAGCTCTGATCCTCAAAAACGTAAATATCTGGAGATGGGAGAGAGCTGAAGACACTTGTTTTTATTCTTATAATTCCAGATAGGAAAGTAAATATTGCAGTTTTCTTTGTAAATCCTCTGGTACTGTAGTGTAGACCTGGCTTTACACACAAACCAGAGTAAATATGCAAATTCTCAGAGGACATCTAATACTCTTCAGTGCTATTTTTCTCATTAAAATCAATCTGGAATGAGCAAAGTAGTCTAATTAGAATTGTGGCAAATTTGTGTCCTGTCAAGAAATATCCTAAGCAGTTTTACGTGATAAAACAGGGAATACTACTATTGGTTGTTCAGCATGGAAAAGACCTTTTTTTATGTGGTGAGCACTGAAGCATAATGGTAGATATGGATAGAAATTCTCTGCTGTTGGCATACACTCCTGCTTGCACAAGCAGAGAGTTGTGGAATTCTGGACTGCTCGTTGATCACTTTTTGTGGGCTGTTTATGCTGAAGAGAAGTAAAGAATAAAAAATAGATTTCCCAGAGTCTTCCAGTTAATCTTGTCACAGGGGAGCTGTTTGCTCACTAGAAAGTAGCTGTTGTTTAGAGCTGGCAGTCCTGAGTCTGGGCTGTGAATTAGGGAAACCTTTATTTTATTTTTTAATTATCTATTATTATTTTCTTTAATCCCCTCCTCTCTCTGTTACCTGCAGGGTTATTGCTTTCCTTGAAGCCATTGTATGCATAAAATTTGGACAGGATCTTTTCTCCAAAACACAAATATTGTATGTTGTGTTTTGGCTTCTCTGTGTGGTAAGTGAGACTTCTTGCATGGTGAATTGGCAGCAGGGGGCCACTGTGGGAAAATGCCAGTGAAGAACTTTGTGCACATCCTAGAAAAAGCAGATGCAGGGTCATTTATAACACACTTTGGAGGGGCTAGAATAACTTTTTTGTCCACGTTTCTTGACGTAGCAGAATGTAGCCACTGTACTGGTACTTAACAATGAAACGAACTGTGGTTTGAGAGCTTCTTCATGAGAGAAAATGGCAGTTTAATTTAAGATAATTTTGGAGATACGTCCAATGTTGCCCTTTGGAAAGGAGCAGGTATCAGGCAAACTTTGCATTCTGTACTTCATTGTGATCAGTGCAAATGTAGCACAAGGTGCCCATTTTATAGTGTATGCTGGTCTTGCCAAACTTGTAAATCCTATGTCAAACATATTAACTGTCATTGAAAAATAGCTGATAAACACTTCTCCCTACTGACCGGGAACACAGCTTTGAATAGGTGGTAGGGAGTTGGAATTGATTGTTGTTATTTAGCGTGATGATTTTATTCCAAATATTTCAGAGGAGGAGTACTAAATTATTTCCCAGATCAGAACACTGCAAAACCAAATGTGAAAGGCAATGTGAAGTATGGAGCAGGGAAAAGGAGGATTGTTTTCTCCCAGACTGATTGCTGGTACATACCTACAAATGCCTGTTAACTGCCTGTTTATGGTGACCATACGGGGTCGTGTGTGAGTCATCTCTATGTATGTAATTCTCTTGGTCCCACTAAGAACTGGTCTGCATGCCTCAGGGTGGCACAATCTCTGCACATTCAGATGTTGGAGTGCAAGTTTTACTCATCACGAGAAAAGATGCAGAGAGAAGCAGAGCATGAAAGTCTCCAGCTGTGGGATGTCCAGGAACTCAAAGATCTTGAACTAGCAAAGAGGTTGGGGGAAAAAAAAAACATTTTATTTTTTCCTTCCTTCTTTTTAGGCCTTTACAACTTTCCTGTGTTTATATGGCATGGTCTGGTATGCAGAATACTATGGCCACCGAGAAAAGGTACTTTATTGGGTAGCCTGTTCTTGTTTCATTCTTTACCAGTGCTAGCATACATGGGGAAGAAGGGGGTGGTCCAGAGTCTAACTGAAGTCAATAGAAAGAGCTCTGAATTCAGTGAGCCTCAAACAGATCCCACGTTTTACACTGTGGTTTCTGAAGAATGCTCTCTCTTAAAATTAAGCTGTGATTTTGTCAAAGAATTCAGGGATGAGTAGTTCATTAATGTTCTCATTGTACAGGTGGTATTCTAGGGGAATATTAAGAACATTTGATTTCACAACAGATCACCTGGCAAGTGGTGAGTTGTTATTGTACCATCTACATTGTGCTTCTTAACTAGCAAGGGAAATGTCCTAAGTACAGGCTGTATCAGGATTTATCAGGACATCTGCCATAGTATAAATCTGTGAGTCTGACTGAGAACTGGAGAAGCTCTGATTTCAAGAACCAACATCCTAATGACACATACCCCTCTTGTTTTTCACAGACCTTATCAGAAAGTGAAGACAGCCCATACAGTCCAGATGCTTCCTGGCTTCATTCTAAATTCAGTAAAGGTATTGGCGCTTCTGCATGTATATTCTCAGAATGGTAGCATTAAAGCTTAGTATTAGGAAATGAAACTTGAGATTCTTGAAGACAGCTGGACTTCCTTAACGAGCTTGTAGGAGCTATGCAGATAAATCATCTGCAAAACTATTTGTTTTTACTGCCTTTTTTCTTCCAACTTTTGCAAATGTATTTATTCTTTAATGAAGCAGTTTAATTTTTTCTGCTGCTATTCTAGATCATTCTTGTAGTTTTAGGACATTATGTATTTCATAACTGTTCTGAATGAGTTTTCTACCTGAACATTGCATGTTTGATGAATGTGGGTTATGCCATCATTTCTACTTTGTACGACAGTCAAGAAATTGACCTGGAGCTTATGTTCATGGTCATAAACAGCTTCCTCTGTACTAAGCAAAGGCGACCCATTTTTCTAAATACTTTTCCCTACACCAGAGCCCAGTTAAATTACTAAACTCCTCCTTTTACTCATTACTGTGGGCTGCATATTGGAAAAAAAATCAAGCTTCACATCTGGGAGTTATCTGTCAGAGCTAATGCTCCAGTTGTGCTTGTATCATTAAAATCACAGAACTGTAGGGGTTGGAAGGGACCTCCAGAGGTCATCTAGTCCAACCCCCTGCCAAAGCAGCTCCCTACCCAGGTTGCACAGGTAGGCATCCAGGCAGGTCTATGTATCATATGCATGGTTAATTGAAAAGCACCCACAACAGAACTTTTTTTATATATGCTACATGTGGCTTTTCTAGATGCTGATATTCACTTATTCGCTGTATAGTAAGTTTGTAGACTTCTGTATGGAGATAAATTACTTGCATTCAAAAAGTTTCTCTTGCATTGCTGGAGAAATCTGGCTGTGCAATTATATATTTTCTAACTTTAACTGTTTCTTCACTGCAAGCTTCAGCCTCCCTCATGTTTCAGTCCCTGTTGTCTCCCTTTGCTTTTTCAGAGTCACATGTGGGCTGTCATATGAAACATACTCTTAAAGAATCTGTGACTTCATGGCTCATAGTTTCTGATAGTACTCTCTGCCAGCAATAACAGTGTGGAGATCTGTACTATTGATGTCATTTAAAATAGATGGTGTTGCATTGCTGTATTTTGTTATAGAAAACTTCCAAAATTTCTTGTTGGATGGAGAATTTCACAGAAATCTTTTAAGATCTTTTTTTTTTTTTTTTGTTAGGCCACTAGATGGAGTACAAGTACTAGCCAGTTTATATTAGCTTGAGTTATTCCATACTATTCCACTGTAGCTCTAGAAAGCTCTGTTGTCTTTTGGGCAAGAACTTAATAATGTCAAATAGTCAGAAAGTATTTTTCTCAGCAGGTACTGACAACAGTCCACCAAAACATCCAGTCAATAGTGAAAGCCATTCATCTCGAAGGAGGAATCGACACTCCAGATCAAAAGTAACAAATGGAATTGGCAAGAAATAAGGATGATGTCTGAAGATATTCTGCAATGAGACGACAAAGGAATTCAGATTTAGCTCTGAATTTCCAATCGGAAGATTGATTTTTAAATTTTAAAACAAGGTGTTGAAGTAAAGGATGGTTCAGATGGAGCCACCAGAATAGTGCAAATCATTGCCTGATGATATTTGCCATTCACTGATTTAAATCTAATTTCTTCAGCATGTGGCAACAAAAGCTAATGAAGAGTATGCTGAAAAGAATATAATCTTGTCGTAGCAGGTATGCCCTGTTTTGTGTTCAGGTGTTGCAAGTTTTTAATATCTTAGTTGAGGACATAAACACAAAGGTTAGTAAGCTGATAATCAGTTTGTATGGTTGATGGGATTGTTTTATTTCACTGTGTCGTTGTTGTTGTCTAAAAGAATATGCAATCCTTTGACTAAAAGCAACTGCCAGTCTTTCTCAGTCTCACAACTTTTCTATACAGGAGTCAGTAAGTATTTTAAATTTCTGTACTAATATCCTGCTGCTTGCTTTTATTTAATGGCTCTCCCCACCTGGTCACAGTGTTTTACCAGCTAAGAAATGGGTCCAGATTTCCTGTAAAGGATGTGAAATTGACCTTTAAATACGACTTTTTAGTTCTGTGTTGTCCTTTTGCTTGACTATTACATACTCTCATTTCTTTAAGCTTTGTTAAATGCTTATATAAAACCTATTGCAGAGTAGGGAGGGCCATGCCTCCTACACTCAGTTTTGTCATTCAGTTGTTTTTACTGCAGTACTTAGTTTTCACGTCATTCTTTCAGCTGTGTCACCTTGTGTTCAGTTTCTTCACACTCCTTTAATTTGCCTCTGCCTCAGCTGGAACCAAGAAATCCCAGCTTCTTCAGACAGATAGCAGAAACTGCTTTGGAGGCTCTGAGGTACTACCAGGCCCAATGATAAGGCAGATTTTCTGCTGAAATCGAGTTGCTTACTGCTTCCATAAACAGTTATTTGTAAAGACTTTGTAGACTTTGGTATCTGAGAGGTAGCATGATATTACTGTGATGTACCACATTGATTTGGTATTTTCTATCGTGCAGTCAGATACCCAATAGCAAAGGGACTCTTCATACAGGTGTTGGGGTTTTTTGTTTTGTTTTTTATTTGTTTGTTTTGAAACTAATTCCAATGTCTGGCAAAGTAGATAACACACCAGTTGTGTACAGAGATTAAGTCAGGAGATAAGCAATCAAGAACAGTCTGTTCCTGTATTAAATTATCAAAGTGGTTTTGTGCCAATTAAGTTTTGGGATTCATGGAGTTCATAGAAGTAGATAGCTTAAGTAAGGCTAATGCCCATTAGTCATTAATCTGCAAAAGAGACTGGGGTTTTCTTGTTCCATGATTAAGTTACTGTGACTTGCCACAGAGTAAATGCTGAAGAAAACACAGCAAAGACTTTATACAAGTGTATGATACTGTAAATAGGAAAAGAAGTATCCTGTGTAAGCCATGAATTCCTATGTGCCACAAATTATTGACGTTTCCAATGCACTTAACTGTGTTGCTGCTGAATTGCTCAGAGGCCCTTTGTTCCCCTCCCTTTTACAATCAAAGCAAGCATACAACTTCAGAGGTAACATAGAAGCTGCTATATAATCATTGATGCAGTAACATTAAATGTTATGTGAGAAAAATGATAGGAAGACTTTAAAGCTTTCCTGAAAGTACTTGGTTGTCATTCAGATCCATGTATTGTCTTTATTTGTGGTGTGCTGCATATTGATGAATGTATCTGTGGATTTGTTTGGATATTCAGTCTTGTTACTTTTTTCTTGATCAATAAGTCAGTCTGTGTAAGACTGATGAGTGGCATTGTAAATTTTCTGTCAATTCAATACCAAAGCAAGAGCTTGGAAGTCTGATGGATATGGGTATGTTAAGTGCTATGGTTTTGAAAGGCGAGAGCCTGTTCAGTGCCTGCAAGGTGCATACATGACAACTGTGTGTACAAAGCCTTGTATGTGCAAGCAGATGCTGAAGTACACTATCCAGTTGCCTGTGGATGAGCACACATTTTGTGAATGCAGACCTGGTGCTTACACTGCTGAACTGCACCCTAAAAAATACTGAAAAGGTAAATGCAGTGTGTTGTCCTGGTGGAAGCTGATTCTGTATGCTGTTACAACAGTACTGGTCTAGAAGAAATGTTGTTTAACAACACCTTTTAAATGTTTCCTGTGATTTTTCTGTTTGGTTGCTTTCTTTGCTCCTGGAAAGAGAGAGGGCTACAGTGGGCACGAACACAAGTCAGCCCTCCAAACGCTGCTTGGAAAATGACATTTCTTGTCCTCTGTCAACAGTTCTGGCTGGAATTCACACGTGTTCACTCAAGTCCTCTGCTGACTGACGACTGTGTTTTCAGCCCCGTTGTCTTTGGGTGTGAGCTTTGTGCTAGCTCGCGTTGGAAAGGTGCTTTTTGATCACCGCTGTAAACTTACAGTGATCCCGGTTCGATCACTTAGTATGCTGTGGCTCAGTTTGGTGTGTGACACCTGCAGTCACCAAGCTGTTTAGCAACAAGCATCCATGTATGAATTCTGCTGCTTGAACTGTATTTTGTAATAGTCACAGTTGCACTGTTATGTTTTCAACTACTTGTTCTGTCTCATTCTTTCTTTCCTGCTTCTGATGTTCTTTCTCTGTCCTCTGGTGATCTCCTGTGCTGCTGTGAGAGATCTGAGTTGGCCTTCTGGAGGCTGTCCATTGGTGCTGACAGTCATTGAAGGGAGGCTAATTTGGGGCAGCATAGCATAAGCAGAGGGTTGTGGCATGAACTTTATGTGGTGGACTAAATGAAAACAAAGTTTTAAGATGCAGGCATGAAGTGAACCAGTGCTAGCCTGGAGTACTTGATTCAAGTGCTGAAGTTGCTGTATTGATTATATACAGCATCTAATTAAATATTTGGAGTGTGTTTTTGACCAGTGCTTTTGTTACTCTTCTGTGAAGATGATAAATTGATGTTCCAGCCGTTAAAACTTTTAGTATTTTTTACCATGTTATCACAAGAGGACACAAATGTTACCATGTACTTAATAGTTTTGAATAGAATTGCTCTGTATTGATTGCAAACTATTGTATTTTGCAATAACTCAGTAAATCAACCCATGTCACCCTGTGTGTGTGCTTGTCTGTACCTGTAAGGCATAGGAAAAAATTACATACTACCTTCAGAAGTTATTGCAGTTTATATGTTATGCAGTTTATAAATAAATATAAGTTTGTATGCAATTTCATGCTGACAGTCCCAGCAGTTCCTCAGCAGCCTACTATGGACACCAAGATTTTGCTGTAATTTATTACTTCCACACAGCTGATCTGATAGTGAATGGTTGTATGCCTTCTGAAGCTTCTGTAGTTTACAGAATAAGTCTTGACTTAGATTTAGTTACTCTTTTGGAATTTGTTTTACTACTGGATGGGAGAACTGAGTTGCAGGATTGTCTCAAGAATTACAGAATAGTGGGAGTTGGAAGAGACTACTGGTAGGGTCACATAGTCCAACCTCCCCTGCTAAAACATGTTCCATACAGTAGGTTGTACAAGAGAGTGTCCAGGCAGGTTTTGAGTATGTCAAGAGGGACTTCACAATCCCTGTGGGCAGCGTGTTCCACTCAAACCAGCTGATGTTTGTGTGGAGGAAGATTTGAAAAGGATTCCCTAGTGAGGGCTATGCTGGCACAGTGGCAGTAGGTACAGTATACCTGCTGTGAGCCATCTGCCTTTCTCTAGTCAGAGTCAGCCTGGGACTATAACCAGGTCAGGTTTTGCTTGGCACCAGTTCTGCCTGCTCCCAGCTCCTTTTGGAGTTACTGGTGTACCTTTCATGCCTCTCAGCCCATCTGAGTCCAACAGGACTTACCAGTGAAAGCATGAAGTTAATCAACTTTCAAAACTAGCTCCTTGTGTTTTAACGTGGTTCCAGTCATGCCAATAACCTGCCTGTATGGGAGGGTCCCACTCGTAACCCACCTCCAGAAACCCATTTAAGAAGGCTTTCCAATACTTGTTGGGTTTTTTGTTTTTTGTTTTCCAAAGGATTTCAGATTTTTTGCCTTTGACAATGCACAGTCAGTCATATTTCACAGAATATCTTGAACAGACCCTGTACAACTACTATATATGTTTTTCTCATCTATATCCTGTTCACGTGGAGTACTCCATCCAGATGTCCTCAGTACAAGGAGGGCCATAGCCCTGCTGGAGTGCACCCAGAGGATGGCCACAAAAATGATCCAAGGGATGGAACAGCTCTCCTATGAGGACAGGTTGAAAGCTGGGGCTGTTCAGCCTGGGAACAGAAGGCTGCGAGGTGACCTGAGACCCTTTCAGTATCTAAAGGGGAGCTACAAGAAAGAAGGGGACAAACTCTTCAGCAGAGTCTGTGGTGACAGAACAAGGGGAAATGGCTTCAAGCTTAAAGAGGGGAGATTTAGGTTGGACGTAAGGTAAAAGTCTTCTACAGTGAGGATGGTGATTGGACTAGATGACCTTAAAAGGTCCCTTCCAACACAAAGGACTGTGTGATCCTATAGGCTGCTTCTCAGCAAAATGTACCAAGTTTCTTCATACTTAGATGAGTCCAAGGCATGGTTACTTGGAAAGGCTTTCAGAATGCTTGGTACCAAATTTTATTTCCAGCTCCTTCCTACATCTTTCTTTTGGGTTATATCTTCTCTTGATTCCATCCCCTCCTCAGGCCAGAATTGCTGTCTCATGTTTGGGCTTTGCTTGTCTCACAGAGACACGATCCTGCTGCCCTCAGTGGTCTGATTTATTTTATGGCAAGGCCAAGTGAGCTTTTACTTCAAGTCAGGGAAGAAAAAAAGTCTGGGAAAGAATGTAAAGTGTAAACATTGAATTCCTATAATCAGCAACAATGTAAGTGCCAGACTACACTGAGCATACACATGGGTTTAATTTTCATAGTTTTTGTGGCTCTCAGCTTGTAGATGATCGTGGAATAACTGAATAGTTCAGATTTTTTTCTTTTTCTTTCATTTTTTATTTAGTTTTTGGTTTCTTTTTTTGAGTAGGGGAATTTACAGCAGTAGCATTCCTATGGATGTGATCCAGAATATGTTCCGCAACCGTTGTACCCTCTGATTCGGTACCTTGGTGGTTCTTGATTTAAAACAACCAAAAAAAGGAATAAATGCCTGCAAGTATGTATATATATGCACCGAGTTCTGCTGGTAGATACATGCCATCTAAATACTCGGGGCCTGATGGAGAGCAGGCTCTGTGGCAGAGGGTTCTTAACTGTGTCTGCACAACGGGCGTTAATCTGCGTCGCAGCCCCTAGGTGATGCTGTAACACAAACGCACAAACGTATCTGGATTTTTTTTTTTCAGATGTTGCTTCTAATTTTGGGCCGCCTGGCTCAGTTTTAAAGACTTGGTAACTTCTGTTAACTTTAATTACATGCGCCATACACGCGGGCCTGCAAAGTGCCCGTGCTGTCAAACTTGCTGCGGGACAACCAAAGCAAAACGAATTCAAATGAGTAGCTTTGAGGAGGCTTTTAATTAAAGCGTGGAATGATAGCTCTAGTCTTCAGGGAACAAGAAGAGAAAGACTTCTATTCTGGTCACTACCAAAGGGACAAGGCTAGCAATTTGTACCTTTCCTGTTTGAAGGAAGCACTACTCCTCCTAAAGGTCTCTGGGCTGAAGCTGTGGGCAGGGTTCCTCTGGCTCTCCTCCTGTGCCTGCTGCCCATTGCTCAGGGCTGTGGGTCAGGGCAGGGTGACCGCTGTTTGGTCTTTGCTCCCAGGAGCAGAGAGAAGAGCACCACAAAAAGAAACTTACTTCCATTAATTAAACTATCTGGAAGAAACACAGGACTGTTTATTGAATTAGTGGAGGCATTCAGTTGATTTTTTCTTTCTGCCCTGTGCTGTAAGAGCAGTATGCGATGAAAAGTGAAGCTTAATATCTATGAAATCTTCCCAGTCCTGCACGTTAGCTGACTTTGCTGTATCTGGATTGCAAATCTAGATCTGCACATTCTATTTGCCCATGTTTCAAATGCAGTTGAAATATCAGAACTGAGACTGGGGAGGAGAAGCCAGATATATTATGCAAAGCTGAACTGCAGTTTCCTGGTGCTGTTCTCTAAACAGCCTAGAATATCACAGAACTGTAGGGGTTGGAAGGGATCTCTAGAGATCATGGAGTCCAACCCCCTGCCAAAGCAACTCCCTAGCCCAGGTTCAGGCAGCACGTGTCATCCATGCAGGCCCATTGCTTTTTGCAGTGATGGTAGCAAGATTGGCAGTGACAATCTTCCACGCTGTACACTTTCCTCCTTGCACCACTTCCATATCAAAGCATTTTCTTTCAAACAATGCATAGAACATGGCAACGTCGATGGAGTGGTCAGCAAGTTTGTGTTAAAGATTGGAAATGGGGGCAAAGGGTAAGTGCCTTGTCTACATTTCCTCAGGAAGCTGAAGACAAAGACTAGAGTAAGATTCCAGGTCTTCGGTTCCCATGCTGTAACCACAAAATTATCATGGGACTTGCTAAAAAAAAAAAGTGTTTCTGTAGTAAATCCAAGAATGTTATTCACATTTCTTAATCCCTAAAAATGAAAACATACTGTGCTATATAAAAAGGAAACAGAAGTGAGGTGTCACTGCTCCTACCCTTGTTCTGGCTCCTACCTATATTCTGGTGTTTGGTTTGTCTTCCTGGGTTACTTCAATTTACCCACCTTTTCCAATGAGCTTTCTTGACCAATACCTTGACTGTTGATTTAAAACTCATGTTTACCCAAGATAGGTAAACATGTGTGGAGCAAAGTAGAGCTTCAGATTGCAATTTTTGTTAGAGTGCAGTCATTGCTCTCTGGTGCTCTATGATTTGTGCTTTTGCTGTGCAAAGGCATGCTGGAGCACAGTACTTCCTACCAGCTCTGTGATTTTCTGACCAATTCTTGTGGTTGCATATGTTTGGCTTTCCAAGCAATGAAACAGGCAAACAGTTTGTGCTCCTTGCAGGTCACTGATATAGGTGATATTGATTGTATCAGGGCTGCAGAACAGGCATCATGTAGAAGCTTGTAGTGAGGTTCTTGTGCTGCTTTTGAGCCAGTTTCAGAGGGAGATCTTTGCCCTTTGGAAGACTAAAGCTCATTGTTAGTCTCGATATATGTGAAAAAAAAGTGCAGCTGGAACTGCCCTAAAATAAATAACATGCAAACGGTTTTGAACTCCTTTGCTCCTCCCTGCTTGCTGGCGCATATGCAGACACGTGCTACCTCTGACCTAAGGTGTGAGATTATTTCAGACCTTCCCCTTCATTCAGGAGTGTCCATTTGTCTTGAGCCATGGTCGCTTTTCTTTTACAGCTTACTTTCTGCAAAGTTGTGAGGGCCTCCATAGTGATCATCGCTTGCTTCTTGTGTGTCCAACTATCTAATTCCAGCAAATTTCTAGAGAAAATTTCTGAGGAAAGCTGCAGCAACCAGCTGATGGCACAATCCTGCATCTCAGCAGTGCATCTTTCACGTGTTAAATGTTACTGAGGCACAAGCTTGGTTGTGGAGGTGGCTATGGATGCCAGCTCTTCCTTCAGCTATTGCATGCCCCTGCCTCTGTATAATGGCCAGGACTCCATGCCAAATAACCAGAATATTGCAACTGCTGACTAAA
The DNA here is from genome assembly GCF_038088225.1 of Cyrtonyx montezumae. NCBI lineage: Eukaryota > Metazoa > Chordata > Aves > Galliformes > Odontophoridae > Cyrtonyx > Cyrtonyx montezumae. The sequence goes on along the minus strand of NW_027072089.1, from coordinate 20,989,288 downwards.
ATATACTGCTATACCTCTCCCAGAGCACCAGCACTGAAGCATCAGTTACCTTTCTGGAGATTTTGATGTCTTCAAAGCCCCATGCCAGAGTGTATGGGAACTGCTTATTCACAGCCTGCACCACTGAATAAGCACCTGGAGGCAAGATCTGATCTGCCCTGGAAGCACAGGTGAAGGTGATTCACATGTGTGACCTGAAGGGGTGGAGCCAGGTTCCATCCTTCTTAGACCTCATTTAAGGGCTGACTGCCACTAAGAAAGGCTCTCTTGGTGGAGATCCCTCCTTTGTAGAGTTCCTTCCCTGCAAACCTAGATCTTTGGAGGTGGGTGAGCGCTTATTTTCCTTCTTTTGTAACATCTCCTTGTTCCTGCTGGTCTCTTTGCTTTTACAACCTTTACACAAGGTAATAGCAGGCTGCCTCTGCATAGATTTAAACTATTTTATGAGTAACTTCGCTGTTGTGGAGAAACGTGTTTGCTGTGGGATTGTGTACCCAGGCGTGCGTTGCTTGCTTACACCCGCATGAGGAGATTGCAGTTTGTTTCAGTTAATGGTTTGGCACAGTCCTGCTGTGAATGCCCAGACTTTAAGGCCCTTAAGTTTTTGGTTTTGCATTTATTAAAATTGCTGAATGGCTGATTACTTCCCCATCATACTGTTTTCCTTGTTTGGTTAAAACAAGAGAAACTTGCTTGTTTGGAGGGTGTGCTCAATCCCACTGTTGATGCCACTGATGATGTTAAAGAGCACTGTTCCCATTACTGACCCCTGAGGGGTGCCACTGGTCTCCATTTGGACACTGAGCCATTGAACACTACTCTCTGGGTATGATCTCACAACCAGTTCCTCATTCATTCTGTTGAATCCATATCTTTCCAGTTTGGAGAGAAAGGTGTTGTGAGGACCATGTCAAAGACCCTACTGAAGTCCAGATAGGTTACATTGGTAGTTCTTCTCTTGTCCACTGAAACAATTACATAATCATAAAAAAGGACAAGGTTTGTCAGGCCGGACCTGCCACTGGTGAAGCCATGCTGGTTATCCCATATCATCTCCCTGTTTTCCATGTACCTTTGCACAGCTTCTAGAAGGATCTGTTTCATGCAGCTCCCTGGGTCATCCTTTCTACCCTTCTTAAAATGAGTGCTATATCACCTTTTTTCCAGTCATCAGCAACTTTTCAAATATCATTGAGTTGCTTGGCAGCTACATCAGCCAATTCCCTCAGGACTCTGGGATGCATGTCATTAGGGCCTGTAGTCTTGTGGATGTTCAGGTTCCACAGGCAGTCACATACCTGATCTTCGCTTACAGAGGGAGGGGCAATGCTTCCCCAGTTCCCACCTTCTGAACCTTCCACCCAAGGGCTGTGTGTAGAGCAGTCACTGGTGAAGCCTGAGGCAAAAAAGTTGTTGAATACCTCTCTTCTTATTATCCTTTGCTACTAGTCTGTCTATGTTACCTGCTAGGGAGGGCACGCCCACCTGGATTTTTCTTTTTCTACCTATAGAAGCCTTTCTTATCCTTCTTGTGTCCCTTGCAAATTCCAGTTCCAGTTGGGCCTTGGCCTTCATGACCCCATCCCTACACAGCTCAGCAGCATCCCTATACTTCTCTCAGGTTACCTGTCCCCACTTACACTGAGGCATTTTCTTCTTGCTCTCATCATAGCCTCCTATCTTTTCATACTCGACAGGAGGATGCCACCCATTTAAAGCAAAAAGGGGTAAGAATTGCTGCTTTTGTTTCTGATCTGGGTTCTTGGCTCATCTCTATCTTTCCATATAACATGAAGAACAAGTCTTCGTCTTCCAGTGGGTGACAGAGGACAGTGGTGTCCCAGTATGGGTCAGTTTCAGCCTCTGTTCTCCTGTTCCATTCACAAAGGCCTTAAATATTGCTAGAGAAGGGTCAGGACAGACATCAGGAAAAATCTCTTCTCAGAAACAGTGGTGAGACGTTGGCACAGGCTGCCCAGGGAGGTGGTAGAGTCACTGACTTGGAGATGGTCAAGAGATGTGGAGATGTGGCACTGAGTGGCATGGGTTAGTGGGCATGGTGAGGGTGGGCTGATGGTTGGACTAGATTATCTTAGAGAGTTTTTCAGCCTTAATGATTCTATGATTCAGTTATTTTTTGCTTATCTCCCTCAGGAGCTGGAGGCTTGGGTTCATCTCCCCTTGACGCAACTGACAGAAGCATAGGGTTGCCATGGGCTTCCTTGGCAGTCAGTAATGGGCCCTGTTTGAAGAGCAGGGCAGATCACAGATGGTCTAATCATTCTCTAGAGCTGCAGCTGACCTCAGATGGAGCCGCACAGCATGTGTGTGGCTGCACCACATCTCTAGCAACGCCACCTCTTGGACATGCCTGGAGGAAGGGATAGCTTCCTGTCTTCATCCCACATTGCTCCATTAGTTTGAGCCAGCCATCTCTTTTCCCTTGTAGTGATCACAGTGTGCTGCTGTTTTACAAATGCTCTGGAGAGCCCTTGGCATACATTATCTTTCTTTCTTCTCTGTACTGTCCCAAGGTGTAATTCATATTCCCTAAAGCTTCCAGCTTTAGGAGCTCCCTACCTCTGTTAGAAGAGGGTTAAACAAACTCGCTAGGAAGCAGAGAACTTTATCATAGCTAAGTAGGATGAGCCCACACGTAATCCCCTTACAAAGCCACTTGCCTTCCAACTCTGGTGCATAAAAATTAAAAAAGGATTGGATCAATGTTATTTTTCTTGTATCTAATTTGAGAACAATAGAGCACATTAAGTAATTAAAATGTTCACCTTTAAGGTGCTTAAAAGCAAAGCTGCTGGCAGATATATAATTAGCTGCAGTTAGCTGCTTGCTTATTTACTTCAGTTAATTTATCTAGTGCGGGGTCTTTTGGCTTGGAGCTTTATTTAGAAAATGTTGTTGCATAAGGTAATGCAGTGGAACAGGTGGGGATTACAATTAAAAAGATACAAAAAAGATAGTTTATTAAGCCAGCATACGTGCCAAGTTAGGGCATTTCAAGTCCCCTTCGTAGTGCCATCTACAGGTGTTGGCAATTAATCTTTTGTCGGAACTGTAGTCCTTAACAGGCTGCATAAAATCACCCTAAATGGTGCTATTTTTCTTGTGGTGCCGGGATTTTTTGCACAGAGGCTGCAATTAGCTCTCTCTCCACGAGCTGCAGGCATCACTGCTTGTGAGTAAGGCCCATTCATTTTGCTTCTTTTTCATCAGGTGTCTTAAAAATCCTACCGCAATGGGAAAGCAGGCCTTAGGGAACTGTCTGCAGTTCATTTATTGTTCTGATGTTGTGTGTGAAGCAGGGACTCCCCTGAAGAGCCCACAAACGGTGTTTATGGTCTGGATAAGATGTACGGGAGGCTGGGAGATAAAGACTTGTCGTTGGGGTGGAGGAGAAATATCCCTTATTATTGTAGCGGTATTTTCTGAATGCAGCAGAGGAAGTGAGCCTTCACAGTGCAAAACGCCTCGCCCCTGGGAGGATAAATAATGCCTACAGATATCAGCTGCTGGGATCTGCTGCTCTTGCTGGGCTGTCTTTGAAGGTCTGGGGGCTGCTCCACATTGGGTGCCCCAGGGAACCCCCCCCACCTCTCCCATCTTGACAGCTGATCTCAGCTACACCTCTCAGCTGTATGTGTTTGTATTCCCGTTTGTATTCTGGCAGTGATAAAAATTGGTGGGTTTTGCACAGTATAAATGATTGTACTTCCCTGTAGGTCTCAAGTTCAACAGCCACGGGAGACTGAGCCTGTCAGCAAATGAGCCCTGCCTGGCTTTTGCTTTCATAGCCAAGTGTTGATACTGTGGCTCCTGACAAGTGCATCTCTATATAAAAATCATATGTGTAAGGTGACGTTTTTTCCTGTCCTATGGAACATTTTTCTGTGCCTATATTTACTGTATTCCTCAGGATCTGAGGAGCAAACCCTGCCATCGCAGCTCCTTTGGTGAACCCAGGACTGCCTTGTTCCTGCTGGAGTACTGCACACTTCTAACGACCACTTGATGTTCCAGGGCCTTACGCAGACTACAACCAAGTGTGGGCAGCTGCTGGTCTACAGTAATGTTCCCAAAGCTGGTGGGGTTTTACTGAAGCTGAATCCTTCCAATGGGTGGAACCTCCTCCTCCCACATTGCTGTCCCTTCTGTGCTGCTGCTCCTTTTCCCAGCTGACAGACAGATGAGCATGTGGAGCCTTCAAACTTGACTTGGCTGACGCTACAGGGGTGGGAAGAGGACAAATCCCAAGCATGTGGTGTTCCCCTGCTTTTCTGTTCCCTAGTCAGTCCTGTTTGACTGCTGGTGAGCCCACATCAGCTAATCAGCTCTCACAGCACGCTTTGAGTATCTCCAGCCTCCATCTCGTCCTCACCAAATGATGAGGCAGCTGAGGAGCTTGTGCTTCCTCAGACAGACCCCATGCTTCCTTGCATCTTCTCTGGAGGTGACTCCCAGATTTTTCCAAGCCAATTTATGAGCCCTTGGGCACCCCTGCAGGGTGCTGTCATAGAGCTGAGAGATTCCAAAAGACAGTTGAGTTGTGCTCCAAGCCTCTCGAGAATGGTAGGAAATAAACAGGATATTGTGCCTGCCAAGCATTGGGTCGGCTCCTCCCCGGCAATATTACTCTGAGTGCTGGATAAGCCCAGCTCAAAGACAGCAACTCTAGGGTAATGCATATGTGGAAGTTCAGTGTACGACAGGAACTTTAAGCCACGTCTCCTGATAAGAAACTAGGAACCTTAAGAAACAGACTAGGAAATGAGACAAAAGGTAGCAATTGTGTTTATCGAAGGATCTGCCTCGCCCTCTGACTTCACCCTTCCTGTAGCAATTGGGTCACCCTGACCTAGTTTTCAGATGACAGCTCTGGCCTTCGTGGAACCAAGATGAAGCTCCACTAAGGAAGAGCTTTCTTCAAGTCCCAGAGTTTTTCCTTACAGTCCCCCATTACCAAAACCAGTTGCTATGGGCTGTGTGAGCATCACGGCTGGTGAAAGCTAATTCTCCTTGCAGGCAGGGATAAAGGTTAACTCAGCTGTGCAAACTGATTTAAATTCAGCTGCACATGGCCACAGATCGCACCTTTTGTTCCTGACAAATATGAACACAATGTTTGCTCTGAAAATTCCCCATTTCTCATGTATGATCTTTCCCCTCTCTGTTCATCTCGGTGACGTGGAGTTTTGCTTGGCAGGATGACAGTGCGGGAGGGTGGTCGGGTTGGGTGGGAAGCAGCACTGCCTGGGATGTGGGGTTTCCTCTTTTCCTCTGAACTCTTGTGCAACTTCTAATATCTTGGTGAAATGCAAATGACAAAAAAAAAAATTCTTATGAACTACTGAGAGCAAAGGGAAGATCTGCTGTAGTGAGAGCAGGAATGGGATGGTGGTGGATTCAGCCGGTGACGGAAGGCTTGTTAGAACCTTCTTCAGCTTAGAGATTGGGTTCAAATAAGGGAGCTGTAAATAAGGGAGCTGTCAGGGCTTCCATCTGTTTTCCAAAGGTGCAGTGGTTTTTTTTTTGTTTTTTTTTTTTTTTTAGCTGCCCTTCCTACCTCTCATTGTTTTTGCTCTGGGTGTAAGGGCGAAGAATTTCATAGAATACAACCATAAAATGGGCTGGGTTGGAAGGGACCTCAAGGGTCATCGAGTTCCAACCCCCTTTGCCCCAGGCAGGGTTGCTAACCACTAGACTTCCTGCCTGCCTGAGGGAAATATTGCTGATAAGTTAACAGTCAGACTTGGATGATCTTAGAGATCTTTTCCAGCCTTGGTGATGATTTCACTGAATGGATGGTTCACACCCAGGAGCACCCATTGTGAGCAGCATGTTCACAGGATCACCTTTATGGTCTGTGCTGCCCTACAAGGGCTATCAGACACACAGGAGCATCTTCTCAGGTACTCAGCCAGCTTTAGCTCTGCCTAAGAGAGTAGGTAGAAATGGCTCTGCCTGACTCTAAAAGAAGTCATGAAGAATTTGTGAAGGATTTCAGAAAATATTACTATTTTTTAATTATCAATTACATTCTGTGGAAACTGTGAAATAACTGCATAATGTGGTCACACGAAGTGTTATGAGAAATTTCTGCTTTAGCTTGGGGAATAATGGAAACTATATGTGAATATATTACGTTGTAGTGTCAGAAAGTGCACATACATATAGTGTAACGAATGCTTGCAGATGATTTCTCTAGCTCTGTGAGCTGAGAAACTAAAGAAATTGAACCAGATAATATGATGCTGGTGACCACAGGGCTGTTTTGAGGCTATTCTCCAGCCTGTTTCCATCCACACAAAAGAGCTGACTTGACATTCTGCCCATTCCAAAACTTATCACGTTTAACACGGGCCCAAACCACAGGCACAGAGCTGGGGAGTGCAGGACAAATGGAAAAGCTTTTCCAGATGTTGTCAGTTGTGTAGGGTAAATAATCCCCAAGGATGGTACTCAGAAATAGTATGAAAGATGGTATATTCCTGTAGGTCTATATAGATAGTACACAAATAGTAAGCACAAAGAAGGTGGCTCACCTTTAGGATGATGAAGGCTCACTGTGGACTCCACACGGGAGGGATCTCCAAGAAGAGATCCTTCCCTGGTGGTGGTCAGCCCTTAAATGAGGTTTGGGAGAGGTGGAGCCAGGCTCCACCCCTTCCAATCACACAGGTATATCACCTTCACCTGTGCCCCCATGGCTGACTCGGTGCTCACCTCAGGTGACCAATCAGTGGTTCAGGCCGTGATTCAGCAGTTCCCATACACAGTTGACAACACAATCTTAAAAAATGATTAGCTTGGATTCAGTGATATTACTTCTTTGCTCCAGACAGGGCTCTTCTAGGAGTCTGTTTGTTCACTGTGGTTGGACTAGCTGGAATTCCAGCCAGATGAATGAGCTAAAGTTTAGAAATTGCTTTCAAGCTCTGCTTTCCTGAGCACTGCTGTGTCCTCACCCAGGCAATTTGCTGCCAGTCATAACATCATGGCCTGAACAGTTGTCTCGTGGCCCTATGCTGTGCCCACTTCTGTTTGTTCCTCCAAATGTTATTGTCCTTATAATGGGGATCTCACAGTAACACCAGGGGAACTGTACCTTCTAGCTGGATGAGCCCTGCTTGAAATGAGATGTTCAAGAGGTGTTGTACTTTCTATATCAGTACTTCAAGACTTCAGCAGTCCATAGCTGTGGTTAATTGCAGCAGAGCATGTTCAGGACAAGTGTCAGGGCTTGGGCACAAATATCTAAAGCACCACAGAAGTGTGAGGCACAGGTGGAGAGCTGGAGATGTCTAACCTGAGAGTGGCTCTTTAGGAGTAATTTATCAAGCCAGAGAACCTCTCCTGATATTCGTACAGCTCTGCTGGAAAACCTTGATGGTATACTGACTTAGTAACGTGGACATGAGCCAGATGCGCTATACCAGAGAAAAGTTTCTGATGTTCCTTACTTCACCCACTGCATTTCTGCCAGCATAACACTATTGATCTGGGTTGGGGCTCTTAGCAGACCTGACTGATGGTTGTGGCTGGCTGGTGTCTTTGACCAGGATGCCAAGGGATGCTTAATCCATGCTTGAATTTGAGGATGGGCAGCAAATTGCCTGGATGAGGAAGCAGTGGTGTTTCCTAATTAGAAAACAGTTTCTAATGTGTTCTTAGCCCACTCAGGAGCTAGCTGTTGATATCAACAGCTGGTTATAAAACTTACAGCATCAGAGATTGATCTGAGTTGTAAAAACCTTAAGATCATCTAGTCCAAACCCTCTGCCATGAGCAGCCCCTAGACCAGGGTGCTTAAAACCCCATTTAACCCAGGTTTGAACAGTTGATGTCCAGTGATGGGACATTCATACCAACTCTGGGCAACCTGTTACAAAGGCTCACCATCCACAGGTTAAACACAGGCCCAGCTCAGTCTGGCACTACTGTCCTGGTCCTGGTGCAGTGTGTAACGTGAGGCAACCCAAGGCTGGCATGCTAGGGGTCCTCGTGCTGCAGAGGCACTTGCATGTGCTGCAAACTCTTCTCTGATGATTAGATAATAGGAATTGCCCATTTACTTTCATTTCAATTGTGCGTGACTGGATCAAAGGATGCATGATCTCTCTGCTTCAATTACGTATTTTGGTTTAATGTAGTCCAGATGGCTATTTCATCTCAGCTTTTATATTTATTCATGGCCCTTCTATTTAACTTCCCTGAAACAAATACTCACTCGTAGGCGTATATTAATTCAGGGACAAGAACTGCCTCAATCAATATGTTGAGGTTAAGTTCCTACACCATGTACATAATTTCTATTTTTATTGCCCCATTGCAAGCCTCAAATATATGATCAGTGTTTTTAAAGAGTTTACTTTGATTTTTTTCTCAAATTTAAATAAATTACATCTATCTTGTTCGTTAGATTTACAATATGCAGGTGTTCTTTCTTTGACATTTTGGTTAAACACTTCTGCAAACTTTGGCTGACTACTAGTAAACCAAGAACGCAAAATGTTTGCCAGTGTTACAGTACACTGCTTCTGACTGTGGCTCGGGCATCCAGCAGAGGATATTATTTGTTGCTGATTTTTTGTGCAATTCTGTGACCAGCGTGTGAACAAGAAAAGGAAGAAACCTTGAGAGGCAAGCAAATTAAATACTGAGACTTTTCAGCTTCCAACCACGTTGTTGTGGAAGCTGATGCTTCCAGATGTGTGCGGTGTGTCAGTGTGGATGTTGCTGTGGGGCAGCACTTAGAACAGAGGAGCATGGGACCTGGTGGGAGTTGGGGCTTCAGCTGTGGGACGGCAGAGGGGGAGCAGGGAGTAGGGAGAAGGATGGAGCAGTTTAATCCTTCTGGCATTTGATTTGGGCTTTTAGTTCTTGTTTGGATAACAGGATTGCAATTCCTCTTGGAACACTTATACTAAGAATATCTGAAACTCGGCCGCAGCCAGACAACAGACTTTCATTACATGTAATCTGATTTCAGCTCCAGTGATTAGCCTCTCTGTTGTCAACAGCAAAATCTAATTGTCATTGTAGTTTCTCTTCTGGAGCCAATACGTGCTAACGTCTTACAAACAGAGTTTCATCTCACACCTTTTCTTCTCCTGTAATGTCTCCCTAGACATTAGCGAACAGGAATGTGCAGGGCAGAGGTAATTTCAGACTGAGGTGTGAGGAAGCTGGTAGCAATCACTTGCCAGTTCTTCTGTTGCATTAAATGGGAACAGTGAGCTCTCTTTTAATATTCTGGGCATTAATAATGACCTGAAAAAATGATATCCATATACATCTTTTAGCATCTCTAATATGAATGCACCCTCCATGATGTTTGTTGTGTTAGGAGTCCCAGGACCAAATTCTAAATAGGATTTTAGACCTGGGTGAGAGCAACACCTCCAAAAATAAGTGTGAAACTGGGGCTATATGGGTTGTTCCCTCTCTGACAAAGTTTTGTTGGAAATTATTTTTTGTTTGTGAATTTCCTCCAGAGATTGTTTTAAAAAAGGATAAGGATTTTCAGTGGATTTTTCCCTTCCCTGCCAAACCTATTAAATCACAGAGACCGATAGCTATCTTAAACAGATCTTACACCTGGGAGTAAAAGGAGGTGGCAAAGAGAGGTGTGCACTGCTAATGCCACGCATGTATGTGACAGCAACTATGCAGCAGCCTTTGGAATCTCTGTCCACAGAGTTCTCTTTGGGATACTTTGCATACTTCCAGCCTAGAAATAAGTTAAAAGTCACCCCCAGTTCATGCTTCAAAGAAGACCCTCCAAAAAATTTACACATGAGAAAACATTCACTTTCCAGTGAAATGACCTTAGACTAACTGGAAAAGCAGGAACAGTACACAGCCACCCTCAATGCAATGGCATCAGAGTTTACCTGCACAAATTAAAGTCCACCCATTTGTCAACATTTCTGCAGTTGTGCCCCTGGGATTTCTAGGGCACATGTGTGCTTGTTTATCCCAAGCCATGCCAGCTGCATCAGACAAGCACATGCTGCTGGATGCTGCCAGTAAATGAAGGGGGCAATACGCACTGTGCTGGCTCTATCCCCATGAGCCTGATGGAATGTCTAGATGGCTAAACAACTCTTACTCTACTGATAACATACCTGAATGAGGCATCATCTTTGCTCGTGACCTCATTAGTAAGCCTCATGAGCACTTGGACTTGACCCAATCTGGATCCTCCATGGTTGGACCATCCAGCGTTTTCCTCATCAGCTGGCTGAACATTTCTATGTGTGGCTGGGAATCCATGCATGGCCCACAGCCAAGGGGAGGACAGGAGATTGTTTCACTTCAAAATCTACATTGGTGAAGGACTGAGTAAAGTCCCAGTTGTTTAAAGTCCCAGCAAGTTATAACTTGGCTTCAGAGTTATGGTGTACACATTCAGGGCAGTACAAAAAAAAAAACCAAACACTGCTGTGGTTGTACGAAAAACTGTTAATTTGTCAATTTTCTGGGTAAACAATAAATACACATGTTAGGATAAAATATGACCACAAAATTGCTGGTCAGAATTTCTGTCCTTTAAATATAACATCTCTGTGAGCATGTTTTCCAACTCCCTTCCCAGGCTTACCCGGTGCCAGCCACCCGGTGCTTTAGAGGGCGTAGGTTCACCCAGAATAAGCTGCACAGGAGGGCAGCCAGCATTTTTGGTTACCCTCATGAGGCCCTGCGTTAACAGCTGGAACCTTCTGCAATCACTTGGATTAGATCTATCTGACACACAGTGATTGCATAGAAATTTAAGAACAGCTGATGGTGCTGAAAAGGGGAGCCAGGTTTCTTGCTGCTTGCTCTTATGTGTGCTATCCTGGATTCACTTTCCTTTATTGGTATGATTTTCCTTCCTCTGTTTAACCTCGGCCCCATAGGCCATCTTTAGTCAGATTACTGACAACTGATTTCATTGATCTTACAGGGATGTACTCTGAGAGGCTCTCATGGAATAATGTGGGGTACTTGGTGCTGGCAACCATTCATAACATGCCTCACTTCATATTCCTCTTCTATTAATTTTTGTAGTGTTGAGGGATGGTGCTCTTCTTCGTAAGTGGATTGTTTTTTGGACAGAAACAGGATGCTGCACAGTTTTGAGACGATTTTGCTACTACATTTAAATGAACGTCACTGTGCTGCTAGAAGGGAATTTAACTTGTGGTGTGTAGGGCTGGGAATCAAGAGCTATCAGTCCTACACCTGGCTTGGCTGATCAGGCTGTGATCCAATTATTTTGGGTAGGCTGCTTGAAATACGGGGTACTGGGGAATGGACCCATAGTGGGCAGCTTCACCTGGGGCAGGTATGGCTCTTTTGGCAAGCAGTTGGCTGGGGAGAGCTATGTGTGTGGGCTGGTGCAGAGTTAGTGGTGTCACCAGCTCTTCTGACATAAGATCAGTAACAAGAAAGCAATAATTTTAGAAAAAGAAAGTGACCTTTTGGAAGAAGGAGTACACAGAGAGCTCTGAGTAAAAGACACATGACTTCCAAGGAGAATGACTGCTTCTACGCTGTGAATTAAATGAAGGTGGTTTGTATATTTCCTTTCTTTTGTGGTACTTACAGACAGTAGTTATAGAGCAGCACTTGCGTTTCCTCTCTGGAAATATGTTATAGATCACTGGGAATTGCTAGGTCTAAATAAACGAGCTTATTAACTAAATAGGATATCTACCAGGACCGGGTGCTTTGTGATCACATTTCCCACTACATTCCAGTACCTGTTTGAAACTTGGGCAAAAGTCCCCAAAATGCCAGTAGATGGAATCACAGGAGTTATCTCTGACTTCAGTGCAGCACAGCTGCCTAAGGATATAAGGTGGATCCTGTAGAGGGGCTGAAGCATTGACTCATACAGTGTCAGTGGTAGATATCTCCCACAAGTTTCACAGCATAGAATCTTGGTGTTTCACTGAATTTTGAATAGCAGCTCTCCTTCTTTCCTGCCTTTTTCTCACTCCCCTTACCTTGTTACCAACCTTAAATTCACACTGTACAGCTAATTGCTCCCCATGCATAGAGATGTGGCACTTTCAATGTGTCAGAAACTGTTGCAGCCAAGCATGCTCACTTCTGAGAGCCCACTGAAATTGTTTGACTCATCTTGGAAACACTGCAGGTGATGGCAGAATTGTGTTAATACTGCTGTGAGGGGAAAACAAATCCCACAGAAACAGGTACAAGAGGCTGGTAATAGCAACTGCTGCCCACAAGACATTAGAAAAATCTCACACTGAGAAACTGTTGTTTTAAAACCTTTTGATTCATTGGTTTCTTTCTTGGCAATGTAAAAGAAATTGAGAAAAAATGCTAAGAATGGAACAGAACTAGAAAGTACTCAAGTTCGGGAATAAGAAGAAATCTTTTGCAGCAGCAGTGTGAGTAAGGATTGACCAAATGCCATCATGAAAGGTTGAGACTGGCACTGCATTTCTGTAGCTCTGCAGAGTGCTCCAGGAACTGACTGGTCGATGCTGCCCATGATGCTCTGGAAACACAGCCAGTCCTGTACCAATAGGAAAACATGGAGCCAACAGCTTGAGGTGTCTGGGGGACCCAGGTCACTGAGAAGTGGTCCAACAACTCACTGAACTCCTTTACTTAAATGGATCCATCTCCAACTCCAGACTCCTTAGCTCCTTTTGTCCCCACTGCCCTAATTAAAAGCTGCTCCAGAGCTGCAGTGTCCTTGGAGGCTGGAAAGGGACTGCCAGGCATTGCACAGGCCCTGCTCTGGTAGGCCTCCATTAGGTCATGTCATGCACTGACATCTGGAATGACACTCCTCCAGATGCAAGCACACTAGATGTGACCTACTGCTCCTGTCTTGTGCTTTTTCATCCTTTCTGACTGCTGGCAGCTATAACAGAACACATATCACTGAATTACCAGTGTCTTGAAAACAGGATCAGCAATTCCCGTTTTCACTGGAAATATTTCAGTGTGTTGGTGGTGATTTACAGCCTGCCAGTAACAGAGACGCCTGCATTTTTTTCTACCTGCTATTATTTTTAATTCCAGGTTTATTGTAGGAATACTCATTTCTGATCCCCAAGTGCCTGAATTCCCATCCATTACGTATGTCTTCATAGTCACCCTTTCCCCCATCAAATATCCCAGTCCAATCTGTCAGTGTTATGAAAAGCTAACTGTTCTAAGCCTCTTCTGTATTTCATGTAAGCATCATTTCTCGAGATATAAAAAACCCTCAGTATGACCTTTCTGCCAGAATTACACCCTCTTTTCTTAATTCTTGATTAGTACTTTCTCATTATCTGTTTCTTCTTCTATGCCTTGCTCACTGAGATCCCCTCTTTCCCATTTCAACAAAAAATTTCCCTTTTGTTCTCCCATCAATCAGTTCATTGAAGACTAGATAGATGAGATCTGTGGTCTGTAAAAATTTAATCGTCCACACGATCAGCTCCTTATTAAAGAAAAATCAACCACTTTATCCCATTTTCCCGTGAACTCCATGGTTGTGATTACTTTTCCCTGCAAAATATATTTTAAATTGTGTAGAGCCTTCTGGAACCTGACTTCATATACAGAAATAGTCTGGTAATTGCCTAGATTGATTTTCTCTCTGGTCCCTTGTAAGATATTAGCCTTTCATTCTCTTTGTTCTTAAGCCATACAGTACTATTCCTGAGCTGAGAGATTTACTACAACCTGTCACTATCAAACCTTCACTTTCACAGAGAAGATCTTGGAGGAAAACTTGAGCAGACAGAGCTCTCCATGCATTGCTTCTCCCCTTGACAGGGCAGGATTTGATGATAATGCAGGTGGCCAAATGATGAAAAAGGTGGATTAAATGGGACTGGGACTTGGGGGGAATGTCTATGCCCTGTAGGGAACGGAGTAAGGCACAAGAGCCTCAGTGAATGGGAAATGTCACCACTCTGTCAGGTGGCACAGGGTCAGCTGAAGCAGTGATTGCTCTTGCTCACCTTTTTGGGCTAAGCCATGTGAAAGATCAGTGCACTCAGCTCTGCACCATCTTCATTCAGCACCAGGCCTCAAAAGGCAGAGCTGAACCTTGTGCTGCGAGCAGGGGACATCCCTGAGCAGCCAAACGAGAGCAAGGCTGGTTCTGCCAGGACAAAATGAATTTAGGCTTTAAAGGCAGCACTGGCAGGTCACTCACTCTTTGTGGGAAGGAGTTTTGATGTGTAGCCATCTCTGTCCAATTAAGAAGCAACATTAATGAGTGCGGTCTTGCTCGAAGGCTGTTGACCATGGCCTGAGTGGCCGTGCAGTCCCGAACAGTTCTGGGATGAACCCAGGAGAACTTGGTCAGTGTCCATATTCCCTGCAAACCCCTCCAGAGTCAGTGTCTTCAGCAACTTTTTGAAGAGACAGTTTTTGACATTGATTTCAAAGGAATTTTGAATCACTTGTGATTCGGTATTACAGCCACGTTACGCTTGAAGGCAGAAGTGTCCACGAGGGTTGTTCAAAAGCTATTTTTACTTCTGCAAACAAAGAAGCCCTTGATACCAAATGAATGACTATATCCCCTAAGTATGCCGGCTTGTCTAAATATGGAGATATAAGTAAGCATTTATTTTCATTGTCCGAAAAAGGAGGAATTACTGTTTCCTTTTTTTTTTTTTTTCATTTTAATGTAGAGAAGGAAAAAAGCCCTTTGGACAAGGACACTTTTTATTTTCCCAAGAAATAATACTCTTCTCTCTGCGCACAATATTGGCCTTGCTTCCACAACAAAAATATTCTTTCAGGATATTTTGATTATGTCCCCTGGGAGGACATCATCATCAGCTGTTTTCCAGATGTTTTCATCTTTCTTAATCATACTTTCTCACTGGCTGTGAGATCTGATTCAAAACCAAAGAATGTCATCCCATCCGGCATAGCTCTTCTGAGTCCCCAGGAAGTGTTTATTTTTGCAGCTTACATACGTGAATTTAATTAAAAGATAAAGTGAAGAAAATCTATATAGAGTGTAGTTACATATGTGACACTCCACTCTCAGTCTAAATCTACCAGCATTATCACTGGGAGATAAATGATGAGGAGAATTTATCTCATGTTCTCCTCATTGGGTTGAACTTTACAAACCTACCCAGGGGTATGCTGGGTGCCCTTTTTGAAGTCTCTGGGGTCACAGCACCTTGCAGAATCATAAGAACTGCATGGTGTAACCATCTCCATCAGTGGTCTAGAGAAAATGAAGAGTGGGACAGGCACACATGGTATTAACCTTCAGTTCTCTCTCAGCTTCCAGCTGCTCTCAGACAGAAACCTCTTGAGCCAGAAGAAGAAATTCTTCCAGGATTTTTCCCTCATTACCATTTTCAGTTCCCCTGAGTCCTTCCAGCAACTATATACTTCTCAGCCAGGAGCCCCACGGATACTGGTGCATTTTGCTGGTCTTACACGTGGCACTGGGATGTGGTCAGTGGGCATGGTGCTGATGGCTAGACTAGACCTTCTTAGTGATCTTTTCCAGCTTTAATGATTTTGTGATTCCATGATTCAGCATGGCTCCCACTATTGCCACATTGTACCAGATGTCTGTTAAACCTCCCCAGTGCATGCATCTCCTTTCCACACAGGGAATCTCCTGCTTGCTCTTCTGCTCCCTGCTTGGCAGACTTTGCCTTATTTGCCATCACCTTTACCACTACACTGATGCTTCCCTTGGTCATGAGGGGAAAGGGCTACACCAAGACACAGTATTTGGGCAAACTATGAAGCTCTGCATTAGTACTTTCTACTTTGTTCCTAATTCCCTAAAATTTAAATTTAAATTTACTTTTTGCACATTAGCAAAAACTGAGTGGAAATTTTCAGAGAACTATCTGTCATAACCACAGAACAGAGAGTTCCTCAGCAGTAGGAGTAGCTCAGAGCCCATGGAGGGTTTTTTTGTTTTGTTTTTGTTTTTTGTTTTTTTTCTTGTAAAATTAAAGTTTTTCTTCCTTTTTTTAATTGCTATGAATTTATCTACACTGAATTCTACCCACCAGTTAGTCATGCATAGTCATGCAGCCTATTCAGGCCCTTCTGCCATCCTTTGCAGGTTGCCCTTACTGGGTGCTTACTGGAATCAGAAAATGTTCTCACCTTGCTGCTTATTTTCTTGCCTACATTGTTTACAGTATGTTGATCAGCACATCCCAGCACAAAGTCAGTGTCTGCTTATGAACTTTCTCCTTGGCAATTCTTAGAACCCCAGGATGGCAGAGGCTAGCAGGGCACTCTGAGATATCTGGCCCACCCCTGCTCCAGCAGGGACACCCAGAGCAGGGGGCCCAGGCCCATGGCCAGTTGGCTTCTGAAGGCCTCCATGGAGGAGACCCCACAGCCTTTGAGCAACCTGTGCCAGTGCTCAGCACTGCACAGCACAGCAGGGCTACCTGGTGCTCAGAGGGACCTTCTGTGCTCCAGTTTATGCCCACGGCCTCTTGTCCTGGCACTGGGCACCACTGAAAAGTCATATTCTCCTTCCTCTCTTATGACCAAGTATTTGGTTTTCCTGAGATCTTGCTGAGGAGTTTTGTCAGAAGCATGTGGTCGGGGAGCCCTGGCAAGGCAGTCGTGATTCTCTGCATCTGTTGCGAGATCATTTCACTAGCTTCATGATGCAAGAATGTGCCTTTACTCCAGGCACTTGATTTTGTGTTTTTAGACTAAAATTCTCCATCAAAAAGTCTGATTTCCCCACAGACACATACTCCAAATTGTCATCTGTTCCTGCATGTAATAGAGGTCAACTGCTCCTTAATCAAAATGGAACCTTCTCTTTCCATTTCATAATATGTAATAATAACTTATGTATTCCTGCTCTTAAAAGTTAGTTGGCTATGCATATCTCGGTGGGTTTATGCAGGACCTTGTTTGATGAGAATGGACCTCCAAAATCCCACTGAAAGCCTAACATAGAGACAGCAATCATCCTGAGCAAGTCAGACCACGCCCGGAGCACACTTCATGGATAATGGGATGCATGATCTAACCAGCAAACAAAATGAATCAGAATTTTTGAGAAAATAAAGTTAAATTTCTAAAAAAATCATGTCAAGCATTTTTTTTCTTAAAAGGTAGTTTTTCCAGTAATTTTTGTAATAACTTATAGAATTTTTTTTCATTATCTATACAGTAATCCTCCAGGAATCTTTGTTCTAAGACACACTGAGGTCAATGAGTTGCTCTTGTTTCCTTTCCTAAAGGCCCAAATGCTACAAACACCTGAGTGGTGTTTTGTAGGCAGAGGGCACATAGAGTTTTGTGTTAGGTTCTTGGATACACACTTGTTATTTTTTTATTTTTATTTTTCCCTTTAATGGAATTGGGGGAAACATGATCCTGTTTATGCAGATGTTGAAAATAAATATATATATTTTTAATGGATGTCAGATGTTAGGCTAGCGACCTTGAGAGTTTGGTCACTCCTTCTAGAAATGTAGGTGAACAGAAAACCCTGTAAGAAGTTTCTACATACGGATTTTCCTAGTTATTAGCCCCCTTGGGATTTGCAGATTTGGGAAGAAGGGTGTGGTGTAGCCCTGTGGCTTCAGAAAGGCTGAGACTGCATGAGGTCCTGAAGACAGAACCCATCATCTCCTCTCCACCTTCCCAGCTTTGCAGGTGGGCAGAGCAATCACAAGTCAGGCTGGTGTCACAATGCTGCAGATGTCCAGGGGTGAGCTGAGAAAAGTGATGCTCCTGGACTGCAGAACATGCTGTGAAACTCAGTCCTGCTGGGCTGTTCACAATGTATATGTTTTCTTCAGGTTTCTCTTCTTCCTTCTTTTCCTTAACCACGTTAGACACATGTGAATATCTTCCCAAGGATCATTACTAGTCTGTTTTCAGAACACACATTTTGAACACCCTCCCCAGCCATCCCATTGTCTCCTTCTCCTGAAATACAGGCTACCAGCCAGCTGGGACACTGGGTCTTGATTACATGTAACCTCAGCATTTACACAGAATCAGGGAATCATCTAGGTTGGAAAACGACTTCAAGATCACCAAATCCAACTATTAACATGATCTACTGAGCCCTGTCACTAAACAATGTCCCTTAGTGCCACATCCATGCATCTCATAAATACCTCCAGGGACGGGGTCCCCACCACCTCCCTGGGCAGCCCATTCCATTGTTTGACTACCTTCTCCATGAAGAAATTCTTCTTAATGTCCAATCTAGATCTTCCTTATTACAACATGAGATCATTTCCTCATGCTTCTTTGCTACTGCACAAAACATGGGTCTGACCCTACCCATTTATTCTCTCCTTCACTAGGAAGAACAGAAAGGAGAGAAGAGCATCAGCGTCAACATTCTTGAGAAAACTAGGCAGCATATTGGTTTTCCTTGTACGATTTGTCATGTCTGACATTTGCTTTTGACATCAGCCTATTGCTATTGTGGGTGGAGAAGCCCACAGGTGTGGGTGGCATAAGAGAGTGAGACTGTGCAAACACAACGATAGTTGTGACATGGATCCACCTTCAGTGGCTGTGGAGTCCTGCAGGGTCAGAGCTGGAAGTGTTTCTGACATTGATATCCTGAACCCACCTGGGCACCTGCTAGCCTACTGCCTAGTTCCACAAGCCTCAGTTAAAGGACGAAAGAAACACAAACCACAGGAAGAAAACACATACACTGGAAAGCAATAATTGTCCTTTTTTGTTGTTGTTGCTTTTGCAGAGGAAGTGCATGCAGGTGAGCACAGACTGGAATGCAGTTTCTAACTTGTTAACATTTGGTTTTTCAAGCACAGAAGAGGTAAAGCATAAAACTTGCTGTACAGTTTAATGCCATTATCCATTAGGAAGTACAGACTGTTTATTTCACTGCTGCCTCTTTCTGATTTATAACTCCCATGTAGACTTTACGCAGACTTTACAGAACAGAGCTGTGCCAGGTTCAAGGATTAAGATCTTTGCCATACATTTCCATTAATAAAACCTTCATATTTGCCAGAGGCATTCTCTACTTTGTTTTCATGAAAAGGAAGTGCCGTGAACTTCTCCATGGAGTTTTCACTTACAATCTTCCTCATTTTATTTCTCCTTAATCTTAAAATAGACTGTTTCTGCTGAAGGCTGATGGTTCCACTTTGTACAGGGAAAGCATAGCAGAACAGTGTGAGATGAAATGCGGGAGCTGATCCAAAATGATGCAATGAAGAAAGTGTCTTCAGCTGCAAATGTGGAAGTAGCCAAGATGCACAGACCACCTCTCTCTTTCAAGCTGGAATGAAAGTGGAACTGAAAATATCATTTCTGAGAGGCATGAGCAATAGCCTCAGGACCTGTTGTAAAAAAGGAAATTGTTTAAATATACAACATTTGCATTCGGAGCTGTGGAAAGCAGACCAGCAGAAATTACTAGCTGATCGTGTCATGCATTTTTAGAGGTTCTCCTCATTTATCCCTGTTACACATGTGCTCACTGATTCTTTTACTGTGAAGAGCTGCTTAGCCCACAGAGATCCACGTTTCACCATGCATGCATTGTAAAATCGCTATAGGAAGAGCATTTAGTGAAGAGTTAATGGCTTCCTTAGAAGGATAATACAGTTAACAGTGGAGAGGATGTACAGCTAAATATGGCCCTTATAAAACTTAGCAGATCCCATTAAAAAACAGACGTGCAGGAAGTGTCTAGTTCCTATTAGAACTGATTGTACACAGTTGCATGGGAAGAAATAAATTTAGTGTACAGAATTTTACATCACATCCTTTGAAAGCAGTGAAATTCTCTGGGGTCCACAACTCTGCATCTGGTCCACATGCACATAACATACGCACACAAACAATTAACTGGTGTGCAAGGACATTAAAGGAAAATACACATCTAAAAGTCAGCACCTACGTATGCTGAAGTGAATAGCAATGTTGTGGCTGGCTGCAACGGTCCCAGATTGGGTTGCACCCAAATCCATAAGAGGGATCCTCCTCCTCCTCCTCCTGATAATGCACTCTCCTGAGGAGCTCCAAGTGTATAGGAAGAAGGGAGAAACCCATTCCTGTGCTTTGTGTGTTAGAAAAGCCATTCCATTCTTTTCATTGGTCTAATGCTTAATTCAGAAATAAAACAAGAGCCAGTTGTAGAATTTCCATCATTCATTAGATCATTTAGTATCAGAAGAAAGTTGGATTAGCTCTTACTCAAGTTAACTGATTTTATGGGATTCTACATGTTGATTCTGGGGATATTATCAAGAAAAATATCTGGAGCCATTATCACCTAGCATTAAAGGGTGGCTGTTCATAGGAGCCTGAAAAACCTTTCTCAACTGTGTTTGAAATGATTTTTTTATTCATTTGTGAGGACATCAAAGAATCAGTTTGCCTCTAGCTTCAGTCCTGCCTCTGGCAGGTATTGTCAAGCAAATGACCCAGAGAGCATCAAGACAAATCTGTGATGAAGTGCAAGGTAAAAATGCCTACCAGCATAAAGAGCTGGACTCTGAGTCAGTTTCTGAACTCAAACCCAAGGATTTAATTCCCAAAAGACTCACTTCCCATCAGTACATGCTGAAGCTTCAAGCCTGTGCACTGAGGATGACCCAGCCAGGCTCAAGGCCTGAGGAGGAGGGAGGCTCCAGGACTCTTTCAGGTGGTGGGAGCTTGGGCTGCCTTGCAGTCTCCAGTGAGGACAAGAGTCATGTGTGGCTCCTCACACTTCCCTGTGCCTCTTGAGAACTGAGACATCAAAAAAGTAATGTTCAGAACCAAACATCCGTGAAAGCTGTTGGGTTGTAGCACCCCAGAGGAATCTCCATCCTTTGATGCCCAGTCCATAATAAGGAGAAAGGCTGAAAATGCTCATGGACAGATCAAAGCAGCAGCCACCATACCATGGACGAGTCCTTTGACAAGTGGGTAATGAGGTGTCTCCTGTGGGACATATTATCATATGCTAGGAAGCAAATTAAACCAAGAAGCCTGGTCTATCTAGATTCACAGCACCAGTAAGAAAGAGCAAAGCAAAGAGAATCACTATGGCAAAGAAGAGGATATGGAAGATGAAGAGGACTTTTTCAATACAGAATCTGCATTTTTTGCTGTGTTTTCATTGCTACAGATGGCTTTGTGGGGAATATGGCCGCTGTCTTGGCGTGTTGGAAGAATTATGCTCAATTTAAATATCTGTATTTACAGTATACAGGTTTATTAGAAAATAAATAAGCAGTTTTATGCAAGAAATAAGCAGAAAACTCTGCTGCACACCGTATTTACAAATCTTTTTTTTTTGTTCATTTGATATTTAATTGAACTTTTACTCTTGCATCAAGAATACTGAGACAAAAAGTGAAATTAAATGACTGATTCTGTCCGGTATATGCTGCTGAGGCAGAATATTTTTTTTCCTCTAATGACACGTACCTATTTCATCTACCTTAGCTGCTCCAAAGTTCATCTTCTGGTGTGCGGGGTTGTTTCCATTGGCATCTGCTGGCTTTGGATAAGGCTTGCACAGCAAATCCCCCATTCGCAGCAGGACACAGGCAGACAGGCCTCTACAATGAAGTTACTTCTCAACTCCAGGAGCACGCTATGTGATGAGAATTCAAAGCAGCAACAGAACATTACCGAACAGCATGCCTAACACATTGCTATTACTTACCATCTGGTAAAAGTTAAATTTTATTAATAAATATTACTATTTGCTATGGATTTCAGGAGCCTGTGAGAGCCATGGGAAAATCTACCCCGAGGAGCAACAAGTTCTCTGATGTTCTTCATAATGGCCTCTTTACAAAGTCTAAATAGTTTTCCTGTTTAGTACTATCCAACAAAAAAAAAGTTCAAAAACAGGAATATATATTTCATTTTGTACAGTGTTTCTTAGAGAATTCATCAGCTGAATTTATCTGGTGAGCACAGAACGTCACCATATTAAAAGGATACACCAGCTAACCCATGTTGCTCTGCATGACATCAGTAGATTAGAATGGTTACTTTTATCCACTAACAGCAGCATTCAGCTTCTAATGGGGAGATTTGTTGTCACAAGAGGCACTGATAATCCTCTTCCCAAAAGCCCACACAAAAGGACTGGAGTCTTCAGCATCTCTTGTCAGATCCTTTTTCCAACTGTGCCAAAGTACTTGGGCTAACAGCTACCTACGTGTGACTCTAGCATAGCTTATCCTGAGCTGGAGGGATACATTTATGACTGTACATATATATGAATATCGGCATGTTGTAAAGGTGTTGCTTAGAAACTATTCATAGCAACAGAATGGGCATGAACCTGCTTCTGTTGAGTCTGACTTGTAATTACCCAATGGGATAATGCCAGATGCTGCACAATAGGGCAACAAGAGCCTGTGTGGCTCTTGGAGGAGTGTCACCATCCAGCCTTTCTTCCCTAACCAGGAAACCACTAGCACTGCTCTTAGCAAAGCATAAGTATGATCACATACAAAAAAAAAAACCCTTGTCATTCACCCTATTTGCCCAAGATTTCAGTGGGCGCTCAGGAATTTCTTGTCTCTTCCATCTGCATTCTGATGAGAATCAGTCTCCTGGTCCAGTGACAGAGAGCAGAAACCCAAGAGTTTGGCAATGTTACTTTCCTCTTGTATGGGAACTGCTGAATCATGGCCTGAACCACTGATGGATCACCTGAGGCGAGCACTGAGTCAGCTGCAGGAGCACAGGTGAAGGCAATGCACCGTGTGACCAGAATGGGTGGAATCTGGCTCCACCTCTCCCAGACCCCATTTAAGGGCTGACCTCCCCTGTGGAGTTCCAGGCAGGTCTTGACCATCAGTGGCAGGTGAGCCTTCCCTTATTTACCAGTAGTCTTCATACCATCTGGATAAGCCATACAAAAATATACCATCCACCTTTATTATATTGTGTAGGTACTATTCATTTGGGGTATTTTCCCTACACCTCTGCAGTCCCTGGTTAGAGGTTGAACCTGGGGAAGTTCCCTGGTGTCATCAAGGAAACAGATCATCAGCTCAGTTCTGCAGTATCACATCAGGTTCTCAGACGCTATGAGACCAGTGGCCACAACTGAAATCTTTTCAAGCTAAGTGATTGTCTCACCGATTTCTTTTCCCTCTTAGGGTCTGGACAAGTTGACACCTTTGATCATAGACTCATAGGATCATAAGGGTTGGAAAAAACCACTAAGGTCAACTAGTCTAACCACTAACCCATGCCCACCAAACATGTCCCACAGTGCCACACCTCCACATCTCTTGAATGCTTCCAAGGATGGTGATTCTATTACTTCCATGGGCAGCTTGATCCAATGCCTCACCACTCTTCCGCAGAATGAGTGTTTCCTAATATCCAACCTGAATTTCCCATGGCACAGCTTACCACTACCTCTCGCCTTATCACTTTCCTGAGAGAAGGGGCTGACCCCCATGTCACCATAGCCTCTTTTCAGGCAGTTGTAGAGAGCAATGAGGCCTTCCCTGAGCCTCCTCTTCTCCAGGCTGAACAATCCCGGTTCCCTCAGCTTCTCCCTGTTAGATTTGTGCTCCTGACCCATTACAGCTTCACTGAACTTCTCTGGGCACACTCCAGGGCCTCAGTGTCTTTCTTGCACTGAGATGTGTACAGCCAGGGTGACATCCTCATACAATAAAGTGAAAGCAGGGTATCCTTTGTCAAAGGTCTTGCTTGTCACAGGTTAAACCTGGGGTTTCCAAGCTTATAATGTCTTCAAGACTCAGGTTCTCTAAATAAAGATGATGAGGATCAGAAAAAAACAGAGGTAGATTTTTATATTTATATGAAGTACTGAATAAAGAGGTCAAAATGTTCAGAGCTGAAAGTATGCTTTCTTGCAGTCATTTTTATGTACTAGAAGCATGAAGTACTGAGACTATGCAGGTTTACCACCACACTACTGAAATACCACCACTCAAGAGCCACTGTCCCACATCTCTCTCTGGAGCAGTGGTGGATCAGGGGGAATCTTCCAGGAGATCTCCATGTTACTTGCAGTGAGGCAGCCTGGCAACTGACATCATCCTCTAAGAGCAAACCCTCGAGCTGCTGGTTTGAATGACCCCAAGGCAAGTTTATCATGACCCCAGTGATGCAATTCTAGGAGTACATCTCCAAGAGAAGAGTTCTCTCTCAAGGTGCCCATCCCCCTACCAGGGGGAGAGGTTTTCCTTGGGCCATTCATCAAGACCTGAGCTGACTGCTCTCTCTCTTTAGCATACCATCACTGTTATCAGGCCTCTACATTCATGCATCTGCAGAGATGAGCTATATTTATTACTGAGTTGTGGGGTCCCAAAGCTGTGGGACCCCACAATACCTGTTAGAGGGCTGTTTTGCTAAGAATTATCTCATCAAAGCCAGGCCTTGGCTATGACTTGGACATCCACACCTGACTGGGAGGTGCTAGGTGGTGTAATGCCCTGAAAGATCACAGGGAGGGCTCATAAACTGTACCCATGACCTCCTAGGAACCAGCCACAGGGGAGAGGGAAGGTATTAACCAGAGCAGTTGTTACTGAGGCAATATAAAGCAAACTGTCCACTTGAGCACATCTGTGAAATGGGATGAGGAGGAGAAAGAGGTCCTGCATTCACCCCTACATATCACTAGGAAGATAGTGGGGAAAAGAGACAGAGGGTACAGCCCAGGCTAATTGCTCGTGGCATCCATCCTTAACATGGGTCAACCATAGCCCTGATTTTCTCAAAACAGGTTTAATAATGATTAACTTCAGGCTGGATGAGGAGAAAACAAATGTTAACTAACAACCTTTATTTCCTAGTGCACATAACACTGGCTATTTTTTTTCATGCTGGCTCCTTTAGCCTTTTTCTATTTGCCTTGGAAGCATCGTCCCCATGCATTGCCCCTTTTCTTCAGCTTTATACCGAGGGAATGACAGAAAATCTGGAATGATGAATCAGTGATGCAAAGCAAAGCCTGCGACCCGCAAGCATCAGTGGGTATGCAGCCACGCTGATGGATCCGCAGATCCTTTTCTTCCTCTTACCTTATGAATTAATTTGCCATCATGTCAGTCCAATTGTAACTAAACTGGCTTCTTTCCTTCCGTTTTTTATGATGCACTCTGCAGTGCTAGGTATAGCCTGAAGGTTTCAAATGGCATGTAAATGGATATTGCCCTGCAAGCTGCATTCTGCCGTACAATCACAACCGTCTCCTAAGTCTTAAAAGCCAGAGCATGATGTGAATTATAGGCTTTTCTTCTCCATGTGGGGCTCACAGCTTATAGTCCTAAATTACATTTTGTCAGCCTGTTAACAAAGCAAGATAGAAGACCATTAAAAATAAGCCGCAGTTATGTAAGTGTTCATGAGTGTCTAAATATTAATGTCAGGACTCTGTATTATGGAAGTGCTCTAAATAATCCTTTTTAGCCTTTGTAGTTTAATCTTTATTCATATTTTATCCATTAGTTACCTTTAAATAGCATGGTTCTTTTGATAACTAAGAGGCTGTGAATAACACTCACTGGAATTACAATATCCCTGTCTTTCAGTGCCACGGTCTAAAATGACTGTATTGCTGGGGCCTTGTTGTCTTTGGGATTTTAATTGCAAATGAACCGCACAACCTGCAGCATTTTAAACAAAAAAAGCAAACATCCTGGTGCCCACCTCCTTACTCCATCCACCATCTGCAGCACTACCGAAATCTCAGCCCACCTCCAATGTCAGCGCTTAACTCACACCGCTTTAATGCCCCACGTCATTTACTGGTTTCCAAAACTTACCACCAAAATGCTACCTTGATGATGTCAAAGTGATGAGATAAAATGATAAAAAGCAGGAATTAAAAGCTTCCACGCTGTGCCTCACTAGCTGCCGCTGTCCACAACCCATCTATTGTATCAGGGAATTACAGGGGTTGGCTGGAGGCCACAGAAAAGTGCTCTGTGTTTGCTGTAATATCCAGCGGCAGGAGAGGAGCCGGACATTTATCTTATTTACTCTCAGTACGGTACAATCCCTGCCCTACCAGGGCTTTCATCTAGAAAGCACACAGGCAATAATGGAATGCAAGGGGTATGATATTTGCACACGAAGAAATGAATGCCCTCACGTGATCATTTGTCATGTCATGGCAGCTGGACGGATCATGTACACAGGCAGATACAACATCTGCCGGAGCCCAGAAGCTCAATTTCCTCCAGTCTTTCTCACTGATCATCACATTTGTTATCATGCCACAGCAATTCTGCCACAACTGGTGACACCTACGTGCAAAGAGTGCATCCACTGCAGAGTGTTCCTCCCTCCACCAGGATGGACTACTCAAGGTTTGGTTGAGATAAGAATGAAGTCCATAAATATCCAAGCCTTCTGTGTCTCAGCAAATGCAGTGAGAAGACAACAGTGTCAATATTTTGTAGATGAATGCCTGTATCAGCTGGTCACAGAGGTTTGACATCCGTCTCCAAAATGCTCCAATATTTGTTTGTTAGTTGAGGTTGTTCTTACTTATATAAAAAGAGCTAAAAGAGGGATTGGAACTCTGTGAGAAGGGGGATTGTTCCAGCTTTTCTCACTCCATCAGGCTGTCCAGAGAAGCTGAGGGTGCCTCATCCCTGGAGGCATTCAGGGCCGGGTTGGATGGGGCCCAGGGCAGCCTGACCTTGTGGGTGGCAACCAGCTCACTGCAGAGGATTGGAACTGGGTGATCTTTAAGGCACCCTCCAAACCAAGCTGTTCTATGATTCTGTGATTCTATGATCATCACTGTTTGGAGCCATGTCTTGTCTCCCTGTCTCACAGGAATACAACATAGCCAGAGGAGGAATTGCCTTGTGAAGGAATTCCTCATCATTAGATTTGTGGACAAGGGTATTTTCTATGTTGAGACACAGTCTTGGGATCCCGTGGTGAATGTTTTGCCATTAAGACTGGGTTTCTAAGGAAGTA
Source organism: Cyrtonyx montezumae (assembly GCF_038088225.1). NCBI lineage: Eukaryota > Metazoa > Chordata > Aves > Galliformes > Odontophoridae > Cyrtonyx > Cyrtonyx montezumae. Next base: position 20,962,357 of record NW_027072089.1, on the reverse strand, counting down.
GGGATAACATTATGTGCTGATGAGAAAGTCCTCCGCACTGGTGCTAAATGATTCATGGGGTCACACTGGAGCGCACTGTAGAAATAGCTGCTGGTAAGGGAGAGCATCCCAAACTGTGGCCTACAAAGCAAATCCTACTGCGTGAATCATGTGGGAGTCATTCTCTCCCATTGCTTCCAGCTGCTAAATTGCTCAAAATGTTACTAAAAATGTGGCTGTTGCTTAATATAATCCTTATATGTAGCTTTTCTGCAACATAATCTTGCAAGTTGTGTGGGGAAATCCTCCCACTCATGTGACAAAAATATGTGATTACCCTCCAGTATCTGGCTTTTTCCAGGGATGCATACATTTTACCTACTTTAAACAAATTCTTCATAGTTTGATCAAATTCATGTGGTTCTCAGATGACCCAAGAAATGGAAGGAGCCCCAGAAGGGCACTGCCAACCTTACAGGGCGGAGGGCTCGCTGCCTCCAGCTAAAGCACCTCACTTGGACATCCCCCTTTTTTGAGAAACACATACATGGACAGATGCTTTTATTATTCTTTCAGGGCTTCAGTTGATGGTAAAAACTTTAAATGAGAACATAAATTTTCACTAATTATCTGAGCTCTCTGGAGCACCGAATCATCCTGAAGTACAGCAGAAATAAGTAATTAGGTACCACCACAGTTTCTAAATGCTATTTGATTTTGAACACTGACTTCCAGGAAATCAATGTCAAATAAAAATTCAGCTCTCTGAACTGTTATGGCTGGGATTACAAGCTATAAACAGAGCACTAAACCAAGGAAGCATCCACAGTTTTTGCACCATAGCAAGTGGCACTAACCATTACTTTAAGCTTTGCAGAGGACTTGCAAAGTGATACATTTTCACAGCAGCAGCATAGAAACTGTCAGTGTACACAGGATTTGCACAAGGGTTATATTTTCTTTTATTCTTGTGAATCCACACACACACCTATGCAAATGTACACACACAGTGAAGACTGAGTGAATGTAAAAGAAACCTACAGTTTTGCTTTTAAATGCCCCATGTTCCATTCACTATAAACTGTGAAATGATATTACTGACATTTTGACAGCAGTTGGACAACTGTTGATGCCTACAAAAATCCTGTGGAAGTCTGATGAACTGTAGAGCAAATGCGTCTTCACAGCAGAAATGCACTGTTTTCTGCACGCCATTCTCTCCTCTCCTCTTTAAAATACTTCAGCCATCTAATCCGGGATCAGGAATGACACCGTGTCACTTAAATTGCCAATCACACAGAACACGTAATGAGCAGTGAGTAGCTGAAACAAAACAGTTGGAGCACAACCGGTAATCTGAAAATCATCTGTCCAAGCAAGTCAGTGCCTACTTATGAATAACAAATGCATTTTAAGAAATCGGTGCAGACTCACAGATTGATTTGCTAACCACAAATGGGGACAGAATATTCACAGCCCCGAGCAACAGCCATCGTTATAGCAGAAGGACCGGGCTGTGGCATCTCAGAGATGCTTCTGAGGGAGTCTTCTGCACTCCCTCTGTGTTGTTAAGTCTCTCAGACTGTGCAATGTTTGTGGTTCTTTCCTGGGATGCTCTGATCCCTTCCTGGCCACATGAGAGCACCTGTCGTGGGAAAGCCAGCGAACACAGGTTTCAACACAGCTGAAAGCAGAGACAGATGATGCTTGCTCTGTGCTTTGGGATGTTTCCAGCATTGGGCTGGAAGTTTGATGGCAAATGTTAGCAAAAGGTGCCTGTGACCTTCACAGGAGGCACAGGGAGGGGTGGAGGTATGCAGGGGTGGTTCAGAGATGCATCTGTGCAAGGCAGAGTTATCACCCTAGTGAAGCCTGTGATGCTGCAACAGCAAAACCTCTCCCTTACTTATTGTCATTTCTTATCCTGTGAGAAGCATACATGAAGAAGCATGGAGTAGTTACATTTTCCATCAGTGTCATATGCCATTCATTCTTGGACTCAATGATCCTTATGAGTCCCTTCCAACCTGGAATATTCTGGGATTCTATGATTCTATGCCAGAAATAGGCTTTAGCTCTTTGTTGGTTTCCAGTCCACATTAACAAAATACAGCAAAAGTGATGGCTGAGCAAAGACAGACCTGGAGAGAGGAGAGATTGTGAAAAATAAATGGCACCTCTGAGCTGCTGCACAGCCTGAGCATGGGCTGCACAGCACCTTCGGGACCTTACAAAGCAATGCCACCGACCAGGCAGCACATATTTTCCACCTTTCTAACAAAAAACAAACAAACAAACAAACAAAAAGCTATTTTCTCTTTGAAATCCTTGGAAGCTCTGCTAGAATAAACTCTCTAATCCTGTTTGAACAAATGTGATTTTATATTCTCAGTGTTTGCTTTGAGTTGCGTTACAAACCCCCATAGCCACTCACTTGGAAAAATGCTTGTGGCTCAAATACAGTGAACAGCAAAAAACAAACACTGTTTACTTTTCTGATTGAATTAAAAGCATTTTATTCAAAGTGTTTACAGAATGTTCTACACGTAATAACGATTCGCTGCAAAATCAGAGCAGCACTTTTAGGGCTTTTTGAAATCGTTGCCCAGCAATCATTGTAATTTGATTACACTGTAAAGACTGTTTAAAAAAATCAGGAAATTGCTAAAGTGAAAACAGGTTGTAGGGATGAGATACTCGGGCACTGAGTGCTACAGGAGCAGCTTCTGCAAATAGTCAAATGTTCCCATGCGGCGCATTGGGTGGAGCAAGGGGTTTTAGTGTAGGATGGCAGCGTGCTGTGCAGAAACAGACCATCCTCGAGCAAGGGGATGAAACTCTAGTGCCCTTTTGGAAGAAGCAGGGCAGCGAGTGCCATCCTCTCTGAGCTCAGTGCGTGGAAGCAGCTTGCACCAATGGCTCAGTGAGCGCGTTTACAGTTTGTCACTTCAGGATTTGTCACTCTGTGCACATGCCTGGCAATACGCAATCCGCTCAGGAGCAAGGTTCTCCTTGAAAGTTTGGAGTGGCTGAATGCACTACCCCATGCCTTGAGTGCTCCCTCTGTCCTGCCTTACTGGAATGCAGGAGCCATCTGAAATCAAAACTGGTGTGGAGAAAGTCCCGGGGAGTTCGGCTTTGCATTGTGTTTTTCGTGCTTGGGGTATGTAAAATTGAAGCATAGGTTCTTCAGATCGTAAAGAGCATGCAGTCATCTCACATAGGTAGTCAAGCACAGCAGCCAGGATGGCTTTGGATGCGTATCAGCCCATCAAACGGACAGAAGGAATTTGGCCACGTTGTCGGGGTTACACATTCACTCCTCTCTTTTCAGGAATGCTGTGGGATTGATCTCTGACCCAGAGGGCGGCACAGAGGCGGCCTTTGCCTCTGACCTCTCTTCCCCTGAGCCGCCCTGTGATGTCTGCATGAAATCCTCCCAGTCTGACAGGAGGGAAGTGGAGATTCACAAAATCGTAGAATCATTAAGATTGGAGAAGATCACTAATATTATCCAGTCCAAGCATCCCCACCATGCCCACTAAGCATGTCCCTCAGTGCCACATCTCCAGGTCTCGTGAACACCTCCAGGGACGGTGACTCCCCCCACCTCCCTGGGCAGCCTGTGCCAGTGCCTCACCACTCTTTCTGAGAAGCAGTTCTCCTACCATACAGCCTGATGCCCTCTGGGGGACACTTAGGGCCCAGTGTCAGTAACAGGGAGGGCAGGAGTAGTCTCTCTGAGCAGGAGCACCACTGAAATCCAGACAGAAACAGCCATCCTGCCCTGAGATAGCTGTGGCCAGGAACTGCCTGGGTGTCCTCTGAACCTTCTTTCCTTGCTGGTGCCCACTTCCATGGGAAGCTGAACCCTTCCCATCCCCTGGTGGGAATATCTGCAGAACACCTGTAGGTTCCAGGAAGTCAGTACAGCATCAACCATACATTCCCCAAGTCATTTCTGGCTCCCAGCAATGCTTACCACTCTCATTAGCCTCAGTTCTCACCTGCTTGACCTTCACTTTCAGGAGAATTGCTGTGAAGCTCGTACAGGTGGGAACCTTCACCTACAAAGCTGTAATTCTAATGGAAAACCTCTAAACCATTTCTAGGTCCCAAGGGTATTTTTTAAAGTACTCTTATATCATCAGCAGCACATTTGGGATTAATCTCCAATTTCCATTAAAAAGGCATACACCTTATCTTCTACGTTGTCACTGTTCAGTACATCCTTTTAATAGTCTTCAAAGAGCAGTTCCAGATTGGAAATGTAATTTTTGAAGTATAGTGGGCAGATACATCCTTTCAGAGTTTCACCAGAGAGTTGTATTGTGGTCACATTATTTCTTTTTTATGTCTTTTTGATGCTGTTGTAATCATAAACGCAAGTAAACTGCTGTGGGAGATAGGTGAGTGCAACCCAGAAGGGCTGGACCTGAGCTTCTGCTTTTGGTTCTGTATTGTGTTGGACTATGGCTCAAAAATGCCCCAGCTATCTCATCTGGGGTGTCACTACACCTCACCATGACAGAGAGGTGGGGGTGTGTGGAGCTGCTCTCAGACCTCACTGTGTGGGAGGAAAGTATCATCGTGAGTTGCTCACAGGATCACAGATTCCCACAGTGGCTGAAATTGGCAGGGACTCTTGGAGCCATTTCTCCCAGTCCCTTCAAGGGGCCCAGGCGCATAGCCAGGTGGCTTCTGGAGATCCCCAGGGAGGAGACCCCACGGCTTCTGGGCAACATGTGCCAGTGCTTCAGCACCCACACAGAAAACAAGACTCCTGGAGTTCATTCATCCTTCTTTTGCTGTTGACAGGTAGAAATTCAGGATTTGGGGGTCTCTTTAGGCAAAAAGGACCCACACTAATCCACATGGAGATGGACTCCCCACTTGCCTGGCCCAAAATGGTCATTGCTCTGCAAGTCTGGTTCTTGAATACATGACAATGCCCATACAGCTTCTTATTGATGTGGTGCCGGAACACCAAAACAGCAAATTGAATTTAGTCTCTTAGTAAAGTTTACTTAGATTTGCTTTAGACATGAACCTGAGAGTCTAGGAGACCATAATCCTTTTCTATACTCGAGCTCCTGAAAGGAGAGAGGTGAATCTCCAAATATCATCAGAAAGAAATAGGTAACTCGGGACTGTGTCTTGCTCCCAAGGAATGATGGAGATCGTGTTCCCTTTGAAGGAGTGAGCAAGGATCTCAGAGGTGCCATCTCTCCTGGCTTTTGAGTACTTCTAGGACAAAGGAGAGGGACTGTAAAGACATGGGCTTAACTGGTGAAAATGAAATTGTCTTTTTATATATCTGTAACAAGCTCTCTTTTCCAAAAATTTTTATGAGAAGCAAAGGATATTCTGCAAAATCCACTCCATGACTATCGAGGCTTGAAGACACAGTGCTCTAAGCTGCTGAGAAAGGATCAAAGCCCTCAGCAATGGATTTATCAGAATGCTTGAGTGAACTCTTCTGAATGCGAAGCAGAATTGGTATCCTTGATAATAAGGATTCTTACCATGTTAAATAATAATGTAGGATTTTGAAGTAAATAAACTCCCGCAGCCTGCTACTGTCACTGTACTTTTCATCTCAAGAAATTCTGGGGACTAGAACAGTTAAAGACTTATTTAATTGTGTACTTCCGAAGGAAAGTCCACGTTAGAAAACAAGGTCTGAAGCTGTGGCAGATGGTGCTATTCTGGAGAAGAAATTACTGTTTAATAAAGATTTGTAATAGCGTGAACCAGATGTTCATCTCACATTTTATCTTTGAAAAGATTTGGGAGAATTCCAGAGAGATACATATGTGCATCACAGATCTTGAAAAAGTACACAACTGAATCCCCTGGGACTCGTTAAGGGAGGAGTCACTTTTTGGGAGCCATCAAACTCAACTGCAGAGAGCAACAAAGCTGTGACTAAAGGTCTCCTCGGAACTCCCCTTTACTGTTCACATGGCCAGAGAAGTGCTCTGGCAGAACAAGGATGGCAATAACCCACTTTTCCAAAGAAAACGGCGACCCTAGTTGGATCACACCATGTAGAAATCTTCAGGAAAATAATAGATGACTCAGTACGGAAAGCTTGTAATGAGATGCTGCTCTCATTGGGCTTTGCCTAGCTGCACATGTGGTCTCATTCCTCAGCCCAGTGCAAGCCTTGCACATGCTTACGGGGTGATATTTTGGTGTGGCTGCCTGCAGGAGCACAGCTGTGCCTGTGCTGCTCAGGTACCAGTCAGGCCTCTGCTCTCCCAGGGCTGGCTGCTGTAAGAGGGACTTCACTGTGTGACAGAAGGACATGAAGTTAACTGCAGTCAGAGCAGGCACCTACTGCAGAGTACATTATGTACTTCCATCTCCTGTGTTATGGTGGAGACCATGTATCTCTGTATGTACAGAACCTCTGAGCTCTCTCCCTTAGCACTGAAACACACTCAACACAAAGGATGCTCACGTTATGTGAGGCAAATCAGAGGAGCACATACCTTACCATAAGCCTATGGCAGATGTAGTTGCCAGGATCTTTTTCTGTGCACAACACATGTACTTTGGAGTACTGCTGGGAGATTCAGTGCCATTTCTGCTGTCAGAGCTCAAGGTGAGCTATCAGAGGAACCTACTTTGTAAATGGACATATGTTTTGCATAAACACAAAAATGACATTAATTATTGGGATTTTAATTAAAAGGACTAGCTAGCTATGCAGACATAAACTGCTTTAGAACTGACTTGCATCAATTTGCTTGCTATTAGTCAGTTGTAAATCAATTAGATGTGTCTGCACAGAGGATCTGATTGGTACAAAAGGCAAGGCTGATTCACAGACTGCCTGTACTCACACTCCAAGGTCTCCTCCTCGCAGTGGGGCGAGGCTCTGTCCTGTCAACAGCACTCTTATCTTTTTCAGCATACTTTTTTCTTGAGGCTCAGATGCAAAACTGCACTGTGTAGTAGTATTCAGCTGTGTAGTAGATGCTTTAGCTTTAAAAATCTCCCACCAGATTCATGCTGAGCTGCCATACCTTGCAATTACAGCAGGTGAGGAGTGCACAGAGATGATTATGAACAACTATGGAACTCAGCTGATGTGAGGTTAGATATTTAACTCCATTTTCTACAGGAGCCATCAAACTAAAATAAAGGTTATTCGCACTGACAGCATCTTTTGTGTATGCAAAAGTGCAGGAGAACTCATTAAGGACTTTGTTCTCCTCTGAAATTCTGAAGAGTCACACCAAAACCCCTGGGCTGCTACAAGGGTCCTTCAAGAGCTGGAAGTTAATGATTTTAAAATGTTCATTACAGAAAAGAAGAGAGAAGGAAACATTGTAAATGTCATCATAGGTGAAGAATTTGGAAGGGAAATAAAGATTTTCTTTTTCAGTGTGAAGACATTGGCGTGGTTTTCCAGCTTTCCTGCACTACTTCGGAAGCACTGCAGATTGAACTGTCAAAATAATTGTACTTCTGTAAAGAATTTCTGAAGAATATTTATGAGCAAAACCAGCTGAGATTTCTGAAGTGAGGGCCACGTCAGCCAGCACCAGCAGGCAAAGCCCTCCATCACAGCTAGGGAACATGGGCTCACTCCTGACAAAGGCGCAGCCAGTTCTGCACCTGGGAATCAGCAACATTGCCTATCTAAATCCTCTGCATCTCTTCATGAGACAGCTAGGCAGAGAAGGGATGGGACAGAAGCAACAATTTTCCTTGTGCCTTAAGAGCTTCTGTAGCTTTTCAAGCAGTCCGTGAGCAGCTAATTGTAATAGCAGGGTGTTCACAGCTTTCTTGGCCACAGAAGACTGCTTCCACTTCCTTTGTCCAAGGTTCTGCCCTGACAAGCTCCAGCACTGTCCAGGGTCCACTGCACATTAAGAGGCTGGCATGGCTGGATCTTGCATGCATGGCAGTCAGTCCCAGAGCAATCCCAACGGCACACATATGGAAATGCTCAAGGGAGTCCTGTTGTTCATATGGGTTATCACTAAAAACCAGGGCCTTTATAATGATGTTTATGACTCTGCTTACTGCCCCACATAATAAAAGAGGGGAAGGAAGAAGGCACCCACCATCTTGGCCAAAGTGCAGGAGATGATTCCCACTGCAGTGCATGTTACTCTTTTTTCTCCCCACTGCTCACACCCTTCTCCCTCCCTCCTATCCTCCCATTTCCTTCCGCCACTACAAAGCCCTTCAAAGATCAAAGTCATCATTGACCATGAGTTTGCACAATGTTTCTGCTTTGACACTGGCTGGGTGCCAGCTGGCATGTGTTAAAAACCATCATCAGAATCTGTTTAATTACTGTTCCCAATGCAGTATTTTAACAAAACACTGGAACGGACACAGTTCCAGCAAGCTGATGCCCAGTGATCAGACACTGCAGAAGTGCAGATATGACTTTGATGCTGGCTGTTAATTTTTTTTATTTATTTCATAATGTTAATTCACTATTTGGCCTGCTTTGAAAAGATGCCTTTGCAAATGCAGTAAAAATATCTCTCTGAGATCTTCCCCAGTTTAGTGTGAATATTTTAATGTAAGAGATCCTACGGAGATTTGTATTGCAGGTACCCTACTCAGAAAGGATGCTCCCTCTGCTAGGGCTCCCTGCATCTGTGACGTGCTGCTGGAGCAGGGCACTCTCCCAGCCAGCCCTGGAGAAGAGGGTTAGCAGGGATGATGATTTAAACCCACTGCTGCTGCTTCTAAGCCTTTCTATTTTTTGATATATCATTTAACTTCTGGAGAAACCTTTGGGTGTCTCACACCTTCTCTGGCTTATTCTCTAAACCATAACAGTGTGCTCCTGCTGCCTCTGAAGATACCCAGCTCAGTCCAGGCCATGCACCCCACATAGACAGCAGCCCTCTGGATTGAAGACCTCATGCCCTGTAGCTCTCTGATGATGCTACACATTTCCCTGTCACCCACAGTCTTAACTAGTCCTAACAGTTAACTCCACTACAGTAACACAACAACCAAAACTTCTACCTTACTCTAATTGTGTGGCTGGACACCTGTGGGTCATTCCTCATTTTGTGCCTAAGAATTTGCACCTCCATTGACTGTCCACATGCATCTGTGGTCACATGCACTTGATCTCCTTGAATGGAGAAGGATAGATAACAAAAAATATCTGGGTGTATCTTCTGCATTATTGCCCAGAACTAAACCATGAAATTGATAGCCACAGCTCTTCAACTATGCACATTCAAAATGTGAAAAGGTAAACGCTGCATGGAGCAGGAGAATTCTGAGGTGCCTGGTAGCAGAAGAGCACTGTGGGGTAAATAACTCCCAAGGATGGTACTTCACAAAGAAATAGTATAGATGATGGTATACTTTGAGTAGTTCTATATAGATAGTATACAAATAATACAAAAGAGAGGATGGCTCACCTACAGGATGATTAGGCTCACAGGGGACCCCACATGGAAGGGATCTCCAAGAAAAGATCTTTTCCTGGTGGTCAGCCCTTAAATGGGGTTTGGGAGGGGTGGAGCCTGGCTCCACCCCTTCCAATCACACAGGTATATCACCTCCACCTGTGCCCCCATGGCTGACTCGGTGCTCACCTCAGGTGACCAATCAGTGGTTCAGGCCGTGATTCAGCAGTTCCCATCAAACCAGGATGCAGGGGACACTCGGAAAGCCATTCGCCTTCACACAGATCTTGGGACAAGAATGTAGTCTCTCACCAGATCACAGGACAGGGTTGCACACAGTCCATATGTTTGAAATGTGTTCTCCTAGTCAAGGGAAGAGGATATACATCAACGCCTCATCTCAGCTCATATGAAAAACAAGTCCTCTTGTGCTGCTTGCCATGCCACACCACACAGCCTGACATAGGCCTCAGTTCCAAGACCCCCAAGTATCTTGCCATAAGAGAAAGAAGGGGAGGTGTTCTTCAAGGCCTTCTTGACAGTGGACTACTCAGTACACAGTGTCCCCAGCAGGATGCAGGACAGGCAGTGGCCAGGTCACACAGTGCTGTGTCCTGTGACAAGGTTGTGTTCTCACTCTTTGCTTACAAATCTTCTACTGCTCTGTCCTGTGATTTCCAGCACTTCAATGGTGTGTTCAAATAGGAAGACTGCACACGATGGTGTCGCATTGGTGTTTAACTGTTCTGCTTGCAAGCTCGTTTTGACCTAAGACAAGAGTTGGGAATAGAGGGGAGGAAAGGAAGACAGGCTGGGCAGGAAGCAGAGTCCAGTGAACTTTCACAAACCTTAAACAACTGTGCTTGGCTGGGATTCAGCACATAAGATGGACCAAGGTTCAGGGTGATTTATTTTATCTGGAATCGTTTCACATCTCTGGATGTAATGTGTGGGGTAGGCTCCCTCCCCTACAGAAAGTAAGCCTTCTGACTCAGGCTTTCAAAGTGATCATTCATTTATCTATAGCACAGCATTTGCCTTCTCTGCATTCACAAATTTGGAACTAATTCCCTATACGACATAGCATTTAATGAGTTTGTCTCCTGAGTTCTGCAAAGCATTTAAAATCCTTTTGATGGCATTTTCTCTTTAGTAATTAATGTCTTATCAGTGAATTTCGCTGAGAACAATGGCCTGATTCTCCTCCGATGCCATTTTACATCTCTGTAGCTTCACTGACTGCAAATGAATTACTCCTGCTTTGCATAGTGTGAGAGGAGAATTAAGACCTTAAGCCTACCACTATTTAATCACATGCTTTGAACTCATTTTCTCTCATTCAGAATTTGTCCTTTGCTTGCAGCACTGCATAATTCCCATTTTACTATCATTAGGAAGTTGGTCATTACCGAGAATGCCTGTGTCCCATCCTTTGTTTTCTGACACTGTAACTGAGGAGCTCTCCATCCTCCTGAGGAAGCCAGTCAGGAGAAGCCCTCACCCCATGGTCCCATGGCTGTAGGTGGTGGCTCTTCCTCTCACCTGGGTGTCTGACTGCTCTATGAGTGCTGAAGGACACTTGTGATTATTTCACTTTATCCCTAGTAAGTAATCTCTTCTAGATATTTGATGGTTTTGCAGTTATGTGCACACACAAAAGAAAGAAAAACCTGAAACATGAAAATGAAGCTTTTTTTCTAACATAAAAAGTCCAGCTGCATTTTCTCTTAGAAACAGTCAGACTCTCCTTGTTCTGCAGACTAATTTGTTTTGATGCTCACAGGATGTATATCCTGAGATTGGAATAATTATGCTGAAACAAGCATGACCTGGACACATCTTTGTTTTGTTTTTTTGGCTCTCGATCCTGTTCCATCAAGAGAAGGTAAAAACAACAGCAACAGACAGAGAAACAGAAATGCACAAAAGAAAAACAACAAACAGCTGTGATGAAGCTTGACATAGATGCCTGCTTTCAACTGGAATGTGTTTATGTTGCATACACATACACATTTATTTATTTATTTATTTATTTATATGCGAGCTGCAAAGCAGGTAGCAGAAACTGTGTTAAGATTCTTCCCTCAATTACATACAAATCTGGACTAATCTTAACATGCAAGGTATATGATATGGGATGGTCTTGCAGTATGTTTACTCACATAAGTTAGGAGGTAAGAAGTAAATGCCAGTGACCTTTACTCATTTAGGGATTTCCAGGGACAGACAGTAGAAATCTGCTATCCAAACTGTGACATGTCACTCATTATATTTCAAGAGAAAAAAATAAGAAAACCTTTGCTATAAGAACTACGAAGCTAAGTGCTCAGAGTTGAGAAACATCTGAATTAAGGTTGCCCTTGCAGCTAATGCCTTCTGATACCATCTGTAATTACAGCCTTGTCATTGTCTCCATAACTTTCAACTTCTGCATCAAAAAGCTGCACAGAGCTTCCCAGCAGAATCACCTCTTGCAGTACAGACATTATTTATGTCGACCAGCCCATGCAGAGTGCTGGGGCACACAGACATCTTCCTGTAGCTATTTGCAGACAGCAGAGGAATGTGGATCCTTACAATCAGTGGCGTCATTCTGAGGTCTGGAAGAGAACTTAGCTGCCTCATGACGGGCCGTTTCTACCTGGTCTTTGGTAGGGTCATCTCCATGCCCCTCTTCTCCTGGCTGCTCCTGGCTACTCTGGGCATCACCCACATGCTCTGCCTCCTCTGCCTGGTGCCATCCTCTTCCAGCCCAGCCCCTTGGTCCAGGCACCCTTTTGTGCTGACCCTTTCCTCTGCCATCTCTCTCCTGTATCCATCACACTGCTCCCTTCCCTCCTCAGTCTATCTCTTATAACCACCATCTCTTTCTTCCTCCGTGAGTAAATCTGGTTCCCTTCTCATCCCTGTTGCTGCACAGGCACACACAGCAGACCTTGTCTCTTCTGGGCAGGGAGGAAGTCTACAGCAAGCTCTTTTATTTGGAGACCAACCACAGAGACATTTCTGCGGTTCTCAGCTGGAACGTGGCCGGCAGAGATGGGATTTTTAGATGTCTGAATTCAACAAGTCTCTACCAAGCATGTACAAACTGCAAAGACAAGTTATGCTTACACGTGGTCCAGATTGGGGAATAATTTCCCAAATGTGTTGAAAAGCAAATTTCTCCTGGTTGGTTGACTCCTTCTGCCAAAATTTTGCTCTTTGGTTCCGTGTATGGAGGTAAAACATCTCCTCAAAGAAATGCTTGAAAGACTTTGGATTAACATAGACAAAATAACATACTTTCTCCTAACCTTGCTCTTGGATACAGATGCACTACTCTAGATAAAACTTTCAAAACAAAAATAAAACAAAACAAAAGAAATCAGCTGGAGGCTGATACCCAGCATAGGAAATTTCAGTTTGATGCATTATACTTTGGCAAATGCATAAGCAACTGACAACAAGATATAATAACGAAAAAGTGTTGGGCAATCTCTGTACCTATAACTCATAACTCCTACACATTTTAAGATAATGGAAATTACTCATGTTCATCAGGAGTTAAATAGATGCCTCTGTTATTACTTGGATTATTCAGTTAGCAATGGCAGCCAAATGTATGTCTAACTGACTTTCATTAACTTCAGCAATATACCTGGCAGAATGAAAATCTACTCCAATTCAACCCTTCCATATTTTTCTCCTGATGTACCACATACAAACCTTAACCATGATATGATCTTCTGGGATAATAAACTAAATCAACAATGCATTTCATCTGCAGGGATTGTCATGTAGGAGATGCTTCCAAGTATGCAAATTTCTCAAGGAAATATTGAGCCATGGCTCTAAATGAAACTTGCAGAGATAAAGAATTATCTCTTCAATTTTAAAGGTACTTTTTGTGCTAATAAAATAGAAAGCATAATAGCCTTGGCTAGAATGGCAGAATGGTGAATTTTAACCTTTTCAGGAGGCCAGCACAGACTGACACTGAAGTCTTTACAGAAGTGAATATCCAGATCCACGGTTGGGAAATTAACATTTTGTGTCAAAGCCTCCTACTTTCTGGAGACCCTCGCTGTCAGTATTGCACCAGTTGTTTTGCTCTTATTGTTTGATAGACATCCCTCCTCCACAGCAGCCAGGCACTTTAGGCACGTATTTTCTCTTTTTAAACTGAGATTTGCTGAACAGCAGGGACTTAGACATCTTCCAGGAGTGCAGCCAAATCTAAGTATTAAAATCTGACCAGGTCACCTTTGAATCAGGGTGAATAGCTGGTTCAGGTGTCACCCTCTACATGAGTGTCAGACATTCCTGAATGTAAATCTTCTAGAAAACCTGTTAACATCCTCCCCATCATGCAGGAGATCATCTCAATATCCTGCCTGCCTCACCTGAAGCCTTTGCCTTCCCAGTTCTGGTCTTTCTGCAGCAAAACCCCAGGGCCTGTGTTCATCTGTGCACCTCTTTGTACCAGCTACCACTTGTTTCAAAACAACAAACATAAACCAGGCTTCTCTCAGCTTCTTTTACCCTACCCATCGTCTCCTGCAAGACTTGCTTGTGCTCTGATGACAATGCCAGCCTTCACCTTCTGCTTTATTTTTTTATGGAGGGAAGGAACTCGCGGCCTTCACTGTACTTTTCTATTCTTAACACTCTTGATTTCCACAAAAAAAAAAAAAAAAAAAGGTTTGTTAAAAGATTTTGGTTGGTGCATGGCTCAGTTTCAGGCCAAGTTCGGACTTTCTGCAGTGCTTGTACAAATCACAGCATGCAGTCCTACCACACAGCCCCTGTGCTCCCACAGCAGACACAACAAGTGCTGGGTGCTCAGCGGTGTCCTTAGCTCCTACTAAACTATTTGGGAGGGGGGGGGCTGGTTTTGAGCAGACATACTTTGTATTTTGTATCTAACCAAAATAAAAAGAATAAGAAATAAATAACCAGCATCTGTCTGTGATTCAGATGCTGCACAACAGAAGAGCCTTTGAATCAAAGAGAAACAAAGATGTCTCAGGGCAGTTTGAGGAGGCATAGAAGAGGTACCCTTGGAACAAGAGCCTGTTGGAGAAGGTTGCCTGTTTGTACATTTCAGTGTCAAGCACTGACAAAGAAAAGAACCATTCAATGAAATGTTACCAAAATTACTGTCACCTCTCCTGAGGTTCAAAAGACTGCTCTTTAAATTGTCCCACAAAGAACAGTCCCGCTCTACCACATCCCTGAACTCAGGTTATAATATGGAAATTAATGCGACTGTACTTGCAAATATTTGGTGAGACATTTTCATAGAAGAGTTGGGCAGTTTTATTGTAAAATTAGAAGCATAAAATTTGGTATTTTGGGGATGTAGTAATAAATCTCTCACTGGTCTGTCCCACTGATGAATTTTAACAATTTTATTTCATATTGCTGCTGGCATAGGATCAAACGGATTCAGCATCACCCGCTCTGTTTTATATGTCTCATTTATTCCTTTTCACAGGTTCGGCTCCTCTTTGAATAAGTTATTTGGGAACATTTGTCACCTCTTCTGACCTTTGAACATGATGCTAAGACTGTCCCACCCTAAGAACAAATCATTCTTACCATATAGGCTGGCTCCAGCCAATATCACCTCACCGCAGTGCAGGGCTTTCGCCTCACTGGGCCACTCTTTGTGTTATTGGCCAAATCTTCACCAGAAACTGCAGTATGAGGAGCTCTCCTCCACAAGCAGCTCTCTCACCTTAACCTGGTGGTGGGGCAAGACACGGCCATGTGGAAATGGAGGCTCGAGAAATGCTTGGGAACTTGTTGAACACACTTCTCCCTAACCGTGACTCTGCAGCCATAGCTTGAGGTCACTTTTTCCCAAGATTTCTAGACTTGCTTTTTGCCCAACTCCCACCTCTTTCCAACCACAGCTCTTCCCTAAAACGCCAGTAACCCCAAGGTACATTCCACTAATAGTGTCCTGCAAAGCCCCCTCTGTGCTCCACAGCACTGCTGGGTTTAGAAAAGCTTGCGTTTGTGTGAAGTTGCTCTGTGCTCTGACTGGCCAGTGCGCATGGGCTGGAGCCAGGAAGGCAAGGCACAGACCCAGGACATGAACTGCTCCCTAGGAGAGACCCTGAGCTGAATTTTTATGTTTCATGGATATCTGGGTTGTAGTTGAGGATTTTCTATGATTCATAACCACATTGCTCATGACAAGCCCTTCCAGTAGATGACATTTTGTATAAACTACCCTTTGGTGAATCACAGAAGAACTCAAGTTGTAAAGGACCCACCAGGATCATCAAGTCCAGCTCTCAGCTTCACATGGGACCACCCAAAATTAAAACCCAGAGTTTGAGAGCAGTGTCCAAACGCTCCCTGAACTCTGGCACTCGGGGCTGTGCCCACTGCCCTGGGCATCCTGTTCTATGCCCACCGCCCTCTGGTGCAGACCCTGTCCCTAACCCCCACCTACCCCTCCCCTGACACAGCTCCATGCTGTTCCCTCTGGCCCTGTCACTGTGAGGAGCTGCAGCCGCCATTAGGCCTCCCTTCAGCTCCTCTGCTCTGGGCTGCACAAACCAAGGCACCTCACTAACTACCTTCTCACTGTAGTACTAATTATATACTCTGGGTTAAAAACATTTCGTTTCAGCTTCATGCTGGGCCTCCCACTTGCTTCTATCTCTATAAACACAGGTGCCAGGGCTCTTGTGCTATATTATCACAGCCATTTTCTGTGGGGCTGCAGACTATGGGGAAGCAACAAATGGGTCTCAGTACAACTATATGGGTTACCCTTCCTTTCCCTTTTTCCCTTTCCCTTCCTCTCCTCTCTTCTCCTTTGCTCCATATTCATTTCTATGTGTCCAAATTATCTGACCAGCTTCTGGTCTTCAGCTCTGCTCCTTCTGGCATCAGTACATGGGCACAGCACTGTGTTCAGCATCGCAGGATTTTCCCCAGCACTTGAGTCTGTGTGCAGGTCTTTGCTGGTCTTGTAGGTCTCAGCTCCATATCTTCCATTGACAACATCTGTGTGGACCCCTGTGGTCCATACAGAGCCCATTAGGCACTGTTGTCTTTGCCTGAGGAACTCCTTCCCTTAACTGGAGGTGGATTACATTTTGTCTTTGATATATTCTACTGAGTACATAAATCCCTGATAATCATGGATTGTAACAAGAAAAAAAAAAGAAATAAAAGAAAAAAAAAAAAAGAGATGAGCTAGGCTTATTTATTAAAGACATGTGCCTGCAAGGTCTGAAAGCTAAAAAATCTCTTCTGTAGTAAATCACCTACCCCTTGGTGTTTGACAAGCCGTAGGATGCTGCCTTTTATGTTACTTGTTTCAAATGCTCTGGTTTCATGCTATTAAGGAACCTGCCATCCTGGGGAATGCTATTTCTGGTTCCTGCTTTAACTCTGGGCAAGCTGCAGCTTCTCGATGTCTTCCATCCCTGCAGATAGGGGTGCCTGTAAGACCCCATGAGGTCCTGCAGGTTTGGACCAAGCAGAGTTTTCCTCCCTTTTCTTTCCTATGCTTCAGCCACTCTCATCAAGCCACGCTGTAACGGTTGCTCAGTTTGTTAGGTTGCAATCCAACCACCTGTCAAAGAAGAGAATACACAGAACTGGCCCTAAATATTTGCAACAGCCTTTCAAGGAGAAGGAATCTATTAAACAACCTGTTTGTGCATGATGCCTGCCAGGAGTGAACCATTGAAAATCTGCTGAGATTTCAGTGGTAAATGCAGCCTAAAAATCAATGACACGGTATGTCTGGGAGGTGGGTCTGGAAATAGCACGGCCAGTGCTGCTGAGAAGTATCACGTTCCTGGCAGCGGGAATGCTCAGGGCATGGCCAGCTGCCCCATGGGGACACGAGTCCTACCGCTCCCCAGCACTCAGCCGTATCACACAGGCATGTGTGGGGTGCCTTTGACTGGGAGAGTCTTGGAAGGCGACAGACTGCATGTGCTTATTCAACCACATTAGGTTTTGTTATTCTGTTTTGATAGGAAAGCAACCACAGCAGGGCCAGGAGGCAGCTGGGATCTCAGCCCCACTCAAAGGCCAATGTAGGCAAGGTGACGGGCATGGGGAAGCATCTGCGCTGGGATCCCCATGCTTATTGCTTCCTGGGGGACCTCTGTGTGGGATGGGCTTTTCTAAAAGAAGACCGATCTTTACCAGTCATGGTGACCACCTCACTCAGGCTACAAACACAGCCTGAAGCTCTAAATTGAATCGCTGGAGGCAGTTCATAATCAAGAGTGATATATTTCACCTTCCCGTGTCCAATGACTGATGTAACATATGGACGCGCTTGGCAGTGGAAACGTTCTGGCATGGGTGTGTGAGTCAGGTCGATGCTCCTAAGCTCTGCAGTACTACCATTCTCCGCACGTGAGAAACACCGTGGGCCAGTCACAGCAAGACCTCTTGGTTTCGCTTCTGGAGCGTGCATTCTTGGTGCTGTCAATTCCTGCAGTGTTTGTTTTGAAGTCATGCTTTCCGGCTCTATGTAATGAGGTGCAAATCACAGCCACACCGTCTAACTAAAAGTTGCCGGTTTCGAGAGAAAAGTCTGGAAACAAAGAAGGGACAGAAAGCAAAACAGGGACCCCAATATGGGCTCCCTGTGATTTTTATCCCCATCCTTTCCGTTTCCCAACACCTCATGCTGCCTTCCAGGTAGCTGAGGAGGATGCAAGAGGCAGAACGGCGCGATCCGACGGCGGAGAACACGCGGCAACGGGAAGACTTCCCTTGAAAAATAAATAAGAAGAAATAAAAAAGTAAGAAAAAAATAAAAAACAAAACAAACAAACAAAAAAAACAACAGCAGAGGGAGGCTTTCCAGGTCCCTGGGCCAGCCCCTGCTCGCTGCTCATGTTTTCCACTGGGGGGGAGGACGGCAGAGCGGAGGATAGAGAAGGGGCGGAGGGTTTTTTTTTTTGGAGGGGGGGGAGGAGGAGGTGGAAAGTTGCTTGAATTTGCGAGGGGCGAGAGCCGGCGGCGGAGACGCGCCGCCTCCTTCCACTGGCTGGGGGAGCTGCCAATCTGTGTTGTAATCCTGCAGGAATTTCTGCGGGGTTTAACTGGGAGCCGCGCCGCCGCTGCCGCGCACTCGGGGCGGAGGGCGGGAGGGGAGGAAGGGAAAAAGAGAGAGAGAGAGAGAGACAGAAGCGGGCGGCGGAGCAGCAGCAGCCAGGGCAGCCCCAGCGCCGCGCAGCGTTGTGCCGCCGGGCAGCGCGGAGCGGAGCGCGGACAGCGGCGGAGCGGAACGGGCCGGAGGGCGCCCGCGGCCCTGCCCCGCGCCCCCGGGCGCTGCCGAGCGCCGCGGCCCCGCTTTCTCCTTTGTGCCCGGCCCCGGCTCCGCGGGAAGAATGCGGTGCGTGTGGCTCGCGATCACCCTCAGCTTCGTGGCCTGCGCCTCCGGGCAGCCGGTGAGTGAGTGAGAGAACGAGCGGGGGGACGGGACGGGACGTAGGGGGCGGCCGCCTCGGCTCCGTCCGCAAGCGCTGCCGCCGAGGAAGCGCCCCCGTAAGCGCTCCGGTTCACCGCGGCGCCCCGGTCCTGCCCGGCCCCGGGAGGTGCGGGTTCGAGTCCCCCTGGCTCTTCCACAGGCTGCTACGGAGGGCACAAAAAATAACAAAAATTACTCATGTGTTATTATTACTTAAGTTATCGGCCGTGTCCAGGCGGCTCGGGACGCCCCCCGAGACCCCCGCTTCCCGGCGGGGTGCCGTCCCGTCCCGGCTGCCCTTCCCGCCCGGGCTGGCTGCGGGCTGCCGGGGATAATGCCGCTGTTTACGCTTTTCCCGGCCACAAGTGTCTCCGCTGAGCGGGGACCTCCGCTTAATGCAATTATCTCCGTTGCCGGGATTTGTACCTCCCGAAAAGCCGCTCCTGCGCGCAGCGCTCCCGCCCCGCGGTGCCGACGGGAGACGGTTCGGGCATCGCCGGCGGCGCTTCGGGACGGTGGGGTGGGGGAAGAACACGGTTGTAACGTTTGGGCAAATATTAGGAAATAATAAATGGTGGTTTCAGTATGAAATTAAAATACCGTGACAGTTTAATCCAATTAAAATGAGCTGCTCCACTGAACTAAATAATGTCACCGGCTCGGGTTCGCTTTTGAAGTTGTCTGGCTATTGTATAAATAAGCCCCGTCGCAGCCTTCGCGCGATCCGCCTCATCATTAGTGATTTCGACGGATACAATTGCGAAACGGCTTTCTTAAGGGCTAATTAAAAATGAGCTGTGTCGAGCAGCGGCTCCCGTGCCCGCTAAGCGCGTTCCCCCTTGCTAATGAGGTCCGGTATTATTTTGGTTTCATAGGAACGCTCCTGTTGTGAAGTTCTCTAATGGCATAGTAACTGTGAAACTGCCGCTGTCATTAGTTAAGTATTAAGTCAGATGGTTTCGCCCTGGGATGAGCGGGCTCCTGCTGCGGGTGCATGGGGAGCCGTGCTGCCGGCCCTGAGCAGCACCCTCGCTGCTGCCAGAAAGTTGTGGGCAGATGGGGGAGATGAAGGGGGGTGGATATTCTTTTCCTCCTCCTTTCTTTCTTTTTTTCCTCCCCCCTCCTTTTTTTACTTTCTGGCGGCAGCTACGTGGTCCCTTAAGGAGGAGTTTTGTAGCTTGGCCTCTGGGAAAAGACGGATGCTGAATCTGTTGTCTGCTTCAGAATGCTGTCCTGCTCCTAAGTGGGATTTTATATGGATGTTTACAACAACCCTGCAGGCTCCTGGAGTACTGTCAAATGGTTTTAGCTATGAATTTCTTTTCCTTCGTTTGATCCTTGAAGAAGCATATTCTGTGCTTGCTTCATGTAACTGCCAAACCCTGCTATTTACCGGGGTGGACCCAGTTGGTGTCAGTCACGTTAAAAACATACTGGAAATGGAGTGTGAGGGCAGCGTGCCTCTGTGCCCTTGTGTTGGCTCTTGTGCTGCAGATGTGCCCTGGCATGTGGTGTCAGCTCAGCAGGGTGAGTGGACACTGGGGGATGGCATCAGGAGGTGTCGAGTGCCCACCCTGGAGCTGGCAAATGGCACTGGCTGTGTGTGGGGAGATGCTGGGTGTGAGTGGCGTCTGGTAACATCAGCAGATGTGGAGGTGCTTTGGGACTTGCCCAGGGTTTGGTAGATTGTGAAAAAAGTGTTGGGTTTTTTTCGGCTTTTAGGAGAGGGAAAGAGGGTGATATAAAACTGCTGGGAAGAAAAGGCCATCTCTTTAAGTGTGAGCCCAGTCTGTCTTTTATGAGGCTGGGTTCAGTCTTGATGATAGCAGGAGTCAGCGCTTGCTGATTTTAATAGCAACAGAGAGCAGTGCCAGCTATCTTGCTGTCCTTGTCAGTTCCCATTCTGCAGAAACTGATAAACCTCTCTGTTTCTTCCTGCTCCCCATCAGTGGGACTAGTGGTTTTCCAGAGCTTGTGTGATGCTCTGATGCTCTCCACAAGGAGGGTGTGGGGAAGCCTTGCTGGCAAGCAGGTTTCTGTGTGCACTGCACTGAAATCCTGCTTTCACCAATGGGAGAACAGTTGTGGTCCTCCTCTTCTGTAGTTGTATTTCTTGAGTCAGGGGACTTTGCTTCACAACAGCTCCCCAGCACTGCATGTGTGGGGTTTGGTAAAACATAGCACTGCAGCATCAGCTTCAACTGTGTGGTCTGTCCTTTCTTTAAGTGTCTGAGCACTGGCTTGTTGACGTATACGCTGTTATTGAAGGATTACTTGGGTAATATTTTGTGTATTTTTTCAAAACTATTTAATACTCTGGAAGCACGGTGCTATAATTTTTCTGCATTTGTTTCTAATCGTTACTTTGCTTTTGGAATCTGGAAAATCGATACCACATTGGAGTGGGGGAATATTTGTTTTGGTTTTGAAACAGTTAGCGAGGTTTTGGAGATGGTAATTACAGGAGGAGGGAAAACTGCTGAAGAGATGGGTGGCGTTTCAGATTTACATGCTGTGAGTGTCTCTCCAAAGTGCATTTAAGTCTACATTGCCAAGTAAATTCCAAAGATAGGAAACTTTTCTTTAGTCTTGATTTATTTCCACCCTTCCTCGGCTCACGTGGGCTGCTGCTTCTCTGCAGAAATGAGGAAGGTCTTCCTTGCTTCCCATGTCTGGCAGCACCTGGAGCCAGCCAGTGCCTCTGACTGGTGCTCCCCTCACCCTGGCTCAGCATCAGGGGGCCTGGCAGCAGCCCCCACGTGCTGGAAATTTGGGAGGGTTTTGGCTTCTGCTTCTGGCATCAGGTTTTGCCATTCCAGTGGTGCAGTCAACTTGCTGCTGGAATCCTCCCTTTATCTGGATGTGCTCAGGAGTCCCTTTCTGGGAATAGGTTTCCCTCCCAGGTTAGCTTATCTTTTAAAAACTAAAGAAAGGATGATTCTTGACCTGAGATCAAACACTGAGGCAGTTTCTCTTTTTAATATCTTAGCCCTGAGGTCTGCATTGGAACTGATTTAATATTCAGGCCTAAAGTGCAGAGATGTTTTCTCTGCATTTTTTTCTAGATCCGTATCAGTGAAGAAGAGGAGCGTCTTCAAGGACAAGTCAGGACAAATAGTTCCCAGTTTGAAGTTGGGTGCTGGGGTTGTGGTTCCTAGGCAGGTGATACCTCTGTGGTAGGTTTGTGGCAATTGCTGCAGCTAATGGGATAAAGATGGTGGGCTAGAGATAACAAGCCATGAAGCTGGGGTTTGTATGAAGTTTTGATGGATCTGAGTGTGCGTGATCATAATCTGAAGTGCAATCTCAGGATGACCGGATGAAGGCCTGGCTGGTTGACCAGCAGAGGTCCAAGTTGTGCAAAGCCCCACCTCAAACATGCTGTCATGATCTAATGCCTCCAGAGAGGATAGAGGAGAGCTGCCTGCTGTCCTCACAGGGGATGTGGCTGCGTTTGGGCCAGGAGCCCCAGGCTTGGCAAACAGCTCATCCATCACACAGCAGACGAGCTCCCTGAGGAGCAGCCGGCCGCCTGCAGAGCCCTCTGTTTGCACTGCTCTTCATGGCCGGTTGTCTTGATAAAATGTCAAGCCGAGGCATATGGATGGCATTTATTAATTGCATTATCTCACCAAATTGACTTTTGCCATTGACCAGTTTAAACATTTTCCTCATGGCAAAGAATTACAGGCTTTAGTAAAGCTGAGAGGCTGAACAAAGGACTCTTGTCTACTTACAGAAAAGTACTCCTTTGTCATCTGAAGAGATTTGACTGACCAGGATTTTAACAGAAATATTGTGTTTGAGAATGGAAAGCTTATTCTAGGCCTCATGTAAGACCCTGCTTGAATGCAGGGCATAAATATGCCCTCTGTGTTGCTGCATTTGAGAGAGGATGCACAAGTAATGAGCAAGCAATTTGGTCCACATTCAAGATGCTGTACTTCCAGCACTGCAGCAAGCATGAGAAAATTTACTTCAAGCCAGTCTGCAAAAGGTTTGGTTATCTGCAGTTCATGCTTACGAGATGACAGTAAACTGCTATCTGTAATCTCTTCAGGACTAGTAATTTATTCATAGGTTACGTGGCACTACTCAGTGATTTGGGAACAAGATTTCTTTTGCTCACATTTGAAATATAATTTGTGATCTCTCGAGTAAGAACTGCATTAGTGTTTGACCCCGCAATAATGACAGTTCTCAGTATGTATGTTGTTTTCTTGATTAGCTCAGCCCTGAGGGATGCTTTCAAAAGCGCACTAGATATTTGGGTAGAAATACAAAATACATGTAGCTCTGCAATGTACTGAAAAACTGACTGCAGAAGGAGAAAAAATAGCGTGTAAGAGCCATTTGCAACAAGTACTCTTACGCTGAACAAATTATTTTTGACGATGTCTCAAGTAGTGTGCTCATTTAAAGTGAAATAATGATTAATAGGGTGTTGGGGAATCTGCAGGACTTGGCTTACTCTGTGGATAGGCTGTGTTAGTGTCGCAGAAGCCATGCTCAGCTCAAGTCTGAGCTGGATGTTACATCTAAAATCACTGTTTTTAGTTTACATCCGAACAACTTCCTCAGAATTCTCCCGTCTAAGCTGAATTGTTTTGCTCTGAAAGTGGTTGTTGGGAAGGTCCAAATAAAAACATGTTTATCTGCATTTGAGTAGTGATTGTGAAGATAAATACTTTATACTCTCATTAAATGAAAGATGAAGGGACTTAGTGAAGGTCGAACAGCCTTTGGTATGTGCAAGAACTGAATCAAAATGTTCAGAAGTACCACTGTGATTAACAACCAGAATGCTATTGTCTGTATTTAAATGTTATGTTGTCAGACGTGTTGCTCCTGCTTGATTAAGCATAATACAGCATAATTTTTCTCTAGAGGTGCTTCCACGTTGATGGAGGTTGCTTGTCACCTTTCAAAGCAGTGTGAAGTGGCCCATCCTTATTTTCTGAACGGTATTTCAGAAGTGTGAATGTAAATGGGCTCGCAGAGCTGTGGGAAGCAGTGTGGTGTGGGAGGTGCGGCGCTCCTTGAGAAGCAGCTGAGTGCATGGCTGGAGTGGCCTCTGGACTAAGGATGTTTTGAGAGGAAAATCATTATGCGCTTGCTGCTAGTGAACTAATAACCTGACTAGGCCTTCTGCCTCTTACCTCATGTCTTCTTCGGTACGTCTGTACATGTCCTGCAATAACTCAGTAAAAGTAAGCTTTCCTCTTTCTGTAGGCTGAGCTGTGTTAATCTCACTTGTGTCCCTGTGGGGGTTTTGGTGATCCTGGGTTGGCTGGCTGGAAAAAATATCTGGAGGATGCTGCTGTGCCCAGCTAAACATCGTGCTCTTGGTGTCTGTCAGCTTTAAGAGCTGAGTTCTGAAAGCTTCTTGTATCAGTGTCTGCGGGAGGGGGGTGATAGTGGTTTGATGTATCTTCATTTGCTGGGTTAATTATCCTTGCTCTGGATGTGGAGATCCCAGAATCAGTGTGTCACTTAAACTGATTACTGGGTGAAAGCCTCCACAAAGCCTTTCCTTTCAGATCACTTTTAAGTATTGTGCAGTTCCGCATTCACATATACGGTCACAGAGGTGTGACATTGATGGTGTTCTTATCACTTAAAATGAAAATGTGCAAGGAAAGCAAACTGGAAGGGTGAAGCTAGTTCAAAGTAATAGAAATGCACCATCAGTGCAACGTGCAAAAAATCAAACTTCCAATGAATTTAAATTTGTGACGTGGCATAAATCAAAGTAGGTATGGCACAGCCCTATAAATAATAATAGTGTATAATTCCTGCAGCAAGGATTTGCATAAGTTAATGTTGCTGAGGAATGGGATTCTGAGTTTTCTGCATTGCAGAATGTCCCATTCTTCCCCTGGCTGTGGGGCTATGTCCCCTTCCAGCAGGGAGCCCACAGGTGATGGGTACTTGCATAGGCCACTGGTGGCAGTGCAAGCATGTTAATGTGAGGCTTTGTGTGGCAGGGAGAAGGTGTGTCTGTGAACAGAGCATGGGAAATTGGCTGTGTTAACAACTGGCTTGTGTAAGTCTCATTGTGAGAAGGTGAGAAGTTCTCAAGAAGTGCTGGGGCAGCATACAGCATTAGGAGACTAATACTTCAGGATTATTAGTGACTTAAGCATTTGCAGCATGTGGAACTCATAAATCTCTTTGAAACTTTGTGTGTAGATCTTTATCCTGCGTGGGTCTCTGCTTTGTGTATATCATCATGGTATATGCTTTTGTGTGTGTATGTCTTCTGTTTGAAAGGCAATATGTTTTGCAAGTGTCAGGAAGAAAATGCCCTGCAGAATACGTGAAGTGTTAAATAAACAGAACAAAATTGCCCTCAAAATTTTTAAAATTCTTTTGTCTTGGTATCAGGGTGGGAAGAGCAGCTTCTCTAGCCTTATTTATCAGGGGAATAAAAAAGGCTTAAACACAAGATAGTCTTTATGTATTACGTATATATTTTTTTCCTCTTGTTTCTTGATTTTGTATTAAGTTACAGATATCCTTCTCTAAGTATGACTTGATCCTCCATAGCACTAACAGATTCTTTTGAGTTTATTCTGCAGCAAAGCTTTTCCCCTCCCCTCAAAGCCCTGGTGAGGGTGCAGGAATATGTTGCATAGGAGTGCAACAGGAGTATGAAGCATGAATGAGACTGGGGGGGAGGGGAGGGAGAGGGAAACGTTCTTCATAGAAAAACTGAGAGTAATATCAAGAGTGAATACATGGGTGTCCTTGCTGGGAGATGGCAGCAGGACTGTTGTGGCATCGACTCACTGCTGAACACGTCTGTCTGCTGCATGGAACTGTGGCTGAGGTTTCCAGAGAGTTTGGCAGTGGGTGGGAGGTGGCTGAGGAAATCCTGTGGCAAAGCAGGAGATGTTTTCTTGGGAGCAGCTGCGGTCAACCCTACAGTGTGGCACAGAGCATCCCTGGGAGTGCAGGGGGGGAAGTGATGAGACAAGGATATATTAAAATGACATACTGATATAATCTAACAGCTGAATAACATTTGGAAAACCCACTGCAGCTTAATGACCGGAATGCACAGGGGTTGAGGGTGAGTGAGGAAGGTAGGTCCTACAGGCACCTGTTAAATAGAAATACTTTCTTAGGGTGCCCAGGTGCAGTCGTTACTTGGAGAGACAGGATGTGAAAGTTGTGGATGACTGATGATGTCTCCACTCCTGCTGCATATCGGAAATGCTTTTTCCCCCGTGTTCAGCCCAAGCAGCCATGTGTAGTCAAAGAGTAGGGCTGTGTTTGGTACTGCAGAGGTGGGATCCTCATGCCTTTGTTGAGGTTCAGGCTCTGTCATAAATAGCATTTCTGTGGGATGAGGAAGCCTGTGACACTGTGCTGAGCCTCACTGGGCAGAGAGAAATTTGGAGCTCCAGCTAACACAAGAGCGTCGGCTGCTCTTAATAGTATTGCTGTGCTGGAAATGTCATTCCTTCTCTGCTTTGTTACTGTAGGGCATTAGAAAGGGGAAATGACCTTTTTCCTTTTTGTTCCTGTTCTTACTGTGATTTAAAACCTTGAAAAGCTTATTCTACCCTTGGCTGGTCTGGGATTTTGTGGTTTCACTAGTGCTGCTTTCCTGAGCGTCTCTCTTCCACTTAACAGGGAGTTAGTGACCTGGTATCCTGATGGAGGTCTCTTCTGGTGGATACTTGTAATTGTCCTTCTTCTTGGTGGCGTAAAAACTGTTACACACCAAGAACCAGTCCAAATTAATAGTGTTGAAAGTTTTCTGAAACTTTTTTGAGAGCCATCTATCTTGTTTGTAGGTTAGAGAAGTCTTCTGGCCTTGTGAATATTTAGATGTGCTGCCATGATTTTCTGTCACATCCGTCTGTAATACATAGGTAGGACACTCAGTGCTACTTCTTTGCCATATGCTTCTTGCTATTTCACATAAGGTCTGAAGATTTTATAACCGATTTAAATGTGTAAAGGTATTTCACTTGAGGAGCCTCAGGAAGACTGAGGAGGGAAATTCTTCTGGTAAATGCTTCCAGTCTGAACAAAAGTGGATAGGATCCCTGTTGGTGGAGACTGGGGCTGTGTTGTGGTTGGACCTATAAGGCATGGGAGAGCTCTCGTGGCATTTATGTATTGGTGATCAGAGACAAGTGTCCAAGGAGAGGATGAGCAAGAATATTTCTTCAGATTTCTCTGACTTTCTATAGGTACAAGAGAGGTTAGCTCTGTCTGTGCTATTTAGTGCAGCTCACACAACTGGAACACCCCCTTCTAGGAGTTGAACAGACAGCTGTGCAATTAATAGTGACACCTAATGGGAGTGGAGTGGAAAGCAATAGGATATTTCCACGTATCTTAACAATCCTCCCAACAGCCAGACTTGCTGTAGTGAGCTCAGTGAGCTGTGAAATTTAAAAGCGGAGGGGAAAAGGGAAAAGGCTGAGCTTCTAAAGGTTTTCTTACCACTGGGTTTGTTACACCGTTAGAGCCAACTACACCTTCTGTGGAGCCTAAAGTTACTGCTGTGGGTATGTATTTCTCATTTTATTCCTTGAAACTTTTAATCTTTGGGCTCACAGTTGGTTTGCAATTAAAATTTTACAATTACATTTTCACAGAAACGTGTGGACATTTGAGCTGCTCACTACCAGTCCTTGGGGTTGAGCTGTGAAGATGAGCAAGGAAGGGCTGTGTAATTACATTTATGCCTAATTTTTATATCCGTGGCAATTCCTTGGTCGTTGCCCTCCCAACACGGCTACTAGAGAATGCTGTAAGTTGGGATAACCCTGAGCCTCTTAAGAGCAGGAGATGATGTGGAGTTGGGTGCGTGGAGCTCTAGCTCGGCGCTTCCCAGCATCGATCATTACTGTGGCACTAATCACCTGCTATGCATGCAGATGTAAAGAGTGTTTAATTAAGAGTGAGTGTAGGGAAAATCATCATTCCTCCATCTATGTGGAGTTGCGTGGTTGTCATATTTGAAATGTGTGACCATTGGTTACAAAGGATGTTTTCTGGAAGTGCTGTAGATCTGATGGCATATGTCAGGGACTGGAAAATGTAGGCTATTTATAATTATCCACAGGTGGAGAGGGAGGCAGCAATGCACAGCGCTAGTAATAATTATCATCAGTGTAGAAGTTCATCTCTTAAGCCGTTGGTTCTAACGCACTAAAAAGTATTTGATCTGGAATCTGGCACAGCCTTCAAGTGGAGCTGTTCAAAGGAGTCCTGACCTAATTTTGCTGAGGAAGTGTGCGAGCCTTCCTCATTCTGCTAATTTCTTGCAGAAGGTTTTAATGATAACGTCTTCCTATCCTACACGCACACGCATTTTTCAGCAGTGCTTGAGAAAAAGCAGCCATTATCAGCCAGGTGGTAAATATAGCACAGAGCTTAGCAGAAATGACCTTCAATTAAGCAGAGGCGGTCCCTTCCACCACACCATGCAGTTGTCATTTAAAAATTGTTAAGCTTATTTTTGCCGAGTCTTTTTGTGAATAATTGGAAAGCCTGAAGCACAGTGCTTGGCTCTGTGTGTAAGGGTCGGTTTGGTGCTTGTGCTGAACTCCTGTTTCAGTCAATTCTTCAAAAATGGGAAGTGACTTACAAATATATTTGCTCTCTTTCTCAGGGAAATATATCATTAAATTATAAAACATTGTCCGCTGAGCTATGTAATTTCTTTTGTTATAGGATATAGCACAAGTGCTTTGACTTTCCTCAGGGTAAATCAAAGCAGATGCAATGACATTGTCTTAATGGGCTTTCATCTTCAAAAGAAAATGGGGGGGTAAAAAAAGTCCTGTTTTTCGTCAACGTACAGTACTGCAGTGATAAGGGAGAGTTCAGGTAGGTGCTCCTCGTTACTGGCTGTGTAGGTGTAGGCTGTTTTTATCCTAAGATAAAACACAAACAAAGCAACCTCAACGGAGGGCTTTTAAATTCTGTCTAACTTGTCGCTCATTCATTTTCTCATGCCAATATCACTGCAGCGTGTTAAGACTACTGGTTTCCTACTGAAAACACAGCTTTTTGTTCAGTTTGGTTTTCTCACTTGTGCTGATGGCATTTCTGAGCAATACTGTGCAGCACACAGTAACTGTAGTGCACTTAATTGTAATTTGTCTTAAGTTCTTTGCTCTTTTTCTCCAGTCTCTCCAGCTTCCAGTCTCATTAGACTGATTTTTTTATTGTATTTTTCCCTTTCTGTGCTACTTCATTTCTCCCAAGCCAGCCAGGTAATGGCTAGTCCTGGCACGGCTCTCTAGTCTCATGTTGCAAGCACAGGATCCAAGATCTGGAGACATGGCACGTAAAGAGCTGTGTCTGCTCTGGTTGTTTGCCCACCGTCAAGATCCTTTCTGCTGGCATTGCTATGGGTTGTGATGGGAAGGGGGGCAGGCAGGGACGGGGGTGACAGAGTGATGCAGAGCAGCTGGAGCATCCCAACCAGGCTGTGAAGCAAGGAGAAACTGGGGTTCAGTAGGGGAATCTGTCTTCGCTTGCTCAGCCCTGTCTGACAGCACAGCATGCACGAGGCAAGTGTTTCAACAGACGTGGATGATTTGAGCAAGGTATCCCTCATCCCCCTCTGCTTTTCGGAAAGTGAGGGTGCAGAGCCAAACTGTGCAGCTTGGCACTTGTTGCTAGCCTTTGGGCTTTCTTGGAAGTTGTGCAGCTCTCCTTTTGCATGGATAGAATGGACCAGCAGGTGCAGCAGGCTGCTGGAGCCAGGGCTCTCTTGGGACCATGGCATCACTGTGGAGCACAGTGGTGCACAAGCAGCAGTTGGCTGCTGGAGCAGTCCATAACTGCGTCACGCAAGTAGAAGGGAGCATGCTGGAGCTGGGATTAGTTGGAGATGTGTCCGGTTACAAGGGGACTATAATCAAGGTGACAGCTGCTTTGCCTATGCTATATTGAAACAAAATATCATAAACCCTTAGATAAAGCCCCAGCACTCTTACTCTTTCCACAAGTTGTTGGAACACTTAGCCCTGTTCAGTTACCAAGTATTGGAGGGGCAAACTCTTTCTATGGTTACCAGAGGGGAAAACTGAGTGTCACTATCCCTGAACTGGGAGTGCAGGTGGATATGTGCCCTATTTACACTTGTCCTTAAGTATCTACAGCAGAGCTTCCTGATCACAGGGCTCTTCTCCCAACACTGCTCTGCTTGGTGTGCCACGATGTTATTTAAAATAAGTATTTACACTTGTCCTTAAATAACTATCTCTTTCTTGGGCTACTTAAGACCTGGCAGACCTCATCCGAACTTGGGAGTGAAAAGCAGGAGGTACCACCTGAAATAGCATGGGTGTGCTGCTGGGGAGAAGCGTGTTTGAGGAACGGGCCCTCAGAGTCCTCCCTGGGCTCTATTTATATCTCCTTTCTAATAATACCTGCTGAATATTTTTGAACAAATTGTTGCCTGAGGGTGTCTTACCCACAGGAAAATCTAAAAATACCTAAAAATACATTCCAGGTTTGGGGGGCAGTAGTGAAGGGAAAGCGTGTGTGGGGAAAAGCTTTACGTGATAGAGTAAGATAAATGAAGACCACAAGAAATTATTGGTTCTGAGCTTTATAGTGAGGCTGTGACTTAAGTGTTAGGAATAATCCTCTGATACAAAGCCTTCTCTTAGTAGGTTCCTCTTCAGGGAAAATAATTTCAAGGGTGGGTTGGTTTGTTTGTTTGGGGGGGATCTCTTCCCGGGCCTCTGCAGAGGGTCCAACACAACAGCACCTGAAGAAGGGTTTTTTAACTGAGGAGCCTGGGTCTGTAAAGTCAGCAGGGACAAGAGGTCTAAATGTCATTGAAGGAAAAGCCAGGGCTCTGAAAATATCAACTTAACTCTCAGAGATGTGATGAGAAACACTGTGAGCCTTGCCGGGTACATTAAGAGGTGGCTGTTCTCAGTGTAACTGGAAAGCTCAAGGAAGGTGGGGATGATGGAGGAGGTTGGGTGGGCAGGCTGCAGGTGACAGCCCCACCAGGAGCTCCCTTGTGCAGCCCCTCAGATGGAAACTTCGCCTTCCCTGGCCACAGAGCCTTCTGCAGCTAGCAAATGGAAAAGCATGTCTGCATCTCACTTCATTTGTGGTGGATGATGTGAAATATTTCCGGAGTTGGAAGTACATGCTGAGTAGTACTGATACTCCCATCAGGGCAGAGAAATAGGACGAGAGTTAAGACACAGGTGGAGCACGAGGTTTCCTGGCTGTCAGCTGTTCGGTTATTTTGAAGCACCTGCTTTATCCTTTTATCTCCTCTCAGTTGCACCCAGCATGGACCAAGGCCGTGCTGTGCAGAGCACGTTGGAAGAGGTGCTCAGTGAAGCAGGGAAACTGCTCAGTAGTTTGAGGGCATGAACGTGTGCCAAAGGGCTTTTGTACCTAATGGTTTTTACTCTTAAAAAGCATGGAGGAATGGGTACCCTGATTACAAGTATCCTGTGGGCTGTCCTCTTGCTCGAGGAGACAGCTTTCCAAGGGAGCAGGAACAAACACCATGGAAATGAAAGGCAGAGGCATTTGTGTAAGAATCTCTGATTATTTTTTTCCCTCTTTCCATATGTATTTTTAATCCTCTCACCCTGGCAGTGGAAGAGGAGTCAGAAGACAGCGTGTTCACTAGGTGTGGGACTTGTGAAGCCTGACCAAAATGAATAGGCTCTGCTGGGCAGTCATTGGGTACGTGCTCTGGAAATAACTCCTTCATTTTCTCTTGAGGTTTGGGAGATGAAGGGGAACTTTCATTCAGCCTTCCTATTTATTTAAAATAATACGTTGGCATGCCAAGCAGAGCAGGATTTGTTTTTTCTGATGCTGGGATAAGAACCCCATGATTAAGAAACAGGCAGTTGTGAGACCTAGTTTGTTTCCTTGTGTATTAGATGCTTGTGTTTGTTGTTCAGCAAGGTATTCACAAAAGTAAAAGTTTATTTTAGGAAAAGTTGTGAAATAGATGATGCTTTCAGAAAGAGCAGCGTGACTCTTCTGGCAGCTTCATGGCCAAACAAGTAAATACATGTTTTGGTAAGGAGCCTAAGTTTGAAAATGCTTATGGACCTGTCCCACTGTACGCTCCTTAACGTGTCTGTGATTGCAGGCAGCTTCTGAAACACTGCAGATCTCACATCAAGTATTTTTGTAACTTTTTTTTCACATTCCATAAATTTAAAAAGACTTTTTAGTTCTGTGACAAAGGCCTGTATGGCTCCACTGTAAATTCTCTGGATTTTTAGTATAATTAGTACAAGTCAGGGCGAAATGGCCCAGAACTTCAGTGGGGTTTCTTGGCCCTTTCTGTGGAGGAAAAGAGAGCTGAGTACTGACTTCCATGCATTTGTGACTCCTGAACTGAAAGTGTTGCTTGTAGAATTTATTTGTGCATTTGTATTTCCAGTGTACAGAGATCTATTCTGAACTGCCAAAAAATGTTGAATGCTCCTCTGCTGAAAATTTGGATGAGATGAAGTAATGTTGTATTGCTGCTGATGATGATCCCCTATAGGTATAGAGGGAATGGAGACAGTCAGACTGAGAGGTGGCGAGAGAGAAGAGCCATGGCATGACCTCGTGCTGAAAATCACCCAGTGATTGCTCATGGCTGAGTGACATCCATCCAGGAGGGTTTGTGGCCCTGCAGAGAGTGGAAGTGTCCCTGCTGCTGCAGGTGGTTGGCAGCACTTGACTGCCTTTGTGGGGAGAAGTGGGGCAGCCTATCAGTGTGGAAAAGGCACTAACACCAATTTGAACAGATGTAAAATTACACAGATAAGGCTGCAGTGTCAACACTTCAGCTCAGCATAAGAACTGTGTAGCTCTTACTGGCGCACAAGATGCTGCCTTGTTAGTTCATGGATATTTCTAGTAAAGTACCTGTGTTTTATCTTAGCAAATCTGTGATTCAGAGCTTTCAAGGTATAAATTAACAAAGTTTAAGGTTGTGCATCATGGCATATATTATTATAACGCTCCTACTTACATGATGAAAATTAGGTAATATTATGTAAAAGCTATTAAAACTTAGTTAATGCTCACCTAATAAATACTGGCTGCTAAATATCAGTCATTAATGCCTGGTAAGTGAGGGTCTCCAGGAGGCAGCTCCAGCTAGGAAGGCATCTCTCCTTCCCTCCCTGCACAGCTTTGCATCAAGAGATATCCTCCCCACCTGCTGCTTTGTGCCTGAGGTTGGAATTTCCTCCTTTCAGTGCTTGTCACTGTGGCTGGATGGAGATGTGGGGATCTTGACTTTCCAGTGCTCAGAAAGGGGGTAGTTCTCTAGCACAAATCCTTTTAGAGATGTGAATTCATTTGCTTTGCAAGGAGGGCTGAAGCAGAATATCTGTTCAAGCAGTGCTGTGATTTCTTCATTGGAATTCAGATGGATATTATGCGTGTTACAGAGCTCAGTCTCTGGTACATTTTTAGTCTTTAAAATCTGCTTTTAAATGTCAATATGCTCACCTCTGAAGCTTAAGCATCCAGAATTGACAGATGCATTTTCAGAACTAGTGGAAAGAAGGAAAGCAGTACTAAAATAAAGAAATCTGGGACTGATTCAGCATCAGTATGTAGTGGATGATGAATCTGGGAGTACCACGGATCCGTTTTCCAGGACAGTATGAGCCATGCAAATGCGTGTTGGTTACTTCTGGAGTGGAGTGGGAAGGATTTTGCACAAAGCAAGGAGGCAATCTTTCCATTTCATGCATTACTGCTGCTTAATGGGAAGGGCAAAACTCCATTTATGGGTGGGGGGAAAAACCCAGACAAGGGGGAATTTGCAAGGGATGGCCAGAATGGAGGTTGTTTTTTTTTTCTTTTTTTCCCTGCTAAGAGATGACAAGGTAACAAACTTTCCCCTGAGAAGAGCCACTGCAAAATCTGATTATGCCCTATCAGATTCATCTAGCAGACTGACCTTTCACAGCAGCTTGGGCTGTGCTGCTGGGTCCTTCAAAAAGAAGTGATGGTTCAGCAGATTTTTCTTGATGCATCATATGGCAGTTTGCTGCACTTGGAAGTTAGGGACTTCACATCTTCAAAAGTCAAGTTTTATATTGCCCAGATCTTTAGGGATTTCCATGAATCAGCATAATCTGTATGGATCATGGAGCCAGACTTAGTTACTAGTTATATGCTTTTGCCATTTGAAAAGCTGTCACTTCTTGGCAATTCTGCATTAAAAACACTAGATATTGTATTAATTTTCTTTTCAGTCCTATGTGAGATGTTTTGTTTTTCTTACAGGAGTCCACAGCTCTTTGAAACTTCAAGGATTAAAAGTAGCTCTGAAGAGTGTAATTACCACTGAGTTCTCTGCTGCATTACACTTGTTTTGTAAACTGTCACTATGCAGCTGAACTTACCCTTTGAATAAAGCCTTATGTACTGTGAGGGTTAATATTTAAACCAAACCACCTGCTTAAAATTGGCTACCCATTACCCTAGTTACATTAAATTAGGATCTACAGTAACAGAGTGAAAAGGTTCTTGTTTTATAGCCTGAGCCACTTTCCCACCCTCAGGCATCAAACTTATTTTGAGTCTCTTGCTTGGAAGAAAATAGAGTTCAGTTTTTCAGCTGCACATGACCGTCTCAGCACGGTGAAAATAGAAACTGGTGCTATCCCGGATGCATAATTCATCCCGTAGCTAGCAGGCATTCATGCAACACAGTAAATTGTGAGGGCTGCTTCCAGCACGCTGTGCGTGCGGGTGAAGAGGGCAGTGGGGGATGCAGTGCCTTGCTCGGTGCCTTCCCATCGTGTGCTGGGACAGCTCAGCCATTTCCTTCTGCACTGGTGTGAAAGGTGCCTGAAGGACAGGGACTGGGCACAGGGACTGTGGTTTTGGCAAAGTAAACACTGACCTCACATCCATTTAACTTATGGGGAAATTTTACTGGATGTGCTCCTGATGCAAAGCTATTTGTATAGGAACGGGCTGCAGCTTTGCTGGTGTTCCTTGGATGAAAGTAAATAGCTTCAAGCGTTGCAAAAAAGGGACTCTTCTGAATTTCTATCAGAAAAAGAACAGTTTTGTAGCCTGTACCACTGCTGTGTCGTTTTACTGCCTTCCCTCTTTCCCTGCAAAAAGTATGGTTTGCTTTTCCACTGTTGTATCATTGTTACTAGTTACTGCCACCAAAACTGAAAAGCTGGGATCAGGACTGTGTCTGCTACTGAGTATTCTAGAAGCATTCCAGAAATTAGATCATGCCAGTAGCAAACTTTTCCTTGTTTGCTTCTGAGCCAACTTTTCAAGAGGAAGAGAATTTCTTATTTTCCATGAAAAAGAGAAAAGGAAACAAACCCAAGATGCTTCTGCTCTGGATTGAATTTGAGCAAATGTGTGGTAACGGGATAAAGGATGATGACTCTGGACTAGAAGAGGGTGGGCTGGAGAGGACGTTGGGAAGAATTTCTTTCCTATGAGGGTGGTGGGGCACTGGTGCTTTCCCAGAGTTGTATCTTCCACGTTCCTGAAAGTGTTCGTGACCAGGTTGGATGGGGATTTAAGCAACTTGGTCTGTCCTGCCAACTGAAACCATTCCATGATTCTGTGATAAGGAGTCAAGTTTGTGTTGCAGTCATCAGAGACCTTACAAGTGCTGTAGCTTTGGAGATGCATCTCGATTATAATGGGGCACACAGAAGTTTGTCTTACAGAGTGAAAACATGATGGAGATAACTAACTTGTTACTTGCTTTGATAATAGATAATACTAATCTGTTTCTCTACTGCTTTCATTTTTAGAGGAATGAAAGCTGAATTATGAAAATAAATACGGCATGGGAATGGTAGAAGTCTAGGTGTCTTCTCTGTGAAGAGGAAATGCTCTGAAGTCTGTCCTGTACAGATACAGAGTGCCAAGCAAGTGAAACTTTTCATTCATTGGGATGCATTTTGAAATAAAAATGTAATAGTGTTCACCAAAGTGATTCTTAACCCTCCCCAAGAAGTTTCATGCTTGCTCGCAGCTGTGTCTTCACCCCTTTTCCAAGCAATTTCTGTTGCTGTACCTCTGTGAATGTAGAATACAGATGTAGCAGAACCTCCTTTTCATAGTAAAGGGAAGTGCTTTGGGTGTGCTGGGTTCCATCAGTGATTTCTGACAGGTGCAGAGGAGTGTTGACTGCTTCACAGCTTATGATGTAAGGAAATGAAATCCAGATAAGGTAGATGCTTGAACCAGCAAGAAAATGCTATTCAGTGAAGCACTACCATCTCGATTTTATGAGTGTATCCCTTATACCAGCAGTGAGATGGGCAACCTGCTTGAGCCCCACCACCAGCTGCCCGTAGGGATGATGCCCCAGTGCATGCTTAGTGCTGTGTGGTTTTGATTTTGTGGGATTCTGTGTTGTGCATAACGTGAGGTGTAGATGAGAGTACCTGGCAGAGGTCCAAGCTGAGCCATAGGCTGTGGGCAAGTCCTAATCCAGAAGTGCTTCCAGGGCAGTGGGCCAAACGTGACCCAAGGTGTTCCTTGCAGGGTTTGCTGGCTGTGTTAAAGTGCTCCACTACGCGATTGCAAGGTTTTGGACATCCCAAGCACACTCTTGGCTGCTGGCTATTTACTTATTTCCTATTGCTCTAGAGGAAGGACAGAATGTACAAAATTCAGTGTAAGCACCAAATGACACAAACACTCGGGGAGTAGTCCTGCTTTGTTCAGAACTGTGAGAAAGCCATTACGGAAGCAAAACCTGACATGCCTTGTGCTGGGAGGAGCAGCACGCTGGGCTGAACTGGGAAGGGGAGCTGATAAACACAGGGAAGAGACAGCTGGCTGTCTTTGTAAGTTTGTTCTAAGAACTGCTGCTTCTTTTAGAAAAAAATAAAAACTGAATCCGTTTCTATAAATTGAAGGTAATTTATGTGCTGTGTTTGTCAGTTAGTTATGAATGCAGTTCCCAGGGGAGAAGCAGATCACTGGAAACAAATGTGATGCCGTTTCAGTGGAACAGATGAGCCGCTCTAGGAGAAGCTCCTGTAACAAGCTACTTGCTTGTTTTGGTCAGCAGCCCTTCAGAGCGAGAATTCAAGTGGCAGAAGTTTGTGAGTCTTGACAAGTTTTCACCATGCTAACTGGATAAAGAGTGTTTCTTCTGCATCCCACATGAGGGTTTACTGGAACTGCATTATAGCATCTGGGAGTGTGCATGCATAGATTTTGGCCTAATGCTGCTTGGCCAACACGTATAGCAAGTAGGTACTGGTCTAGTTGTGTAGAGGTTGTGCACACAGATTCCAGTGTTGTTGCAGGGTTGGGTGCTCCAAAGTTGATGCTGTGTGTGATGCATGAGCTGGGGCCTCTGCCTTAATTCTGCTCTTACAACCTCACCATCCCTGGAAGTCTCATATTTCTGATTCTTTTCAGTTTTTGACAGATACGTCCCATGTTGATCAAGCACAGATGAGGTTTAGATTATTGGGCCATGTTATACTCAGCTTAAAATACCTGTATTGTAGTTACACTCTGGATAAACAGCTTGGTAAAATCTATTAAATAAACTACCTCAATTGCTTTGGGGAAGGAGGGCAACCCAGCTTGTATATACTTGGCAATTTGTGTTGTTCCCTTCCCTCTGCCACCTTTTTTCTTTGACTGTCAGCTGAAGCGAAAGGCCTGCAGTTACCATGCCTGCTGAGCTGTGCTGAGTGCTGTATTGATAGTTGTCCTGTAGCAGCAACTGCTCTTCCAGCCTAGGTGGTCATAGTTTGTGCTCCCTGTGTGCTGTGAGGTGTGGATGTGGCCATTTCCTCGCTCAAAGCTGCTTGCTTGGGCCCTGGGCTGGGACACCAGCATGATTTTGGGCTATGTCCCCCTGTGAGTGGAGTAAGGCTGTGCCTCCAAAGCCTGTGGTGAGTTCTGCTCCATTCCAAAGGGTTTGCAGAACCACCCTGGGCTTTGCCAAATCCTTTCCTCTCTGCTCTTAGAGTTGGCTGGTGAGTGATTAAAAATAGATCTGGCTGCTAATGGTTTGAATCCCCAGGTGGCTGTATTTCCATGTAATGGAACTCTCACCATAATTTATCTGGTTTGGGTCTATCAGTGATGAAAAGCTGCCTTTATGCAATCACAGTTTTATTCATCGTATTTTGTTTCTGCAGTTGCTCAGCTTTTATAGCACTCATCTCTGCTAGTAGGTGGCTTTTGCTACTGTGAAATGTGAGGAACTCTACTGAAAAGAAGATATATGCCTTTATTGCTTCTGCTCTTTTGCTTCCCTTGTTCTTCTCTTGCCTTTTTGTACTACTTCAGCCTTTTTTGGAAGCAGATTTCTAACTTGTATTGGTACCAGCAGTTGATACGGCCAGTATTTGTCCCCCAAGGTGTGTGACACCTGCCTGTGTATTGTTGATAAAAGCAAGATAGCAGGGGAACTTTTTCCCCTTTCCTTTTCCAAGCAAAGTTTCAGACCTCTCTCATCTCAGGTACACCAAGGCATTGCAGCTCTAAAAAGGTGTTGAGTGAGGTTTGAAAACACAGTATCATTTGCATGTAGGTTTCTGCTAGCGTGGCATCTCAGCCTGCCTCACCAGCCTTTTGAAGAACATGGCGAGGAAAGTATAAAATAGTTTATGAAATATTTATGTATGGAAACCACAAGTATTTTTATCCTCCGTCCATATTTTTTGCTTTCTTCCTGTAATTTTTGCTTAAAATGGTCACTTTTAGAAAGTGAATATACTGTAAAGCTGTATTCTTTTCCTTTTTATGTCTT
Source organism: Cyrtonyx montezumae (assembly GCF_038088225.1). Lineage (NCBI taxonomy): Eukaryota > Metazoa > Chordata > Aves > Galliformes > Odontophoridae > Cyrtonyx > Cyrtonyx montezumae. The sequence goes on along the minus strand of NW_027072089.1, from coordinate 20,923,782 downwards.
TTAAATACCCTTTACATATATCCCGTATGAAGTCTTTACGCAGATGTACCTTTGTGACATAGTTAACTTCCTGTATAATAATTTTCTTTTTGGAGCAGTGAGATACTGAATGAGCATTCCTCCTGTTTCATGAAGCATCTTGCCTTTGTTAGCATCTAATGTTTCTGCAATTCGTTAAGCTTTATAAGAGTTTCTTCATAGTGAATGGAAAGAATTGAAGGTATTTCAGCAATCTATGAATAGCTATTTTATAAAAAGGGTTAATCAGAGAAGCGTTTTTTCCCCTTGTAATCTGAGTTTTGAGAAATGGAGGTACTAAGTTCAGAGTTACATTCTTCTTGCTAAAACTTGGTACTTCAGCTGGATACAAGAGAGCTGTAGTCTTCAATGAGATTGTGAAGACAGAAGAACACAACTCCGTGCAGTGTCAGAATATTTCTTGCTGCAGCAGTGAGTAAGCATTGATTTTTTTTGTTGTCGTTAATCTGATATGGAAGTGACAGCAGTATTAACTTCAGTGTGGCCAAGAGCTAGAATAGAGGGAGGGTGGCTGGATAACAAGTCTCATTTGAGCACCTGTAAAAAAGAAAATAAGTAAATTACTTGCAAAGCCTATACAAGTCCTGCTCTGGTAAAGAGCATTAAATAGTTCTGCTTTGGAACGACATCTCGGAATGATCATTTTACCTCTTAGGAAAGTAATTCTGCTAGATTTGCTTTCCTCTGTGTAGTGAATTGCGGGAGCTGCTGTGAGAGCCCTTCAACCTTAATGCCTTCCTTTTAGGAAGTGGTATTGCTAATGGGAAGTTGTACAGATTAGGTTATATCAGCGCCTGGTTTCTATCAAACAGCTTGGCAGGAATTGCTGCATACTCTGCTGATAGATTAGGTCCTCTAATGGAGTATCTTTACAAGCGCAATCTCAAGTGAGATGGTGTAGGATGACTTCTATTTCATAACCGTACTTAAGAGTACTGCCTTTACATCATGGAGGCTTATTGTGCTTCAGTTTACTTATTTTTATTTTTTAAGCAAGTATTCCCTTGAGCCATGTACTCAGTTTTACTTAAGCCACAAAATAAGGTAAGTATCAGATGAGGATGATTGTTTTACAGCCATGGATTTTCACGGTGTAATTAAAGTTAATGTTTTTCTAAACTTGTTTGGGTTTTGTATCTTACAATTAGTGTCCAATATAAAAGATAGGTTTTTAGGCTGTTGCTGTTCTCAATTTCCCCTCCCCCTAAAGTGCTTTAATTATTTGGGGGGCCAGAAGCTCTCTGGTCTGGCTTCAGTATTTCTCCAACACCTGTGAATGTATAGGAGTATGTCAGAGCCTGAATTTTGAACTTTTTTTTCCCCTCTCTTATCAGTAGTGATTAGGAGTATGTTTTCATGACATAAGGCTGCTTCTTACATGCGCAGCCCTTTGCACTGATGCATCATGGCTGTCATTAGAGATGCTGAAGAGGGGGCAGTTCTTAGGCAGGAGTGCCGTGAAACTAAGCTCTTTTTTGCTTGCTGGGGTACTTGGTTTACTGGGTTTTGCTACTGGGGAAAGTAATTGCAAAATAAACCTAAATTTACACTCAGTGCAAATTCTCTATCAGTTCTGAAAATAATGTCTTTCCAAAATAAGAGAGATTTGCTTTAGACATATTGGTTTGAGGTGTATTATCTTTTTCAGCAGGACTCAGACGCTTCCTGCCCATGTATCTGGAAGAACCAGAAACATTCAGGTGATGCCTCAGTTCACAAAGGAGAAATTTTAGGCCTTGAAAATAGAGTTCATTCAGCAAGTTTAAAGTGAGAGCGTTTTTTTTCTCTTTTTTAAAATGACAGAACTTGCATCAAGTATGCATCTGTAGTAACTATGCTTCATGTAGAAATCAAAGAAATTTGGGAGTATATGGAAGTTTCCTATACTAGAGAAAGATAGTAAAAAAACCTATGTCCCCAACAACCCATGTTCTGATGATCCCAAACTGTTGTGAAAAGTTCATGTATTGTATTGTTTTCTGTTCCTTACAAGGGGTACTTGTACATAAAAGAAATTTAAAACCCCAGTGGGAATGCCTGTTCTTGTAGGGAGATGTCAAAGCTTTCCAGCTGTATATGCGGAAAATCTTATGTGTTGCTTGCATATGAGTTATTTGCTCCTATGTTTAGCTTTATCAAAGACCACAAGAATAAACAGGAATTGAAATCTGGTACTTGTCCTTCCTTGGATGTTGTTTGGGGATTTTTTGGAATACAGAGCTTTAAGATTGTCCTTTTATCATACCCTTTAGAATTGTTGCTGCAAAGCAAAATGTCTGTTTTTAATAAGAATGAGGGCAGTATGGAATATAGTCATGCATCTTTTTTTTTACTGCCTGTGCAAATTATGTACTACGTTTTGTGCTGTGGTTTGTTCATAGGCAATTGGATTTACATTTGAAGAAAAATACTCTTGTGAATGTTTTTGAGAACCTGGGAAGGAAGGAAATAGGTAATGTTACTTGTTAGCTTTCAGTGGAGTGCTCTGAAATGCTTGGCCTTCAGTAAGGGGAACAAAAGCCTTCTTGTTGGTTTGAGTTTATGGGTGTGTCTATACCCTAGAAGTTTATTAATAGCATTTGTCTTGGAAGTGTTATTTGTAGCTTTCATCAACACCTTGCTGAGGAGAGGGAGAGCTATCATCAGCCCCCAACTGGCCAAAGTGTGGTTTAATCCAGAGAAGAGGGAAACCTCAGCAATAACAGATCAACCTCAAATCAAATCCTGCCTGGACCTGTCTTTCAGGCCTTGAAGAAACAGTGAGCAGTTCAACAAGATTTTCCATTAATCTATGCAGAAATATTGCTGTTTTTCTTTACAATGAGAAGCTCTGGAAGCGGGAGATCTTACAGGTGTCTTAATATTGCCAGCAGCCAGCTGGTAACGCTTCACTTTACTGTCTTCAACTGCCAATTAATGGCAGGATCCAGCCCCTGACTATGGCCCTCCTTTCCGTAGTCCATGAAGACTAGGCTTGACCCCTTCCAAAGGGACCCCGTGGCTGAGAATGACGTGTAAATCTGCGTAAATCACCTCACAGCTATGTGCAGAAATGACAGTAAAACCCCAGTACTCTTGCATTTATGTGGAGGACCTAGGGATGTGTAAAATGTGTCAAGATGGTGCCTCACAGAGTGGACATTCTCCTTCCCTAGCACAGAAGCTGTTGCTAGTTCTTGGAGTCTTTCCCTTGATAGTCAGGGGAGGAAGTTAAAGCAACTCTTAAGTTGTGGTGAGGAACCTACAACATGAGAATCTCATTTTTTATTTATTAGAAGAATTATCTAATAGATTTTTGTGGCAAAGACTCTCCTGTTCTTCTCACTTCTATAAGCAACAGCTTATTTAAATTGGCTTTGGAAACTTTTTCTGCTTGGCATTCTTAATTAAAAAGGTAATCTGTGAGAAGAACAATCTCAGTCGTATTTCTTGTTTTGATGTAATTGTGTTGCATGCATGGAATACAGGAGTTTTTGTTGTCTGCTGTTGTGAAGATTGCTGGGTTTGAACTTTGTGCCAACCAAGGGAGGAGCTTCTGAGTTGTTGAAGTGGACTCTGGAAGACCTGTGAGGTGACATCCTGGAGTGCTCTGCAAAACTTGCATGTCTGTGCTGGAGTTGCTATCACTAATGGTTGATAAACAGGGCTGTGCTTATGTTAATTCAGTATCTGTGTTTTGGGAATGTGTACTGAGGTAACAAAGCTGAGGGCTTGTAGTAGGTTGACCTTGATGCCATGGCCACTGATGGGATTTGGGCTTTTGAATGGGGATCTTGAATTTATTTGCCTCCGGTGCTTATCAGGAGTGGGTATTGCTGTTAACATAGACCAAACAAGACTTTAAGTGCTTCTGAGAAAGCTAACCCTGAGCAAGTATTGTGGTATATAGGAGGTGGACTCAGTTGTACTTGCGGGTACCTTCCACTGTGGGATATTCTGTTTCTGTGTTAACTTATTTGACCATGAAGTTGTAATTGTCTTGTGCTAGAAAGGCTTTGCTGTTCTAGTCCACACTGAGGGTTTTTCCTCTTTGAAGTTAAGATGCCTGTGTTCAGGCATGTACATGTGGGCCTCGCACCTTTACTATCTGCTTGGAGATGCTCATGCATAGATCTCACATTTGAGCTCACATTTCAGCCAGCCATGCCTGGACACTTCTTCTGCAGTGGGTCAATTGCTCAGGCTTAACTTCTTGTGCCATTTGGAATGTCTTCAGGCACTGAAAAGGTCTGCATGGTCCTGGAAGGTGTGATGGGGCCTGCAGGAGGTGTGTCCTTCTGGAGCAGAAGCTAGAGGTGAGACAAGGCATTGGGACGTCCCAAGCAGGGCCATGTATCTGTGGTTAGGAAGCTGAGCTGAGTCTGGGCTACGCTGGCTGCGCCAACTAGATTTCTAGCAACCTGAAACCAGATTTTAGACACTGAGTTCAAGGCAAATGCAAGCCTGAAGTGGGTGCCTTTGTCTGTAGGAGAATCCCCTATTCTGTGCCTGACTTTCTGGGCTGTGGGGTGCACATGTAGGAGGCTTTGGATTCTCTGTACTTGTTTGTGTTGTTGTTTACTTTTTTTACTTTTTTTATTTTATTTATTTTCCTCTTCTCCCATCACTGAAGAACAGTGATGGTACTTCAGCTTGGGGCCAGGAAGCACGCTGGTATCCTGTAATTGCCTCTCAGACATGAGCTGGAAAGTGGCTTTTGTATAATTGTCTTGTTTTGTTCTCTTCTTGTTTGTTCCCACAGCCTCCTATTACATTAGGACAATATGTCCCTCTCGGAAGGTTTTCTAAGCCACTGTAAAGTAATTTCATCTTGCTGACCAGGACACCGTTGTTTGTAAGTGCATTATTTGCAGGTATCCTTAGAGGGCTTACATACTGTGTGGGCATTTATCAGCAGCCTGACTGGAAAGAGAAGTAGGTGGCACAGGAACAAGAGCTGGAATGCTGTCTTATGCTGAAGGAACAGGTCCTTGTTGTGTGTAGGCAGAATGAGTGTATAATTACCAGAAACTGTGAGCACTTCTTAACAGAGGCACATCTCACGTTTACGCAGGCTGGCCTTAGGTCAATTTTTCTGCTCTTCTATAGTTGATAGGTACACTATGCTCTTACTGAAGAGCATTTCATGTATTTATGGTCCGTGAAGGATTTAGGAGGTAAAATGTCAGTAAAATGATAATCAGCATGTTTAACTGCAGTAGTTTCCTGCCGTGCAATTCTGGTTTGGTTCTTTTCACCGCGAGCAAACTCCATTAGTTTCTCATTTCACACCTGGGAGGTTTCTGATGCTAACCATGTTGCAGAATTTCAGGAGGCTGTCTCACTTGCATCTAGATGTCAGTCTTACTGCCTCTTGTTGATTTTTAGCTAAATGCATATGGGGAAGAACTGCTTTTTTGAACGTTTGACTGGTTTTGGTCTCTTTGCATGATAGGTGTGGGATGTTCAGTTGTAATTCTTGATAGATTATACTTCACTCTCATTCTGCATTAGAAAGCAAAATATATTTATACAAGCTCCACATTTTATATAGCATTACATCATTCTCAGATAATGCAAGTCTAAATAGTCGCTTACTGTGTAGATTTTGATTACTATAATTACCACTGCAGTTACCCCTTTGATTTTTATTTTCCAATTGGCACACAGAGAATCTCACTTTAAATCAGCATGTTCAGTTTGCTCTCCCCTGTGCATGGTGGATGGTATTGAGAAAGAATCTGGTGTATGTTACCATCCATTTAAGGGCTGTGCAAGGTTCAAGTGACCAATGGAAGAGCTGTAACGCTCCAGGTGCGAAACGATATAACTTCCACAGCAGTCATCAAAATACTGGAAGCAGCATTAGAAGAAGTAAAAGTTGTGAGAACTTTTTTGTCACGTAGTACTGTGTTAATTAGCCACCAAAGCTCTGCCCGTTTACTCACAGCAGTTTCTGGGTGCTCATGTAGCACAGGGCTGCAGTAGCTCCTGTGCATGACCAGAGGAACACAGGCTTTTCTTCCTGAAAGAAGCCTGCAGTCAGGAATTATGCTGTGCTTGCTCTTTTTTCCTTCCTTATAAAGCAGCCAGGGAAATGAGTACCCACTGTGCAAGTCCAGAGACAAGTCACCTAGCTGGCTGAGTTATACTGTGTCATTACCGATAAACAGAGATCTCTTCTTGGAACCATCAGCTGCAAAAGTATGGGTCTGTGCTCTGAAGTCATAGGGTTTGGCTTTTTTTTTTCCATGCAGCTTATGACAGCACTGAGATGCTGAGGTTTCTTTCTGAGCCTCTTAAATGCCTTGTTGTCACAGTAATTGTTCCTTTGGAAAATACAGATTTGCTGGCTTTGCAAAGTGCCCCTCTGCTGTGTTATTACTCATTCAGACCTACTGGAACCTGACTTTATAGGTGCCAATTCAGTCAGAGATTGACACCCTTATTTAACTTGTGTCAGAGGGACCAGTCAGCTGTTAAGTGCTGATTTACATCTAGTATGTAACAGGAGTTTTGCTGGCTGTGTCCTGTGGCTTCAGAGGATTATCCTTTTTCTTTTCCTTTTTTTTTTCTTCTTTTGAAAGTCCAATTAAGTACTTCTGGAGGATGCTGAAAGTTGTAAAAATAAATAAATAATAATAATAAAAATAAATAAATAAATAAAGCACACATCCTCCCCTGGACATTTCCATTAATAAGTTGGGCCTGGTTGGAAGAGAGATGTCTGAGTTTAGACATCTAAAACCACGACTGTGAGCAGTCGTTGATCTGTAGAAGCAGCTTCTGGAAGTTGGGTGCCTGAAATGTACCTTGCTTCTGTCTCCCTATCTCCTTAGTCTCACCTGAGAGCACTGCTCTATGCAAACTGAAATGGATAATCCAACCTGAGGCTAGTGAGTAAAAAATGAGAGGCAACATCTGTGTGTAGTGATCATGCTAATTGTATAGCAACATTGAGAGGGAGAGAGATGGGCACGTGTTGATTTTGTGCTACTGTCCAAACAGAAGTACCTTCTGGGCCCTCCCAGGAGCTCTGCAGTCTCAGCAGCTCACTCCATGTCTCACATCTCACCATTCACACTGCAGTGCCCAGGTACCAGCTCTGCTCATGTGAATAGCCACGAGCTTCCAGTAAAGCCATGATTTGGATGATGGACATATGGTAATGATTTTGTGAAACGCTTTTACTTATAAAATCCAGTTGTCCGTGTCCGTTGCCAGCGTGTGTTTGCCATGGCACACCAGAGCACATGCGGCAGTTTGAGCCACTATGATCCTTCACCTCCTTATGCCAAGCAGAGAGTGGCACAGGGGGGAGGAACAGATGCAGATCAGGTCTGGAAAGCTCCGTAGATTTCATCCAACACTGTGCTTTAGGCCAAGGCACTTTCTACCAGCTCAGCTGAAAGCCCCATCTCATTTTAGAGCCAGCAGCCAGCTCGGGTGGCTGCTGAGCAGCAGGTGTGCTGGAAGTGGTGCCCTTGTTCTGGGCTCCCCATCTGGAGCAGCCATGATGCCAGGCACTTTGATGAATAAATATGTGGGACAGGAGCTGCCTCTAAGATGTGTGAAACTGGCCACTGATATTCCACTTATGAAGAACAGGTCTCACCTTTGCCACATTTCAGTTAAGTGTCATTTGTGTGACAATCTGTCCTAACCAAACGAAGCAGGAGCCTCTGGGGCATGAAATCCTTGCTCTTGATGGGGGATGATGGGATGGGCAGGTGACAGATGCTGGACAGGTGCTTTACATGCTGAGCGGCAGCCTCCACACAGCAGAATAAAGAAATATAAAAAGACTCAGCTTTAATCCACCGTGGAAGGAGCGCTGGGCTTGGTCCTATGTCACTGTGCAGCCCAGAAGTAGGGTAATCCAGGCGTGACCTGCAGCAAGGTGCCGTGAGCTCTGGAGCTGCCTGCTGCCCACACAGCACCACTCCCATGGCTTGGCTGGAGGTCCTGTTTCTCCTTCTTTGCCTTCACCCAATGAAAGGGAAGCTGCTCTCATTCCCTTCAGTGCCAGTGTGAACCGGGTGTCCGTGCCGCTGTTGCTAGTGGGGTCTGCGTAGCTCTGTGAGTGAGGGATGCTTACATCTTAACAAAAAAGTGTCAGCATGGATTAAGTTGTTAAAAGGAATGAAGTAAGCCTTTGAATCCCCAACATGACAGTCTTAATCCCAGAGTCATTACTGCATCAAGCAACAAGTCGGAAAAAGCTGCGGAGTTGGAGGCTGCTGCCCAGGATGGCTGCAACCAGAGCAGCCTGGCTCCGCGGCTCCCTCCCGCAGTGCTGGGGTTTAGGAGGAGGGAGAATGAAGATGTGCTGCTCTCCTTTGGCAAAGCCACCCTGTGTTTATTTCCATAGTGTGTTCAAAAGGGAAATAATGTGGCAAACAGTTACCGTAACGAGTGGGTTTATGGTGTCTGCTGTGCTTCGCTTTGAAAATACAAGCCTAAGACTTGACGTGTGTGCTGGGATCGCTGCGGATGCAGAGCGAATCTGTGATTAATTCATCTTTAGTGATGGGGTATAAAAACAGAGTGTGTGCCCTGGATATTTTTCCAGCTGCTTACGGAGAAGCAGTAATGAAAGTTCAACATTGAGACTGATTGATTACTCACAGATTATAGAGCGGTAATTGCAGACAGTTTTACTGTTAAACACTGCTTGGTATTAAACCACTTTTTATAGCGGACTAGGAAGGCAGATGTCCATTTAATCTGCTTGGCTCCTTCAGCACTGCATAATGTCATGGATGACAACCCTCTTCAGCAAATGGAAACCTTGGGCTGCGCGTTCCAGGGGAGCTCGCCTGGAAGAGAAGGAGCAGCTTGTTCTGCCAACTGAGTCATGGGTGGACACGAGCTGCACTTCAGGTTGGTCAGGCTGTAAGGCAGCAACGGGACGTTGATTTAATAAGGTGGTAACAAGGTGGAGAGCTGGTGTGAGGTATCCTAAACTATCCCTTCGTTTGCTTGAACCTTCTGTATTTGTTTGAAAAAGAAGCAACAAAAACACAGTACAGACTGAATGTACTGACATGATGCAGTCAAGTTTATGAGTGACACTTTTACGCTTTACTTCAGCCAACACTTGTCATTTTTTGTTACCTTTGGCATGCAACAGTAGTGAGTAAAACCAGTGGATATGCAGAACTGCCTTCAACTCAGGTCCCATTCTCTAGATTGCTCACTGCACTTGCTGCAGAGCCGACTCTGATGCAGTGAGAAGTACACTTCCCATGGTTGTGTGCCCAACAGTGGTGTGCTGGAAATGTCTCACCAGCCTCCCAACAGCAATCTGGGCATGCTCTGGGTGTACCAGACCTTCTCTTCTGTTCCGTGCTTTGCGTTGGAAACTGAAAGAACATCCATGAGCAGATGTCAAGCTTTGGAAGAGTCTTAGGCTTTCAGAGCATTGCCTATTTCTTCTTTTTAAAATAGCAAACAACCTAATGAAGAAAGTGGTTTTGGGGTTAAAAAATAGAGCAAGCTCTTGCTTCACAGCAGGCTGAGGAGCATCTGAGCAAATGCGGCTGTCGACAGTGCCTTGTGACTGTTGCCTCACTCCGGTAATCGAAAACTGAAGCATTATACTGCAGCTTGTTTTCTCCTGCCTGCGCTATTTTTTGGATTTATGTCACTTTTTGGTGTTTGTCCTCATAGCTGTTCATTTTTTTCCCTTTCCAACTAATTTTTAAAGAGAGGACTGGAGGCTTGTTAAGCCTTGCGGTTGCATAACCTGCTGTATTTGAGCCATAAGCCCGTAATCTGCTCTTTGAGACCATCACACATTTCTCCTGGGGATTGCAGCATGAGTGTATGTGTGTGCACACGTAATTAATGGAGGAAGGAAAATCACTGCCGGGAGCTGACCGTGGGCCTTTATTCTCCAGAAGGAATCGTGCTCTGTCAGTGTGGTAAATGAACACTTCCAGCACAGCAAACTCTTGGGGTGTCAGTGTAGCTTGATAATCTGATTTTCCCGTTAGTGAAGTGTGGCAATGTATTTCACTGGATGAGCCTTATTCAGTTTTGTGGAATGAGCTGATGACTCTGCTTTATCAAAACACCAGGAGCTGATCCATTCTTCTGCCCAATGATTGCTCTTGATCATGTCATTATGAAGTCAAATGAACTTTGGAGTGACTTAAGAGAAAACATCAGTGATGAACGTGAACAGTTTTCAGCAGAAGTGTGCTCAGCCTTCTTGGTTCTCAGCTGCTTCCCAGTCATCATATAAAGCAGTCTTCATTTATATTACTTGCAAAATTGTATTTTCAACAAGTCCTTAATTTAATTTACTGATGTCTGTTTCTCAGAAAAGCTGATTTACCCACTGTGCTCTGCCCTGTGAGAGTTTTACTCTTGACCCAAGACCAAGTGTCTAATCTGAAATGAAATGAAGGGAATTATTACTGTGAGAGAGAGAAAACTGTCTACGCTTTACAGTAAGACCATGTTACAGATGCATGTCTCTGTATAGATGTATATGTTAAAAATGCAGCTTTGTGTTCCACTGCTTGTGTTGAAAGCAGCCTTTGACCATTCTGTGTTCTTAGATAAAGGTATGCAAGTGCACTCGTGTTGTGGCAGCACAGAAATTGTGGCCTCGATATGGCAGATGTGCAGGTTGTGCCGTATGGTCTCCCTAAGCACGGTCTTTACTCTTCCCCTGTTTGTCCTCAGATTTGTTCTTAAGCTCCCAGAACACAGAGGAGTGAACAGGTTTGTGTGAGGTCAGGTCTGTTAAGTGGCTGACATCCTTAACGCGTAGGCTGATGAACCCCATTTTGTTTGTCCCGTTATCAAAGTGCTGAGCGAAGAAGCTTTCTAATGCTGGCAATGTAGCAACCTTCTTTATTGTTTGCAGGGGAAAAGCAGTGTTTTTAATTAAACTTCTGTTATTACTCTATGGATAACCTTGTGAAGTACAATTGCTTTGGAAGTATCAACAATGAATCTGTAAAAGAACGTGCTCAATCGACTGACATCTACCTGGAGCAGATTATGTGCTGTATTTTTGAAGCACATTTAATGAAAAGAAGGTGCAGATAATATAGGAATACATTTGCGCTGTATATAAAACATCCCAAGGTTAGCAGATTACTTAGTGTTGTTAGCTATTTTTATTAAGGAAAATGAAGATGCCAGTGTTGAATTGGTTGCTTCCATAAAATGAGTTGAAAGGTGTTCTGCTGTTCGCAGACTTAACTGGACTGATGATGACTTAGGAAATATTTCTTCTTCCCATTCACTCAGCAAGGTAGAGATTTAATACGAGAATAGCAGTTCTGGTGACACCAAGTGTTGCTGACCAGCCTGGCTTTTGAGATATGAAACTTAGAAATGAAAGGATAGCACATGGACTCATAGGTGGATTAAGCCATGGCAGCTAGAACTGCCTTGTTGCCACTATTTCCCTGCTTTTACGTTTGCTGTTGAGGAGCAGAAAGTGCTCCTCAGCTGTCACGATTTCTGTGATTATTCCACTGTGAAGTGCCATTGATGTGGAACCCAAGAGCAGTGCTGATACAGCAATGCTTAAAGCACAGCTGCGGGGCAGTGGGCACATGTTTGATTCAGTGCTCTGTGCTATGGGATGTGACCTTGGTGGGCAGACCCATGGGGAGAGCATATGACCCTGAGCCCAGAGATGCTTTCCCAGGCAGGCTCACCATATTAGTATTTCTGATAAGTAGGGAAGTAGAGGAAGTGTGGATGTGCTTTGGTAATTCGGGAAGGAAGGGTAGGGTTGAAGTTTGCTTCTGTGGTGCCACAGAAAAGTGGTCCTCAAACTGACAATGTTTATCTCACAGGGAATTTAAGAGTTATGCATAGTGTTTGGTTTTTTTGAGTTTGAAATCTGAGAAGCTTCTTTTTCCTTTTCACTTCCTCACCTCCAAAGCCAGGTTCCTTACTGAGTAGGTAATAAATACAGTTGCTTGCTTCTATTTCTCTACAACAGATACTGAAAAACAAACATACAAAAAAAAACCACAACACCAAAAGAACAAAAGAAAGCGCACGAATCACATGCTCCAGAAAAGACATGGATTTGGTCTATTTCTTGTACAGTGTGTTCATGTTGCCCCCTCACAGGAGGGAGCTCAGGTGGTTAGCCAGACTCCTGGCAGCAGGGCAGTCATCTGTACAACATTAAATGATATCAAGAAAGTGGGAACAATGAAAATACAAATGGAACTTGTCGGGCTTTTTTTCTGGTGTGTGCTTAGTACCTCCCCATTCTGTGCTGTATTGTAAGCAGGGCTTTAGCAATAGTACAGACAAAACCTAACAAAGAGACTTGCTTGCTGGCAGAAAGTTGCTTAAAATAACTCAGTGAGGATAAAGAGGCTGCCCAGGTCAATAATGCAGTGAAATCCTCAATGTGTAACAGCCCCAGGGGGTTTTTGTAGGCATATGGATTTTTAAAAGCATTAAACTGTTGATTGGGCAATAAAGATCACGGAGTGCTGCAAGCCTTGTATCAGTGGCACTGGGACATTCTTGTGAAGAGTCAAGAGTTTGGCCATAGATGTAGTGAAATTCTTGTTCCCTCCGGCAGAACTCTTATTTCAAGTATAAATGCTAGGGGGAAAAAAGAAAAATCAAGGAGTTGTTTACTTCTTTCTTAACAGGTATTAAATACAGTTAAGAATCTTCACTGTATTTTACTCTTCGGTCACCTTGACTGTCTTTGACATGAATGTCAAAGTGCAGTCAAACAACTTAACCTGGTCACTTTCCTTTAGATTAAGGGAAGCAAATTTTTCTTAATTTATTTTCAAGTTGAGCAAAGTAAGATGGGATCAGAGCACTGAATCCAGCTACTTAATCTCACAGACCAGGAAGCTGAGTAGGTGTTAGACTGGTTGGCAACTGGAAACAGCAATAAAGATGTCTTTGTTGTCCTAGGTTTGTGGGATCTGGGATAAAAAGTGGTATCTCACGAGGATGCTTGGTCTCCTAAAGCTTTCGGTCTCTATCCAAGAAGTCCATGCAAGCAGAAAGCAGCAATGGCACAGTTTGTCTTCATGGCTGCTCTTGGCTTCATTGGACCCAGCTTCAGATTTATCAGTACTGATCCCCCAATGCTATGTTTTCAGTCACCATTGGACAAGTTAGAAGCAATCACCTGAACAAATGCAGCAGTGTTTTCATTCCCATGGGCTTGGGGAACAAGTCAGTGTATGCAGTGAGTACTGCAGGGTAGCACAAAGCTCACATTAACTGCAGTTCAATTTGCATTTTATATCATGAGACAGTGCTGTTTGTCAGTGGAAACTGACTATTTGTCAGTAACCAAAGTAATGTAAAGGTAATGCTTGTTTTTAGTTCATTTATTATTTTAAATGTTATTATTATATACTATTTTAAAGATATTTGTTTTAAGAGAGAATTATATTCTCTCACGTTGAGGGCACAGTCTGCATATCCCGTTAAAACAAAACCAAGAGCATAGCATTTCATTTAGGCATGCTTAAGGCTTACTTGAGCTTTACTCTCCTTGAGTGAGTGCCTGGAGAACCTGGGATGTGTTACCACCAGTATTTCTCTTTGTTTCAAGCTGTTTGCAACCACTTTTTGAAACGTCTTCTGTGTTTGTTGGATGGAGGGAAGTTCCCTTGCGTAGTTGCTGTAACAGCACCCAATTTTAGAAAGATGTAACAGATTTCAGATTGACTGGTGCTGTTTTTCACCTTCACATGAAGCTTTAGTGGGATGTCACCAGTCTGCTGGCAAACAGAAATGTCCAATGGAGATTTATGGACCCTGCTGTTCAAAGGCTGACTGCTGGATAACAGGTTTTGCTTGGTCACCAGGCTGCATTCGAGGAATTGAGAATACTCAGTCTTTAACATAAACTTTACTAGTAACATTTAATTGATGTTCAATGCAACTTTAATAATTGCGTGTAATTTCGGTATTCATTCTAATGGAATTTTATTAACTGAGACAGCTTATTGCACATTGTTGCAACTAATGACAAAAATATCTTAATAAGTGATTCCTTGATAGGTGATTGTGGGCTCCTCATTGGGGTTATTTTGTTAGAATTCATGTACTGGAAAGAAATCAATATGGGGCTTTTGAAACTGGTGGAGGTTTGTAGTGCTCCAACTACGATTGATTACAGCTGCTTTTGTTGGGCTTTAAAAAGAGCAATCTGTATTAAAAACATCATTCTTTGGTATGAGCTTGAACAGTTCCAAATAGGTTTCCATGGGGGCTGCCCTGCAATTTGACCACTTCAAGGGATTGCAGTAATCACCAGTGGGCCAGGGCAGTGAGGCAAAGGAAAGGCTATTAGGTGGGAAGTTATTGGCATGCATGCCAAGGAGGTTGCCCTGGCAGCTTTAATCATTCTTCCACATTCTCAAGAGGAGGGAGGAAAATATAAGTGTTAGTTCTTCTGATTGATTAGGAAAAAGGATCGGTAAAGCATTAAAGGGGAGGGGAGGGGTGTGTTGAAAAGCCAGCACACAACAGAAACACTGACTGGGGCCAGGTAGGTATAGTTGTGACCTGGACAGCAGAAGTTACCTGCATCTCCTGTTATTAATGTCAGGCTGGTGACGGGTGATTCAGAGACACACTAACTTCTTCATTCAGCAGTTTCAAAGGAGCACATTTAGCTTCTTGGTCACGGCTGTGCCTTAAATTTAACCTATCTGCGCATGGGCTGATGTGTCCTTAGGAAACCGATTAGTGTTCTGAGCCGTGACAACAATTTGCATGGTGTTTCTGATCCTATTTTTGGTGAAACCGATCAGTGCTTTTTGGAAAAGGTGCAGAAAATTGCTATGCTAATTGAGATAAATCGATCCGCAGTGCACGGTGCTGGCTGCTAACTCTGCTGCTGTTTCACCTGCACGTTGCCCTTTCGTATTTCAGCCTGGAGTAGCACTCTGGAAGCTGCTTGAGCTGTAGCCCATCTCAAATAGTTTCCCTATTAATCCACGCCCATGTCAAAGACAAGGAATAAACTTTGTTTGCATTAATTGATGACTTAGCATGAAAGCTGCAAGGGCTTTGAAACTTAATTTTGGGATTCCCAGAGGAATGTG
The DNA here is from genome assembly GCF_038088225.1 of Cyrtonyx montezumae. Classification (NCBI taxonomy): domain Eukaryota; kingdom Metazoa; phylum Chordata; class Aves; order Galliformes; family Odontophoridae; genus Cyrtonyx; species Cyrtonyx montezumae. Next base: position 20,908,687 of record NW_027072089.1, on the reverse strand, counting down.
TGAAATGTTTGCTTTTATGCGGGAAACTAGAATTGCTTTATCTTGAGGTTTTCTAGGTAAAGGAGATAACTGAGCGGCAGTGTTCGATTCTGAGTTTCACAGGCCTGGTGGTGTGAAGGTGACTGTTTGGCTTTTTGTATTAGGTTTCCCCTACTGCTCTATCATTTCTAAGCATCCTCTTCCGGTCTGGAGTAAATTCCTATGGCCATGGGACCAAGGGACCCTCTGAATCTAAACATGTTGCCAGTGTGTAGGAGGGCTGAGCACACAGTTCCCTGCTGTGGGTGTGTGGGGGAGTAGCGGGGCCGGTCACTTCAACAGTGTGGGTTTCCAGCATCAGTTGCTTTCAAAAAGCAGAACTTTCATTTCTACAAAAAAAAAAAAAAAAAAAAGCTGACATTTCATATCCTGTAATCTAGGTAATTTTACTTGCTGAGTTGTGAGTTGAGGGAGTGGGACAGCTTCTGAGAAGACCACTCTGCTCTTCACTGGGGTACAGCATTGACAGAGGTCCAGGGAGGCAGAGATCTGTTGTTTCAGAAGATTCCGTATGACTGAATCAAGAAGCAGGTATCTTCTGCAGGGTAGGTGATGAAGTTGTATTTTGTAGGGGCAGACCCACCTATGGTCTTGCTCAGCTTGCAGTACTTTGGTATAATCTCCCCTGGGCTGAAGCCTAGCTGGATAGCCTTTGGAAGGGGTGTTGGATAATTGGGATTCTCTCTATTATTTATCTCCTAAGTATCGGTTGCAACTGGAGAGTGTGGAGCAAGTTGTTTGATCTGTCCTTTGTCTCAAATGTGTAAGAGTGGAAAGCACTGCTCCTGCTGCAGTGCTTGTTGCCTCCCTCCAGTGCACACAGCCTTCCTGTCCCACCCCTGGGCAGTGGAGGTTATGGACGAGGGACTGGATTAACAGACCAGAAGTTTGATCTCTGTGTGCACTTAATAGATAAATGGCGCACAGCTGGGAATCAGATGCTGTGAGAGGAAGTGGGAAGAGGAAAGCTTTTTCCATTAGAATTTACCTCAGTCAGGCTAAAACATTAGAGGGCATTTATGCCGTCCTCAAGGCAGGACAGGCCTCAGCTCCAGTGCCGTGAGCAAGTTAAAAGCCTGCTCTGCAGATCCATGAGGCTTGAAGATGGGAAGATAACTATTTCCAATTAAGCTTGAACAAGTTCCTCTGTTTTCATTTTATGTTCTGTTATCACATGATGCAGTTGCACATCAGGGAGTATTTCCGAAGCACGGCTGATTGTCAGAAAACAGGCACACAAGTTTCTGTGTCTTCGTTAGAGCATGAGCTAGGGTCTGTTGACTGCGGCACAGCCATCGTTTTGGTATGTGGCCACCAGTGAGGAGAGGCCGTGGTGGTGGTGGCTTCTTCACATCTCCTTTGAGTGTTTCCCTGCGGGCACCATGGCTGTGAGGTGGTTCGGTTCAGCGTGAGCCACGCAGCTGCTGAAACGCCTGACGTGAGCAAGAGTTGTTTGATTAATTCTGTCGCTGTCAAATACGCCTCTGTTATGGCAGGCTAATTACCAAAACAGACTGCGTGCATCCTAAAAGCATGCATATTTTGACTGTTGGCTCCGACGTTAGGCAATCTGTAAATCAGCTCTTTGGTCGACTCCTCTGCTGCTGAACGCTCGCGGTAGCAGAAGCTCTCTTCACTACTCGCATTTATTTTGGGCTCAGCGCTTTTCCTCAGCGGCCACGAACGGTCAGACCCTTTCTTCCTCCGTCGGGAGAAGCTGGAAGCCTCAAGCTATAGTTTTGTGCAGCATCAGGGAGTTCTTGCACACAGGGTGCAGGCAGCGTGAAGAATCTTTCTGGCGTGCGATGCTGGCGCCGGGGCAGCTCTGCCCGCACCAGGCTGCGCTGGGCCGCCGGCAAACACCCCGTTAGCATCAGCAGGGACACTCACACAAAGCTGACGTGCTGTTTCACCCTTACCTGAGGAAGGGCAGCCAACGTCCTCTTTACTTTTAAAAATACCTTTGGAAATAAGCCCTACCGAAATGAGTCGCTGAAATCCAGCCTATTGTTGTTTAACAGGCCAAAAATCAGAATGGGGGAGGCGGGGGACACTAAGAAATGTGGTGCGGGCAGCTCCTGCTGCCAGGCAGGTTTTCACATTGCGTCTGGGGACAGCGGGGAGGACTGGCACTGGGAGGTGGCACTCTGGGGAGTGCAGGCTTTCCTGCAGCTCCTAGGTAATGCTGGGAGATGGTCCTCGCTTCAGAAACATTCCGAGGAAATGAGCAAAGCAGATGGTAGCATCCTTATGAAACGTTGGCTCAGAAGTGAGCAAAATTCAGTCTGCTGCCTGTTGTTAGGGGAAGAATATTTTTGCTGTGATTGCAATTACCCCAAGTGTTGTGTAGGGCAGCTTTCCTGTGGCCGGCACCCAACCCACTAACATCACTGGAGTGTGGGCAGCATGGTTTCTGCAGGGAAGTAAATGGGCAGTCCTCAGAGTGCTGTGCATAAATTAGACATTTCTAATTCTTAGCATCCTTTTTTGTTTTTTTTTCTGTTGTTTTTGAAAAAGAGCCCCACAGCATGCCAACCCTCTCCCACCCCCCCCACACCCCCTTCTTCCGCCTCAGTTCCTATTAGAGTTGTGTTTTGCTGGCAAGATCTTGGCCTGTGGGCCTATGAGTACTTAAAAATAGCTACCACAACTTTTAAAGGAAATAATAGGGTCTGCCTTGAAAGTAGTAGAGGCTACTTCTTTCCGTCCCTTTTCCTCTTGCCCAGCTGCAGGACTTATCATTGAATGGGGGAAAAAGGCGTCAGTATTAAGGCAGTTACTGGAAAACAGGTCTGGAAAGTTGTATCTGATAACATAGAGTCCTCCCTCGAAATCAGGTGTGTGCAGTGGGGTGCAGGTGGGACGTGCGGAGCTGCAGGAGGTGAGTGAGTGCTGCTGAGCCAGCAGCAGCTTGTACCTGGGAATGTGTATGGGAATGTGTTAAAAAACAGCAAGAGAAGCGTGCCAGCTGGATAGCACGATTCTCTGGAAAGAACTAGAATTTCTTGTTTAAAATAGAAGTGTAGAATCCTAGAATGGCTTGGGTTGGAAGGGACCTTAAAGACCATCCAGTTCCAACCCCCTGCTGTGGGCAGGGCTCTTCCCCAGCAGCTCAGGCTGCCCAGGGCCCATCCAACCTGGCATTAAATGCCTCCAGGGGTGGGGCACCCCCAGCTTCTCTGGGCAATCATGACTCTTGTTCCTGGACGAAGTTAACAAACTCTCGAAGAGGGACGGTTTCATCAAACTTCCTGGTGCGATGAGGGAAGACAGAAATGGCAAGCTTCATTAGCGAGATACTTGCTGCTGTTGTGACTGAGGTTTGCTAGGTCTGTCTATTGTCAGGGCACAGTTCACAGTCTCTTCTGCGGGAAGCTTTCAAGGAAATAGAGTTTCTCCTTCATACAGTTGCATTTTGTAAACCATTCTATAAGAGTCTGTGAAAGGGCCCTCAGGCTGTAGATGGATATATTCAGATACGTAGCTTTCCAAAAATATAGTGTTATGGACCATTTCTCACTTTGATGAACTCAGAATCACCAGCTGAACATGCTTTTATACCTGCACTAATTGAACAGCACGATCTCTTAATAGAATAGGAAAATCTGTTTTTCTTTCTCCTTCTTACATATGAGATCTCCAATTAATCACCAGCTGCAATGCTTGCAAATTTTTTGAGTCTTCTGGCTTCAAGGTTTGTGATATAACATCACTTTTAAAATATGAGTCTCGTTCTGCGCATACTAAACAGGTTACATCTAAAGGATTTCCATCTGGGGAAAAAGGGAGGCAGTGTACCATTAATAACCCTGCTGCAAACCTCAAATTCATTATCCCATAGATATACCAACAAAGGCAAAGAAATAAATTTGAGTGCATCTGTAAGTAATAAAACGTTTCCTTCCATATGTCAGTTACTCATCGCTGTTCCAGTGGAGTTTCAAACAGCCACGGCACACGTGGTAGACATGCCTTCCTCCTCTTCCTCCTCCGTTGCTCATCACACCAGTTTTGTTGGCTTCATTTCCATGGCATACATGTCTTCTATGTCTTAGCCCCCTAAATCGTCCTCTCTTAACAGGAGGACTGACTGTAACAACAGGTCTGTGAAAGGGAATGGCTAGAACAGGGGACTTGGGGATTTTTATGTTCTTAGGTTTTTTTTTATATTTTCCAAGTGTGCCATCCATTTCCAGCCCTACTATTGTCTGAGGAGCATTTTCAATCTTTTTTTTTTTTTCCCCATTGCATTTGTGATTAATGATTTATGTCTTCAACAAGAAGATGAGTCAGAAAAAAGTTTTTTTTTGCCAGGATGATTTTTTTTTTTTGACGTGTGCCCTGGAAGATACGAATTTTAAGTTAAAAAACATAAAAAATGTAAGCTTTAGTAAAGACTTTGAGATTTCAAATTCAACATATACTGGTATGGGAGTGTCTTTTATCTGGTACTTAATGAGCGCTAATCTACACTACATCCCTGAAATTTAGATTTATGCCAGTATAGTCAATAACCAGACAGGAAGCAGTGATCATTGGCATGTACTATGTGAAGTATTCAGGTCACAGGATTTTGCAGCATTATATTCTTGGAATAAAAATGTAAGTGGGATAACAATGATGGAAGAGAATGCAATCTCTGTCAAGAGGTAATGAGCAGTTTTTGTGCTTCAGGGCCGGATTAAAGGACTGATAACAGAGACATCCTTGCCCTGGTGTTCCTGCCGTTCTAATAGAACTGAAAATAATGCTGATACATAAAAGTGACATGGGATCCATCAATTCATTCATCTGTTAGCCATGGGAAATAGCCTCTTAAATATTTGGCCTTCAGAACAGCTTAGAAACGATTTAAGGAATTAGAATTTGCAAACTCCTTTATTTTTCCTTCTAAATGTATTAAAGTGCCAGTGCAGACTTTTCTCTGTCCAAGCATACTGACAGCAGATTTGTTTCTCCCATTTACCTTTTGTGGCCATCCTGGAAGTAGTCCACGGACCCCCATTGATTCCCAGCTGACCGGCAAAGAAAACATTTGTCGAGAAAATATTAAAATTATTTTTTATTTAGCATAAAATTACAAAGTGTAGCTTCAGTGCTTAATACTCACTTAAGCACTGTCAAGTATTCTTTTATTTCCATTAACTGCTTCTCATTTTTCTAAGTTAAATCTTCCCAGAATTATTTTTAATGGCTGTGCAAAAATGTTAACTGATAGACTTTTTTTTTCCTTCCTTAAGGTAATTTCTATTCCAAATGGACTCATGTGCTCCTGAGCAACTGGGAAAACAGATGCAAGCTGTGGGCATAATGGGGATGCTCCCATTCTGGCTCTACTAGCCAGCTTTCAAAGAGGCTGCATGGGCATGCAGTGCACTTCTTTGCCTCTCTGCTTTGAGATGGGACTCGTGTTGTGAGGTTCCTAGGGGAGAGCCATTCATACTGGAAATAGGCTTCAGCAGGGGACTCTGACCAGAGAAGCTGTCTTCTGTTCTTCAGATGGAGTTTGATGTCTAATCTGAATGTTCTCGAAGTTCACTGTATCATGCATTTCTCCATATAGTAAATAGCATACTAAATCTGGAAGAGTCTGTGGGTAATTGTTTTCTCGTTCTTATAGAGTCGTGCCATCCACAACACTAGATATTTAATATCTAGTATATCACATTGTGTATCCTTTGCATCCCCAGGATAAAATACAACGAATGCTAAAATTGCTGCTGAAAGCTGTCCAGGCTTTTCTTCCATTTCTGATCCACTGTTTTCAGCAGCTTTAAATCTCAAGGACATCTCAGCATAGCTAGAAATAATGCCTTTGGCAGCCAAGAAGCCATAATTCGTTGAACAAAAGGGAGTAAATGTGATGGTGGGGAGCCTGGCTGGCTAGGCGCTCAAAGCTGGGGCTGGGTTGGCTTAGCTGCTCAGCTGTCCGGCAGAAACAGAGACTTTGGGAGAACTTGTCAGGGATGTTTACAGGCTGTGCTGACTCCTGTGAGGCTGGATAGAGCAACAAAACAGGGATGTTTGTTTTGGAGGAGGGGCATTTGTATGGGAGAGGGCAGGTTGCTCGTTTGTTGCCAGATTTGCTTCTGATACAGAAAGAATTGGGAGATGGCCTGGGAAAATAAAGTGATTTGTAAGTTTTTATTCAGCAGTAAAAATTCTGGGCATGGATTTGGGATGCTTCTGTTGTCATGCAGACTTATTTCCATTCATTAGCATTTGCAAACTCAAGCTGCTTCTCAGCTGTCCTCAAATATTATTGGCAATCTCCATTGTTATGAGATTTCTACAGGTAGAGTATATTTTATTTTTCCCAGCTTGGATTTGTAGTACTTATTATCCATGATACCTTTTGAATACTGTGTGGCTGTTCTATAGTCACTGGTAGCCACCTGCGTTTCCTTTTTAAATGTGTTTTGTTTGTTTCCTGCCTGATATTGAGGTTTGAGATGTTTTCACTGTGTTTGTGGCTGAAAGTAAAGTGGGGCAAAGTGGCTTGTTCCATTGTCACAGTGTGATCAATAGCAGGATATTTATCCTACTGCAGGGAGTTGTTTTCCCATACGCAAACAGGCTCAGCTGAGTCTTAATTACAATACCACCTTTACACCCACCGAGGCACTGTAAGGCTTCCTTTGGAGACATCTTTTAAAAGAATTAAGTCAATTGATGGTGAGCAGACATCATCTTGGATTTCTGCTTTGGACTGCAGCCAGGTTCAGGCAGACCGTGTGAACTGGAAGCAGCGGTGGAGAGCTGGCCTTCTGTAAACCTGTCTTTAAAACTGCTCCCCGCAACAGGCACGTGTCCCACAGGTTAAAGCTGCAGGAGTGAGAGCAGATTTTGACCAAGTAGCGCAATTGTGTGTCCTCCTTTTTAGAAGGAAAGTGGCATAGGGCTGTTTTAGTTCTGAACCGTTAGAGGAGGCTTAGGTACCGCTAGCGCAAAGGTCTTTTATTCTGAAATACTCTATTTTTTTAGACCTGTGTGGAAAAAAATTACCTTGGAAACTGAGATGTGGGTCTTTTCATACAGGAGTTACCCCTTTCACTGTTTGGTTCTAGCTACAATAAATTTTCTGTCAAGTGGACTGTCAGTGACATGAAGTAAAAAGTGATCACAAACAGGACGCCTTGGGACCCAGAACGAGCAAAAGATCTGGGTGGTTTTGTGAGATGTATTTGGGCATAGTATTGCACTTTGACTTAAAACTCAAAGAACCCCCAAGTCCCAGGAGGGCTGAGGCTGGCAGGGCCCTCTGGGCCATGTGGCCCACCCCTGTGTGCTCCAGCAGGAGCACCCAGAGCAGGGGGCCCAGGCCCATGGCCATGTGGCTTCTGGAGATCCTCCTAGAGGAGACCCCACAGCCCCAGGGCAACCTGTACAACTTTTCCAGCACCACTTCCTGAAAAACCTGTTTGCAACTGTAACATTTCTCCTTTTTTTCAACAAGTCGTGGCAAATTGGTATTCACAGAAATTATGGTAAAATTAATAGCAATCATAGTGGCAGGTATCTTCTTAGTAACCAAAAATAGACTGCACCTGTAGGCTATTTTACGCTCTGTTGAGAATATACAAGCTGCTGTGGAAGAAGACAATTTCTAATCTTTCAAAATTTGAATTGTCAGTCTACAGCAATTACTGAACCTTGTTCTATTGTCAGCTCATGTTATCGGAATCTCTCCTTCGCAGGGAAATAATCTGTTGACATGTGATAGAAGTCAGAAGAATCCAATTTTATAGCTTGTTGAAGCTACAGCTGAATTTTAGGAGAGATGCATTAATTTAGAAATTGAGGTACCTTGCCTGACCTGAATTTAGTTGTTGGATCCAAATGGAAATATGTAATCCTCAGCTACCAGTGTTTTCCTTCAAATATTTGTATTTTGTCACCCTAGTTGTTCATTCTAACTTGTAAAGAGTTTAGTGAGTTTTGGTTCAATGTCTATCAGAGGTGTTTTCTAATATGTGCTCTTATTGCTTTCCATTTGAGATCAAATGACTGACTTCAGATGACATCCCTTGGATTTGTATATTTGAGGTCTTGACAGGGAGCTTCAGTCCTCGGATTTACTTCTTTCTTTTTACAGAAGCTCTTGAGAGTATATTGCAAATCCTGTTTATTCATTCATGCATTTAATTAGATGAAGTGTGAGCTGAAGGAGGCTTGCTTCCCACAGCTTGAGTGGTTTCTTGATTTCCATTGGGCAGCCTTGGATATTCTTTATGCCATATTTTTTACAAATTTATTTAACATCTCCAACAAACGTGTTGCATAAACAGTTCAGTATACCAACATCGTCTTTGGAAATAGCAGAGAAGATTAAGAGCTGGCTGTGCTGAAGAACTGTTATCTTTCTAACCATTCACTCTTATCTGTTTTCCAGAGAGCTGATTTGACCTCTGATAAAGATTTATACCTGGACAATAGCTCCATTGAAGAAGCATCAGGCGTCTATCCCATTGATGATGATGATTATTCTTCTGGGTCAGGTTCAGGTGAGACACCATGTCACAGTTTGATTTTACAATGAGTAAGAAGCAATACAGCCATTTGTGGAAAGTTGTGCAGTTTTCCTTTGTGAGCCAGAGATGATATTTTCAGTGAGTATTATCAGTGCTCTATTTACAGAGCGCTGAGCACCCCTGAGGCCTGGGTTTTAAATATTAACCTTCTGCTCTTACTCCTTAGTTGCATCATTTCACTTCTCCCCACTCTGTTTTATTTTCTCTTTACTCTCCCTCCTTGTTTTTTTGTAGATCTCTCTGGAGTTTAGAAGTTAGGATTAGAGAAAGCTTACTTCTCCCTTGGCATAATGCTAATTTAGCAGTCTGTGTGAAATCATAGCAGCAGCAATCTCATTTTCTCCTGTATGCTTTCAGGCTCGTGTAAACATAGTGTCCGTTTACTTCTTGTTGTTTTTCTTTTAAATATAGAAGTCTGGAAACTGCCAAATAAATGACAGTTTTCTCTGAGGTAATTACATCCACATAGAAGCTAAATAAATTCATAAACATAACATACTGAATTCTCAGACTTAAACACTCATTAGATGCATGTAGCTAGCTCATCATTTTCAAAACACTGACAGTTGAAACCTAATTAATCATTTCTCTTAGAAAACCCTCTTTGTGGAATGTCTTTTAGACTAACTGGGAGACTCCAGGCAGTAAAAGCTGAGTGCAGGATTGTGTACCGGTTCTGAAAGAGGCGTTTCCTTATTGCTGTTAGTATTTGCTGAGCTGTTGTGAGCGTGCCTGTTATTTACCGAGTGTGTTATTGCTTGTTCTTTGCTGTGCTTCTTGTAATCTGTCTTTTGATGTTTATACGTACCTGTGAATTTTGAAAGTTTGAGCTCTTCTTTCATAGCACCTTGTCTTTGTTACTGTTGTAACCCACAGCTGAGATTTTTCAGATAGTTTTTTTTGTTTTGTTCCTCTTCCTTGGAGGTTCAAAGATGCATTAAAATGAAGTCGACAGAGGTTTTGGTTTTTTTTTTCTGCCAGACAAATTCAGGCCAGTTGGCCACTTGCAGCTGAGTGATAATCTATGTTTTGAAGCCTTCCATGGGGTGAATTTGGTGTTCCACTGTGATCAGAGGCTGAAATAGACCTGCATGTGCTGACTTCTCTCATGGAAAATATCAGATTTCATTTGAGAGGGGAAAAAAAAAAGAAAAAAGAATTTGTTCAGTGGTTTCTCACAGTTCCAAGGACCATCTAAATAAAATTCTGATCCAGGAGAAAATTGCATTTTCAGTCAACATCTCATTCTGTCGTGTCTTCAGGTGCTGGTTATTTTGTAAGCCTCAGAAAAAAAAAGGAGTTAGGTTGACCGTGAAATGAGGTATGGAGAATGGTCTATTTTCTTTTGTTTTCATCCCTCTGTGGCATTTGAGCTGTTCCTAACATTGATGATTCAAAACACGGTCCTTCTTTTGAAGATGAAAGAGTTATACAAGAACAAGCTTCAGACTTCCGTAACCCATCTCAGTGGAAGAAGTGGAGCCGTGAAGGACAGAATGTACCACTAGACCTCACCCACAGCAATACCTTTACTTTCTCTTCTGCCTTTTCCTGTGTTCAGCCTTGAGTCATGGATAGAAGATGGAGTGTATAGCACACCAAGAAAACTGAGAGCTCTAGTACCTCATGCAGCCTTTGGCAATCACTGCCTCTTAACTAAGAGCAAATAAATAAATAAATAAAGGAGTTTCATTGTAGACTGAGACTGTCTGAAATCCCCTCCAGAGATTTCACATGACAGTACTAAAATCTAATTCTTTTGAACAAAGAAAGAAATCTAATATTTTTCTAAGCAGTTGTACAACCTAGTTTTATTCACTTATGAAATAAAAAAACTCAAAAGGGAAGCAAATCAGCACCCTCTTTTGTCCTACTCACCCTCACAGCCTACACCTACGAGAGTAAGTATAGATACATTTACTGCTATCTCCATTTAAAGAGGTACAGAGCGTCCTCCATTTGTACCAGTGATGAATTGTCCTCATACTGTGTTAAATGTGTCTCTCTCTACTTGATACTCAGTGATGTAATGTTCCTAGCTGCAAGAGACTTCCTACTCAAGTGGTTTTCTTGCTATGTAATTCTACTCTAAGCAAACAGATCCAAGATGACAACATGCTGACTCCTTTCCTTGGTATGAAAATTATTAGCTGCCACCAGGCCTATGGAGATGAACAGAAATTGTCAGCACCACAGTTACTGCCCTTGCAGGTTTGCAAGCAGCATTAACGTGGACAAATGTCAGTGTATGCATGACACATTTCAAAGTGAAAATTGGCTGAAGGCTTTTTCTAAGGAAAACAGAAAAGGTGATGGTGTTCTGCTTTTTTTTTTCCTTTTTATTTCTTCATTTTTGCTTTGCTTTATAGCCTCTTTATTCTTCATGTACATACGTATTAACTTACTGAACTGTTCTGTCCCAGTATTTTGGTTAACAGTTTTTGAAGGATCCATGCCCACATCTTTGTGGTAATGTATTGACAGCAGGAAATCTGTGGTGAATTACTTAGTGTATTGTTTCTTTCTCGCAATCCCCTTATCTGATGAGATGACTCTTCAGCACTCTTTTTAGTGTACACCTTCAGATAAAGCATAATGAAAAGCGTAGAATCCTAAAATATCCCATGTTATTAAGGACCCACAGTGATAATCAAGACCAGCTCCTGGCTCTACGCAGGACCACCCAAAATCAAACCCAATGTCTGAGAGTGTTGTCCAAACGCTTACTGAACTCTGGCACTCGGGCCGTGCCCACCGCCCTCTGGTGCAGACCCTGTCCCTAACCCCCACCCACCCCTCCCCTGACACAGCTCCATGCTGTTCCCTCAGGCCTTGTTGCTGTGAGGAGCTGCAGCCGCCATCAGGCCTCCCCTCAGCTCCTCTGCTCCAGGTTGCACGTGCCCAGGGACCTCAGCTGCTTCTTCATATATCTTTCCCTGTAGGCCCTTCAACCATCTTTCTTGCTCTCCTTTGGCTGCTCTTTAATTAGTTTCAAAGATTTCCTGCTTAGACGCAACTTGAAATGTTATTAACTACTTCTGTTTCTAGCTCTGGCATGAAAGATCTTAACTGAGCCCAGATCTTGCAGCATGAGTACCATTATGTTCGTAAAAGACATCATCTCTCTTAGATTTATCTACAAGTAGTTTGGAAAAGTATCTGTTTGATTCTTGTGTCTTCTCTGAAGTTACTCTTGGTACACAAGATATGCAGTCCACGTCAGAATATGGTGCAGATTTTTTCCTTCCCCTTTTTCTCTCCTCCCTGCCTAATAATTCTCAGTGCCCCTGCCCTGCGTGTCAGTGCACCTGGCAGCATCCCACGAGAGTTGCACCCTGTCTTCTAATGTGCTTTTTCTCACTGGGAGTGAGTAATGCAGCAGGTAATCATTTCCCCAGTTCTCAAGTTCTCACTTAATGTGCCTATTGGGTTGGATTGAAGCCAGGGCTTTTTCCATCCGTGTGCTACACCACCCTTGAGCGTGCTTCACAGCACTGACTGCCTGCTTCTTCAAGACCTTTAGCACAAAAACCTACTGTGGTGTATCTTGTTTACGAGTATGCTTTTATTGTGCTGGACACAATCTTGTACTTCAGCATAGTTAAAGCTCTTCCTTATATTCTTTCTACAAGTTTGGCATTATTTGTTTTCCTTCCTACTGTGGGAATTAACAGAAACAGGGCACTCATGTGCAGTCCCCATTTACTTCAGCTCTTCAGCTGCAGTTCTCTCATAGAGCTTCGGTATGGCCGTGGTGTCATCCCTGATTGTGTAACACTGTGTTGATAAAGAGTGGGGTTGGAAGTTTTTTGTGTGAATTGGAGTGAGGTAAGCCAGCTAGAAGTGTTTCAGTCAGGTGTTTGCCACTGATGATAGAAGTGGAAGGTGTGAGATAGATGCTGGGTCTGCATGTACCCACCTTTTCCCAGGCCTGCTTGTGGTGGCAATGCTTCCAGAGGAAGTTGTGCAACAGCGAGCAGACATGATGCCAAAAGACAGCGTGAAATGGTTGTATTTGGTAGGAAGAATTAATCACTGGCTGCCTGGCAAATTAAGAGTGCTAAGTACCGTGGGCTTTTACAGTAACTTAAGCTGACACACTGTTGATTTGCTGACATGTTTCCTCAAGCAGGAGGAGTGTGAAGGAGCATCTATCTGCGCTGCTGTTATGCAGGAGCAACTAATAGTAGGCACATCTCTGAGGACTCTATTAGATATTTCCAGTACAATCTGGAGCTGTATGATCACTGTGAAGATAACAGTTGGGAATCCTGAAGAAGTTGCAGTGGATAAAAGATACTGTGATGGTAGAGAGATCTCAGTTCTTTACCCTAGATGTGGATATGGATTCAATTACTGCAACGTTCCTGTGATGCTCTCACTAACAAGGCTGTATCCACTTGTAGAGTCTTAAGGCAATTAATGCCCAGCACTGTCTCTAAGCTGACCAGTTCCGGAAACCATCTAAATAGATAGTGTTTTTTGAGTGGAAAAAGTGAACTCTTATACTTCCTAGTATTTTTCCCCTCGTCCTATCACCATGCATTGCTGAGAAGGCTGCTTACAGTCTGTTTAGGAAGGGAAGTGCCTGCTCTTGTTTAGGCCTGATACATGCCAAGCACAGGCCTGTATAGATAAAGCTAATTAGAATGCAGGAGCTATGGGGATGTGTCTGAAGCAGTACCTGAGTCAGACCTAGAGGACAGGAGCTTCACTTGTTTGGAGGCAGACTGTCAGGGACTACTCTGAGGCCAGACAGAGGAAGTATGTAGTGCCAGTCTAGCAGCCCATCCAGGGGCTAGATTAGTCAACCCTGCTGAAAGACCCTAGACCTGCATCCTCCACAACCGGGGAGCTTCAGACCTCTAACTTTCACTTTTTCATCAGGCAGACATGACTATTGCCTGAAGCAAAGGTGGCATTTAAGGATTTGGAGGAACATTTTTGATGAAATGAGATTTGTCATTTCACAGCAAGAGGAAAAAGAAATAAAGTTCTCTACTCTCAAAGTCTGCTTTATCACATCTCTAATCTGATCATCAATTTTAATTTCCTTGACTGTGAAAGTCTTGTGTAATTTGCAGAAACTTTACCTTTCAAAGCAGGCTGAACTATCCATAGAACTCTTTATTGCTCAAAGAAAGCTCTTAAGGCACAGCTAGAAAAATGCTCCTGTTAGATCTTTCCTCACCTGTGTTTTGCAGCAGGATGGATTTTTTCTTTTGATCTTTGAGTAGTATTTCTGGAAAACACTTGGTTCTTATTGTGAGGTCTTTATTTTAGCTGTTGCACTGTAATTTTGGTATCTCTGGACGGTTCTCCAGTATTATTCTGTGCTGGTAGTTTTCATGTACTGCTTTTTAATTATTTCAGTTTTTCCTTTATACCATACAGGACTCGTCACAGTTATTGCCTCGTTAACACTCTTTCTTTCAAAGCCAAATGTATATAATTCTTGATCACGAGTTCAAAGCTTGTTTTTGTGCTTCATCTTTCAGCTTGTTTTCTCTCTCTAGAAAAATAAGATAAAAGCCAGTTTGGAATGAGTGAGTCATACTGTTCTGTTGTAAGATATATTTCTATTTGTTAGGAATTACTTTTAAGAGCGTTTGCTAGACATATTACTCAATAGTTATTTGGGCAACTGGTGTCTGTAATGAGCTGAACACGTATTGAGATTCCTGAGAAGTGGATAGATCTATTCTTTTCATCTCTCAGACCTTGCAATAATTTAGTCTATTGTCTGTGTCTTCTCCCTTCCAGTATCACTAAAGGATATTTATTAGACATATCCATTATCTTATTATAAAGGAGCCTTCGTACTCCAGCAGAGCTTTGAATGTGGAGGAAATGAAACGTAAAGTCTTCTTTAGGGATTTTTTTTTGTCCTCTTAGCCTGCATTTAAAAAGAAAAGGGCTTTTGAATTATGTGAGGTTTAAAAATATGTGAATTCCTAGTGACTGAAATATAAGATAACAATATTTCTGTAGATGGAAGCTACTAGGTTTTTTTATAGTTCAGAGTCTAATGAGTTTGCTCTGGAGAAGTGATTTTTTTGTTGTTGTTATTGAAACAGTTTGTCACAGGGAAAAACTGTGCAGTTCACGTAGCCTAAGTCAGATCAGCGTTGAAGAGGTGTGCTGACTGATTTATAACGTCTAATTAACTGGCAATCATTGAACTATACACTCAGGATAGTATCAGCCATACAATTGATAACCACGGTGCCAGCCACTTGGAAAACAGTAGTATGCAGCTACACACTTCCAACCCCCTTCTGCAGCTGATCCCTGTGAGTGCCACGTGCACATGCAGTCTTGGTGCACGCTCACATCTCCCTCGCAGGCCCAGAGGTGGGCTGTACGAGCACCGTACCCTCAATGCTGTAACAAAAAACTCTTCCAGACCTATCACCAAGTCAGTGAAATGTCGTCTGTTTTGTCTTCAGGTGCTGAGGAGGATGAGGATAGCACAGTGACAACAACGTCCAGAATAGTTCCAAAGTTACCAACAACTAGTGATGTATCTAGAGCTGAGACCACCACAGTGAAAATGCAGACCAAGATGCCTGCACAAACAAAGGTGCGTGAGTGGAGAGCAACACCATTCCAAATAGCTCTGCTGTACCCCATTGCTGCCTTGATGTTGTTTGAAATGCAAAAAACAAGTCCATAACCTTTTCATTAAATGTTACTGCAGCTGTTTAAATGGGTACAGAGCTGTTCAGTTTCGTTTCTGTTAGAAAGTCTGTGTCATGACATCTGGGTTTCTCATGGAAGAAGAGAAACATGTAAAATGTATATTTTTTTTGATACAGAAAATAGTTTCTATAACACATTTGAATCTGAACCCTACCTTTTTTGCTGTCTTTCAAAGTCTTAGTCAAAAATCCTGCTTTCTGAAAGGAAAATGTTGTTTGGTTTGGCTGTTATTTTTTCTGCCACTGTAGGTAATACTGTCTAAATTATCCCCAGAGTTTTTCTGAATATAGCATCTCTGATGTGTTAATTTCAGAATTATTTCAGTCAGAGGCTGTAGTTCCTATAAACAGAGGCAATGTTTACCAGCTGATTGCTAAATATATTTTTGGGAGCTCTTAAAATTCTGGACAGTGATTTTCGTTCCATCCTGATGAGGATTAGTTCCATTTTCAATATCTAGGACAGCTTTCTGTGGTCCAGAAGGCATCCCATGTGTTGTGACTGTCAGTACTGTGGTTCACAGCTGTGGGGCTGCTGCAGTTCTGTGTCTGGCAGTGACGATGCAGATCTGTGGTGGTCCTGTCTCTAAGGGCTGTTTCTCTTTCTGTGCCTCAGTCACCTGAAGAAATTGATAAAGAGGAAAGACCTGAGGTGGATTCCAAGAAAAAGAGCAACGAGCCAGGGGATGACACTGATGTGTTCACTGAAAAGCATTCAGAAAACCTCTTCCAGAGAACAGAAGTTCTGGCAGGTAAGGTAGTTTGCCAAGGTCCATCACCTCACCAGAAAAAAAACCAACAAAGAATATGTAGGCATTCACGTCAAATAGCACAAACTCAACATCTGTGTTTTCTTGTTAGGTTCTTGACATGTTTGGAGGTGGGTAGCCAGTGGTTGATTTGATGAGACTGAGACTGGCATCTTCTTTAATACCAAAAGCTGTTGCTAATTGATTTGACGCCCACAAACTGAATACTCCCTACTGAATATTTGGAGCTTTCTCAGCTCGGAAAGGGAGATGCAATTTGGATTGATGCTTGGAGTGCAGAAGTGTATTTCACACCCACTCTCCTAGGAGCACAGTGTGGTCTCATACAGATAGAGGAGCTTCGTAGCAGGGCTGGGTGGATGGAGAGGGATGGGTGAGCACCATTTTTGGGATGCAAAGGGCCCGTTTCTGTGCATGAAAAAAAGGATAAGAAAAAAAAAAGGCCATCCTCCAGTTTTTTCCAGTGGCTTTTCTATGTGTGATTCATGTGATTTTTTTCTTTTTTTCTTTCTTAATGGCACAGACCTGTGTTTACAGGTGTGCCTTTCCCCTCTGTCCCAGGGAGGGGCTGTTGGGAGCCATGGGTGGGGGTATTAAGTTACTCAGTTTTGAACCTCATCTCTCCCAGAGCACTGAAACATGGGACACTGTTAATGTCCACATCAGCAGAAACATGCAGGTTTGCTCTTCAAGTCCAGCTGGAGTTGTTACTTTCTACACTCTAGCAAGTACATGATGAATGTCATGTCTCTACTACAGCTCCATGAAATGTTCTCTCCTATTACTCATCCATAGGGAATTCAGTTAGGAATTTGCTGAGTGAACGCGTGGAGAAATGGGATAACACATTTCTTAGCTGGTGCAACAGAGTAGTTCTTTTAAGGCTGAAAATGTCAACTGCCAGAGTCACTTTGAAAAAGCATTTAAATTACTGTATTAAAAATGAATACGGCTTTATGTTCTCACAATATTAGTAGTTTTATTAGTCAAGCTTTTGATAATTTATTTAGAACTGTGGGTTGCTGGATCACTTGCTTGCAGGTGAAAAGCACTTCTAAGTGATCTCCTTCATTAAAATAAACAGGCTTTCTCCGAATATATATATATATATCAGGCTGCTCCTGCTCGAGACAGTTGCAGAATGGAAGCCCTTCAATGGGATAATGGCAAGCTCGTTGTGCAGGATGAAAAAGAGAGGTGGTGCTGAAGCCATTCTTCCGGCACATGATGAATTTCTTTTTGTTTGATTGCAGCTGTTATTGCTGGCGGAGTTATCGGGTTTCTCTTCGCAATCTTCCTCATCCTGCTGCTGGTATATCGCATGAGAAAGAAGGATGAAGGCAGTTACGACCTTGGTGAACGTAAACCATCTAGTGCTGCCTATCAGAAGGCACCTACTAAGGAGTTTTATGCATAAAATTCCTATTTAGTGTCTCTATTTATGAGATCACTGAACTTTTTTAAATAAAGCTTTTGCATAGAATAATGAAGACCTTTTTTTTTTTTCATTAAAGAGCCGTCACGGCACCTTTATGATAAAATCCCATTGTATTTAAAACTTTTCATGTATTCCTTTAAAAATGTAAAATTAAAACTTAACATTTGCAGTGTTCTGTGAATAACAGTGGCAAAGCATTATTTTATAAGAACCGCTGATGGTCACCGAATCATTTTTAAAACTTTATGCATAAATATAAAATAATGAAAATGATTGTTTTATCCTATGACTCGATGAAAGTTGTTTAATTTTTGTCAGCATGTCTCAGATCGATCTGACGAGGTAGTTTTTATTTCATTAATTTATCTGTTTCCAAAAAAAAAAAAAAAAAGCAAGCCTTTTTGTAGTTGTCATGGTGCAATTTGTCTTCAGATAACTCAAATAACAGTAACTTTTAGTGTAAATGTAATTTTTCAGCTGTGTAAACTTTAACCTCCACTTTGTATAAATCTAAGTGTCGGAATATCAATTTTACACTTGGCATTGTTTCTCAGCGTTACCTGTAGCTTCAGTGAGATTTGTAACAGCAAATTAATGTGTAAAATTGGATGATTACTACAAACTGTATAGTCGTGTTCTTACTAAAATCTCCTGTCAGGAAGATTTGAAGTAAGCTACTGACAAACCTAAGCAAACCCAAAGACTCTAACAGTATTTTGAGAAGTTGCTGCAGATTTCTATGGCCACTGTATTTGTTAATTATTTGCAATTTGAAGGTACACGTAGGGGGTTAAATTTCTGTTCTTTAAAATCGCATTTAAGTTGTAAACGTCTTTTAAAGCCTTTGAAGTGCCTATGATTATATGTAACTTGTCGCAGACCAGTGTTAATGAGTATATAACAGTAAAAGAAAATGTTGGTATTTTATAAGCACAGACAATTCTAATGGTAACTTTTGTAGTCTTACATGGATAGACATAATTGTAATTTGGGAACATAAACACTACTGAATAAATCATGTGGCCTAATACTGAAAATTCCATTGTGATATACTTTCGTACGTTTTCTGTTTTATGTCTGCGGTGGTTATGTTTTAATGTCGCAACGCTCATCGAGTAGATCCTCAAAACCCGCCCGAAACAAAACCAAAAAAGGCTGCTGATAAGGCTGATCCTCAGACCTGATTTACTGCTGAAGTGGCAGAGAAAGCCTGGAATGTATAAGTGTTACATCTGCGTGAGTTACGAGTCATTTGGCCTTTGCGTTGTATCTAATGGTGGTATTGACACAGACCTGTTCTTCCTACGAATGTTGTCTTCAGTACTGTAAGATTCAAAGGAGTACCCGGTTTCATTTATTGTGTATATCGGCTTTGGATGCGTTTTGGTTTTTGTTTTTGCTTTTTTTTTTCCCTGGCCTTTTGGAGAAATTTGTTTTTTTCCGCTCGGACTCCAGCAGAAGAGTTGAGACGAGTGGAATGTCTTCGTAAGAGAAGAAAGAAATATTCCAAGTAGAAGATAAAAGGCTCTGTTGCTTAGATGGCAGATAGGTGTTGGATAGAGGGACACGTGGAGAAGACGATAGTCTGCCTCCCTATATCATGCTTTGTCACAGACAAATGGCTTCGTCTTCTGCTCTGTCAACCTCCGCTCTTTTGATTTTGAAATATCCAGAGTAGATGTTCAGGATGTCGAGCTGAACTGCTTCTCAGAAACGGCAACGTGTTGTAAATAAGAGCTGTTAGCTCTTCAGATAAGAGTTGTGTCACTTGTATTTGTCGCTGTCCCAAGTTCAGTGGTCATTTAGAAACAAACGAACGCTATCCTGTGCTAAAATATTTAATATATTGCTTTTTAAATTACTTATACTTACTGGCAAGTTTTTCGAAGCCATACGAGTTCAACAAGTAAAAACAGGGTAAGAATTAACAGGTATATCTTATTGTGCAATATTTAGTGAAATCCAATTAGTAAAATAACTGCTTGAAATAACTGTGCCAAGAAAAGAAAATTTCTGGCAAATGCTGTGCCACTGCTGTAAAATAAAGCATTTGTTAAAGTGCCAAAATAAAGTCTACCATGCCTAAACTAATACTTTATTTGTATAGTCTGGCATCCAGTTTTTTGAAGCCCTCTTTGCTGAAGGTAGTAGATATGAATTTTCTTGAAGGATGCGATGAATCTCGCTGGAAATGTAACCACAAATATTTAACACCAGATAAATTGTCTCCTTTCCCCATAAGCAAATTGCTATTAAGAAGCTATTTTCATCTGTACGCTGCAGATCCCGCCTCTATGCCTACTCTATCCAAGACACTTTAGCCGATGTAGACACCTGTTGTTATTATACAGGCTGTCCAATACTGCGCTTGCCTGGTTCCTTGCAAATCTATCTGCTAACAAGCAGAAGGAACAGTAAACTTTCAGCTTTGTTTCACCACTCCTGTTTTTTTTCTCCTCCACATCCATTATCCTTTCTGTGACGTTATAATCTTCGTTATAGACATCGGTTCAGTTTTCATCAGTCTAAAAACCCAGCTGATGCAGATAGCCATCTTCCCGCAACACTATTCAGAAGAAATGGGCTGAATGTGCTTCTCTTACACCGAGACTTCCTAGCATTGGTTGGGCTCCAGTTCTGCTTCCCTTTTGTTCTCCCCTTCCTGGATGCGTTTCTGGCAATGCTCTGGCTGCGAGGAGGTGTTGCTGGGCAGCTGCGGTCCCATGCCAGGCTGCGGGTGCTGTGCCACATGCACGCAGCTCAGCAGGGGCTGGGGCTTTGGCAGGGCTCTTCCCCAAAGCCCCTTGGCTCTTCTCCATTGGGGCTGCTGCGAAAGTCCTCAGCATCCTGATATGGTGCTTCCTGGGGATCGATAGGCTTTAACGTTGACCCAAATGCCACTGTGCTTTGAGTTACTCTGGGCTATGAATGGTTAATTCCTTTTAAGATGAAGCCCGGTGCTGGTAGCCGAAAGCACGCATTAGAGGGAATGTCTCACCTTTGTTTTTATTCGTGGAAGGATAAATTCAGAAGTTGACATATTGGTTCCTCTGCTTTCCAACTCAAGAAATGAATTGTTGCTCGTGGTTACAGGCTGTCCAGTTGTTTTCTTTCAGCACTAAAATCCATTGAAATCGCAGAAATTACAATCAGAACTGTCATCCTGTTAATAAGTGATCTACTAACAAAAAAATTCCATATCCATGACTGCGACTACACATTAACTCTTTTTCTCTTGCACTGAAATTATTACGGAGTGCTGTCTGATGTGGCAGGTGCTGTTTTTAAGTAACACATGGAATGCAGGACATTTTTTGTGAGGGAAAAATGATTCAGATTAATGTTAATACTAAAACTGTAGGTGTGAGGGAAGTTATGACAGTATGCTTAATATTGCTTGGGTCAGCAAATAAGGGGAAGGGAATCAGAGGGGGAAAAGAACTCTAAGAAAACTAACAGAAGAAATACAGCAGTTGTTTTTAAATTTTAGTCAGTCGTGTTGGTTACTTACTGGTGAGTTAATCAGACTGGCATAATCTGCTCTGAGGAATCTGCAGTATTGCTGTACGGTTTTGATGAGCTTTGATGTTAATTTTGTTACATTTAAGCTCTAGCCCACGTGTCATACAGCTCTGAGCCTTGGTGTGAAAACGCAGTGTTGCAACCCTCCAGAGCATTGCTTTTCCATAACTTGTGGTTCAGGAAGCTTGATTTCGATGCCTGGTTTGTCCAAGAAAATATACAGCAAGTGTCCCTCCTCTTGTCACGTCCTCTGGCCCTGGGATCTCTGTGGCTGCAGCAGAACAGCTCTGCTTGAGAGCGGGAAGGGGGAGCGGGGCTGCCGACATGTGCATTTCATTTCCTCCTGGTGACCAGGCGCTGGGTTCAGCCGTGTGGGTGGGATGTGGAGGAGCTGTAACCCAACCCTGCCAGCGTCAAAGATTCTCTGCAGTGCTTTCTTCTCAAGTGAGTTGTATATTTTTGCTTTAAAAACAAACAACTGATAAAACTTGGGCTCAACGTGGCTCGAAATGGAAACATGGTCTCCCAACCTGACCCCTGTGAAAGAGTTTCACATGTGCATCAGATGTGCAGAATGGTCTCTGGTGTGGGTGGAAATACTGAGAAACCCTCTGTGTGTCTGCAGTGTCTGAGCTTAGTTTCTAGTGAGGGACTGGGAAGGAGGCAGGAGCCACGTGGAGCCACGGACGTTAATTTGGGGTGAACGGTAAGAAGGCAGGAAGAGAAACCATCCTGACAGCACGCGCTTTCTGCTGGAAGTTACAAGGCTTTTTGTTTTCTTGAGTTGCTGCCGTCACACTGAATTTGTTCACAGAGAATCTGTAGGCAGGAGAGTGGGCAGATGTTGGTGTCATAGCTGGAGAGGCTCTCGTTTGCACACAGCTACCCCAGCCACAGGTCCGTGCTGCCTGCTGCCGGCCTTGCCAGCCTCAGCTCCTGCTGGCTACAGGCTGCTAGCATTCACAGATCTACAGCAAAAAAAAGGGACACAGGATCTGCAGGGGTGACCCCGTGCACCTTCTGCTGTCCCCAGGAGGTTCTGTGAGGGCAATGAGAGGAAAAAGCAGGGGTGTGGGCTGCGCTTGGGATGGGCTTGGTCATCTGTACTGTGTGCAGTTTTGGTGCCACAGTATAAACAGAATCGTCAATGCCAAACTATTAGAGAGTGTCCAAAGGAGGGCGACACAGATGGGGAAGGGTCTGGAGGGGCAAGGTGTGTGAGGAGTGGCTGAGGCCTCCTCTTTGTGCAGCCCAGAGCAGCGGAGCTGAGCCTGATGGCGGCCGCAGCTCCTCACAGGGAATGGAGGGGCTCTTTATTATGCCTGGGAGATGTCAAGCTTTCACATTTGTTATCAAATGTGTTTATGGCATAGCCTGCAGAGCTGCTGAGTTTTTTAATTCACGTTGCAGCTTAAAAACTGCCCCAGTTGAGCTGGAGCTGAGACTCGCTCTCATGGCTGCAGGTCAGGTCCAATGAGCTCCTCCAGTCTGGCAGCTCAGCCCTGCCTGCAGTGAGAGGAAGTAGGAATGCTTATGAAAAACTTCCATAAAAACATTACAAAATCCGTAATAGTGTGTTTAAGATAAACAGGCCCAAAGTTCTCTGCAGGGGGTGACTTCAATTCATTTATATTTCTTCTGGGGCATTATGCAATTATTTTTTTCCCATGGATCTTTTGTTGATTTTTTGAATGCAGAGGAAGCTTCAGATATTTTCTCTTCTTTTTTTTTTTTAATTCTAAAATGAACCAAGCACTGACGTATAAGGAACAAAAATTCCACCAGGCACAGCAGTTATTTGAAGCTTATCTGGTGGTGGGAAATGAAGCTCTGTGGAGAAAAATGTTGGTGTCCCAGTTATCCACCCACCTCGTGCAGCTCTGCGTGGTCCCGGACTCACAATGGGTGTCCATTTTCTTCAAGTGCTGTGGTGGAACTGGAGCTTTCTGTAAATACTGGAGCTCTCCAGAGGATACCAAAGAGAAATGGGAATAGACTTACTTCTGATGTTTTTGTGTCATAACCCATAATACTAACACTCATCTCCCTCCTACACCCCTTTCTAAATATAGCAGCAGGGGAGAAGTCAACAACCATCATGCTAAATAGTACTGAAAGAATGTAAAACAGTCTAAAGTTCAGTTTTCATCATTCCTCCCTATAATTTTCATTACCACAGAACTAACCAAAGGAATCTCTCGTCAAAGAAAGAGAAGTGGAGCATGTGTTCCTCCTAGACCAGCCCACAGTGCCAGCTGAGTTACTGCTGACTGAGGAAAACATCTTCTTGGGAAGGCAGAGCTTTTGGGACTGTCTCAGATTGCTGATGGTACAGTTTGACTTCTGTTTAGACTAAAAATCTCAAATGAAGGGCTCTGCTTCTAGGAAAGGGGCTGCGGTATTTGTGCTGTTGATGCAAGACGAACAGCGCCAGAAAATCTGTTGTCTGAGCAGCATACATGGAGTAAAGTCTTCCCCAAGGATCACAGTCAGTTTAAATTGTTGATTATGACTAAAGCAGCAGCAAGAAACCTTGCTTTAAAACATTTTGCCTTGTTTTTGCACGTACTGCTATTTTCCTGAAGAAAATTAATTGTCATTGGCTTGTAAACAAAAAGACTTATTAGCATGTCACTACATATAATTTTGCAGTAGATTTTGCCTTTCTGCTATTTGGATGCACACAGTGTTTACATATCTAAGCTATTCCATAGATAAATTTACATTCTTATAGTCTAGTTTTTCCTTTCTTCTATGTTAAAAATGTTAAATAAACATTTAACAGCTGACTGAATGTATAGGTGCTGTTTCAACCTGCTTTTTGATGGAAGTTGATATTTTATTGATATCTCAGTTGATATTTTGAGTGACTGAAGGAGCTGGAGCTGTTTAGTCTGGGGAAGAGGAGGCTGAGGGGAGACCTTATTGCTCTCTTCAAACACCTGAAAGGTGATTGGAGCAAGAGCAGGGTTGGTCTCTTCTCACTGGTGACAGGATGAGAGGAAATGGGCTCAAGTTGTGCCAGGGGAGGTTTAGGTTAGATATAAAGAAAAAATTGTTTACAGAAAGGGTTGTTAAGCACTGGAATAGGTTTCCCAGGGAGATGGTTGAGTCACCATCCCTGAACGTGTTTAAAATCCGTTTGGATGTGGTGCTCAGGGACATGATTTAGTGGCAGGTTGTTAGAGTAGTATGGTTAGGTCGTGGTTGGACTTGATGATCTGGAAGGTCTTTTCCAACCTGAGTAATTCCATGATTCATTAAGAGCACATATATGAAATAAATCAGAAAAAAAGTTCAGCAAAAACATTTTGGCTTCCAAGTACCTGTTTTTATTCAAAGTAACTTATTTATTAGGTAAAAGCATTTTGCCAAGTGAGTTGAACTGAATAATTCCATTCATGTTTTTTTAAGACTTTAAACCAATGGGTCTCATCACAAGCTTTGATTTTTGTTTTGTGTAGGGTTGGAATCACAGAATCACAGAACTGTAGGGGTTGGAAGGGACTTCCAGAAATAGAGTCCAAACCCCTGCCAAAGCAGCTCCCTAGCCCAGGTTGCACAGGTAGGTGTCCAGGAGGGTCTGGAACGTCTCCAGATAAGGAAACCCTACAACCTTTCTGGGCAGCCTGTGCCAGTGCTCCATCACCCTCACACATCCTCATCCTCACATTTGTGTGGAACTTCCCATGCTTCAGTTTGTGGCCATTTCCCCTCGTCCTATCGCAACACACTGCTCAGAAGAGTCCGGCCTTTTCCCTTTTTCTCCTGCTCCTTACATATTTATAGACGTGGATCAGATCTCCTCTGAATCTTCTTTTGGATGAACAGACCCAGGTCTCTCAGCCTTTCCTCATGAGGGAGGTGTTCCACACCTTTTATCATCTTTGTATCCCTCTGCTGGACTCTCTCCAGGTGATCCCTGTCTTTTTTGTATGGGGGAGCCCAGGTACAGGAGAACTGGGCACAGTACTCCAGGTGAGGCCTCACCAGGGCAGAGTAGAGGGGGAGGATCACCTCCCTTGACCTGCTGGCCACGCTCTTTTTAACGCATCCCAGGATCCCATTGGCCCTCTTGGCCACCAGGGCACACTGCTGGCTCATGGCCAACCTGTCATCCACCAGGACACCCAGGTCCCTCTCCTCAGAGCTCCTCTCCAGCAGCTCACCCCCCAACCTGTACCACTGCATGCGGTTATTCCTCTCAAGGTGCAACACTCTACCCTTGCTCTTGTTAAACCTCAAGAGCACAAACATTCCTGCTTTTTTGCATTCTAAGTGGTTTAATCAAAAATGCCTGAAAATGAAAGAAAGAAAGAAAAAAAAGAGAGAATTTTATACCTTCAGAATAGCTATCAGACAGTCTATGGCTTTCTTTTATCTTCTCTAAAAGTGGCTACAGATGCTCAGCTATGTGATATCTCCCAGTTCATGGTTTGAGTTTTGTAACAGTTCTCACAGTAGAAATCATCATTTTTCTCTCCACCAGTCTGCTTTTTACAACACATTCAACCACAGAAAGCTAAGTTGATTTTTACATCAACCTTTCATGATGTGAAAAAAAACCCACACAACTCCATAGAATTGTTCTCTTCTGATTTTCTAGATTCTAAGCTGTACTCTACCAGTTCTTTAAAAAGTCATATAATCTTTTACATGAGCTCTTAGTATTTTTCTGCATGTGTATCCAGTCTTTCACACTGTGATCAGTCAGACATTTGGAAATTTATAGATATTTACCAAAGGGAACCAGAAGTGGACAAACTTTTCCATTGTACTCTGCAGATAAATGCCACAAATGTAGGTTTTTTTTTTTAATTTTTGTTTTTAATATATATATAGTGGCACATTTACTCCCTTGCAGAATCTTTGAATGTGAGTGATTAATGTTTTATTATCTCTGGTTGACTTCACTTGCCAGTTCAAAGTCTTGCAGCTAAACTTAGTATAACATGTAAGTAAAAGCTGGGACTCAGTGCCTCCTTGAACAGAGAAGGGAGTTTTATCTGATTGCATTCTTAACCCATCAAAAATAACAAAACCAAAATCCTAATGCTTTCAGGCATGTTAAGATGGTAAAACAGATTTTGGCACTCAGTTTCTGTCCATGTGTCTCCTATTTGCTACTTCAGGAATGCTCCATCTCATAGTACTATAGCTGACCTAGAGGAATTGGGTCCAGAGGAGGGCCATGAAGATGATCAGAGGGATGGAGCACCTCTCTCATAAAGAAAGGTTGAGGGAACTGGGCTTGTTTAGCTTGGAGAAGAGAAGGTCCCGAGGAGACCTCATTGTGTCCTCTCAGGACTTGAAGGGAGCTTACAGGCAGGAGGGGACCAACTTTTTACACAATCTGATAGTGATAGGAAAAAGGGGAATAGCTTTAAAATAAAAGAGGGAAGATTTAGGTTAGATGTTAGGAATAAATTCTTCACTCAAAAGGCAGTGAAGTGTTGGCACAGGCTGCTCAGAGAGACTGTAGATGCCCCATCCATGGAGGCGTTCAAGGCCAGGCTGGAAGGGGCCCTTGGCAGCCTGGTCTGGTGGGTGGCAGCTCTTCAAACAACCGAGGTTGGAGTTTGATGACCTTTAAAGTCCCTTCCAACCTAATCCATTCTATGATTCTATGAAGTCAGTCCTCTGCTAGGTCTTCCAGTTGCCTCTGTTAGATGATTATTTTATTGGTTCATCCATTATGAAGGCAATCTGTAGCAGATCTGTAGTTCAGCTCAGTTCAACCCAGTCTCAAGCCCAGGAAGGAACTGTTTTCATGCAGGGCAGTGGGGTTGCAATGGACAACCTCTGAACTTGGGCTCACTGTTACTGTTAATCACTGTTATTATTAATGTGTTAAGAATAATAGATAATTTTGGTACATGACCAGATAGAGGATTCCATATAAAGTCCATATATCCAGAAAGATGTATTTTATTTGAATTCTTAGAAAGTATATATGGTTTTAAAGTCATTTAGGATAAGTACATGTTGAAGAATTTGAACATGGATTTCATAATCATGAAAGTATTGAGATGAGGATTGATACATAGCTATAGTGGAGAGAGTTGCTGTGAAAGTGCTTATAATTAAATTCTTTCATCATAAGAAAGTTATTTAGAGCAGTATTATTTAGTGTATATTTAATGCCAATATGTGATAATTGATGTTAGTTATCTATATGCCTTTTATTTCTTGAAGACACAGGAGTGAAAAATTTGTGAATACAGGTGAAAGAGCTGCTACTTGAAGATTGGACATCCCCAGGAATGGGCAGGGCAGACTTCTTGAATCTCTGGTTTTACATCAGCTGCCCTTCCTCTGCTCCCTATCAATGGCAGCACAGGTCACACAGCTTGTGAGGAGATTCCAGTCAGAACACATTCAGGCAGTGCTTGACAAAAACCTCTCTGTGGTATGTCCAAGGTGTTGTCACTGCTATCTTCTAGTAATCTGCAGGAAAGCTTTCACTGCCAGACTATATCTGACTAGCAAGTTCTACTGCCAGAACTTTCATTAGGTCATGAGATACTGATATTTTTATGTCCCTGGAGCATGTGTGTTCATCATTGCTTTTTTGAGGTGCTGCATGCCCCCACGGCAAGAGGCTGTAAGAGCAAAAAAAAAAAAAGCTGTTGCACACTGGGTAAGAACCCAGGGCTTGGAGATGCCAACACAGCTACATTCTTGGAACAGGTACAGAGTTGCATGCTGCTCTTAGCTATACATTGCCTTGTGTTACTCAGAGATGAAATTTCACTTAAGGAAGAGAAGCTGAATTTTCTTGGCTTACATCAAATTAGTTTGAAAACACATAGAAACTCAGGGCAACTAATGCAGACTTCTGACAGTAAACGAGTACAGCACTGCAGACAAAGCAAGCATGCCCTACCAACCTACTGCTTTCAGATGTTCTGTTCTCTGCCTATGAACTTCTTGAGACATGAACAAAAACAGACTCTGACAATGTAGCAGAAAAGCCCGCAAAACTGCACAGAAAGATAGATGCCACAAGGTGCTTGCTGTCTGTCTTTCATAGTGTCTCTACCTTTTTCTCCACTATACACACTATGAGGGTGTATTAATTTGCTGCCTGGCTGCATGAATGGAAAGACACACAAGTCAAGGTCAAACCTGAACACTCTTTTCCAGGAAGGCCTGAAAAGCAGCCCTTCTTGGGAACTTCAGAATATTTCTTTTCAGCTCCTTTAACTGAAAAAGAAGAGGAAATAAAAGCTCGAGTCTACATTAATTAGCAGTCCATACTTACCCGACTATAGCAGAAAGCCATAGAGAAAAGTTGAAATGAACAAAAAACTTCCTAGTAGTACTGAAACACAGCGTGAACCCAAAGGAGACTTTCGGGGGACAAAGTTAAAATAAATAAATAAATTAATTAATTAAATAAAGAGGAAAATATTTCAGTAAAGTAAACAAATGTCACAAAATGAAAGTTGAGAGCATGCTTCTGAACAAGGGGTACTGGCATATCAGTAATTCCTTCAGGCCGATAGAATGTGTTCCCACTTCAAACATCTTTTGTGTCTGTACCTGTGCTGGCAGCCTTTCAAAGAAATCTCACACTTTTTTCCCTCCCCCTCCCGACTTTGCATAATAATTAGCATGTGAACATGCTTGTGATTTCTTCTTATTATTTTAATACAGCCGCATTGTAGAGCCTTCAGTGAAGTTCCCAATGTTACTGAAGGAGCCCTAGCTCCAGAAGGTATGTAGCATAAACAGACTGGTAAAACAAAGCACACATAGTATGATCCCTACTCCATGCAGGAAAAAGCATGGTACCAAGCAAATGTCACTTCAGAAGAGATTCAAGATCTTTTCAGCCAGTGCCCAGTGTCTAACAGCAGACTGCACCAGCTGCTTCATACACTGTGTAATAGAAGGAAAAAAATCCTGCAGTAAGAAGCATCATGTCCTCGCATTAGATTTCAACCTCGTTTTGAGAAGTTAGATACAGGTTTATTCCCTGAAGCACAGTTACAATCACATAATTCTGATTATTTTTGACATTCACACACACACACACACACACACACACATATATACAATCTCTTTCTTGAATATTAAATTAGTTCTTTGCTCTGACACAGTTTCTACAGCAGCCCTCTCAAGATACATCCACACGGGTGACTTCAAGCACCTGAATAGTCTTAATGAGTTCAAATGCATGCAAGATAGATCACACAGGTGACTTTGGGGACAGGGGCTACAGTTTTGCCCAGCATGGTTTACAAAGTCTGGGAAACTGAACATAGGTCTCTCCAGCTCCAGCCTCTCCCTGATTTAAAATTACAATCTCTAGGAGGGATGAACAGTAATCTGAAAGTCCTAAAGCTGCAAAGGAAAGGAAAACAAAATTAAGCATTTAGTGAATAATGCAAAATATGAGAAAATAATGTAAGAGATGGGCGTGATGGAAATACCTTTCCTGAGGCTAAGTGAGTATTGATGTATTTCAAACCCATAAACATATTTGTGCATGTTCCTGGATGAAAAGGAGCAGGGTGGAGTTCTAGGTTGTGTTATTACGTCTCTTTACACGTTCTTATTTATTGCTTCACAAGCAAAGACAGAAGCAGACATGAGTAGCGTGTTCCTCTTCTCCCTCTGATCTGGGATTAGTGACAGACATGTCAAGATTTCTCCATCCTTCTGACTATTTGATGATAGGGAAAAAAGATGTCTCATTATCACTCATCCGTCTAACTCCTTGGCTTTGGAAGCATTATTAAAGGGAGCTAATTCAAGAAGAAATAATTGGAAATCAGGTTTGGGAAGTAATTTAATGGGAAGAGGGGGAAATGAAGAGAGAAGGAATCAGTCACAGGGAACCAACCTAGATTCTAAATTCAAATTCAAGTGTAATTTTACTTTAGCTACTTCTTGCAGATCTGTCCTCCATCCTGGCAAGGGGGAATGACCTTAAACTGAGACAGGGGAGGTTTAGGTTAGATATTAGGAGGAAGTTTTTCATACAGAGGGTGGTGACACACTGAAACAAACAGGTTGCCCAAGGAGGTTGTGGATACCCCATCCCTTGAGGCATTCAAAACCAGGCTGGATGTGGCTCTGGGCAGCCTGGTCTAGTGACTGGCAACCCTGCACATAGCAGGGGGCTTGAAAATAGATGATTATTGTGGTCCTTTTCAACCCAGGCCATTCTATGATTAATTCTATGATTCTCATTCTCCTTGGAAGCTAAAAGGAGACTCATGCATTGGTGGTTGTTTCAGAAGTCATGGGGGCAACAGCCAACCTTTGAGAGTGAAATATTTTCTTTCAGGTTGTACAGCCACTCATAATCTACAGCCACTCACTTACAACATGTGTATGATTTCTGTACAGAGTCCCTGCCTCTGACACAGCCTACGAGGGAGGGTATGTGAAGAATATACAGAATACACGGGGAAGAGAAAGGAGGGTAGGCTGATCTCTAACAGTTTGTTAGCAGTTCCAATTCAACATTTATTTTCTTCAGTGGCACAGGGCTCTCAAGGACTGTGGCAGTTTGAGTGAAAGCAGTACTGCATCCCACTGAAGAACTCCGTGACCTGTGAAGGAGAGGACACCGCAAGAACGTGCTATCTAGATCGCCCACTGAAAGGCACAGGTGAAGAAACACAAGTGCCTCAGCTCACATCAACGGAGGGGAGAGCCGGGCCCCCAAGGGACAGCCATTATGCGGCACCGCCTCTTTCGCATCCTTCCCCAAGGTACACGCTGGTGAAGCTCATTAGCACTGCAGTCTTTTCACTTAGGGAGAATATGAATATTGGAACACCGCGTTGAATTTTAGAGGGAAATTCTTCACTGTCTTCCTGATAGAACAGCTTTTGGGGACTGCCCCAAGGGCTTTGATCCTAAAACACTTACCTGTTAGCACTAGAGCAGTCCCATTGACTTAAATGGAACTAATCAAGTGCTCAAATTCAAGTGTTTGCAGATTAAGACCTGCGTTTGTATTTTCAGATCTTATCTACAGAAGAAATTGCACCCATTTACCCGAGTGCTTTTATAAACACGCCTTTATTTAAATGAACGCGAATGGGGCCGCCATTCGCAGAGCGGCACGGAGCCCACTGACAGCTCCCAGCCGCCAGTCACTACGGTGCCAAACATCCGCTGAGGGCGGGCAGAGGAGCTACACTCGTCTCGGCGGGGCCGGGGCACGCAGCTCCGGCCGAAAGGCACGGTCGGCCCCGCGCTGCAGCCCGGCCCCCTTCCTCGCCCGCCCCGCGGCTGCTTCCCCTCCTCCTGCCCGCGGCAGTCCCACTGCAGGCGCCGCTGGGGCCGCTCGGGGAAGGTGCGTGTTTGCTCCCCTCCTTCTCTTCCTCCTCGTCGCAGGGAGCCGAGCGGGGAGGGACGGGAGGCCGAGGGAAAAGCTTTGCCCGGGCTCCTCGGCCTGGCTGGGGGAAGGAAGGCCGCCATCACGAGGCCTTGTCCGGGCGCTGCCTTGTGCCCTCCTCTAGCTGGGCTCCCCCGAAATGGCGCCCTGCATTCCCCGTGCTGGGTCAGAGCCCTGAGCCCGGCCCTTCCTTGTCGGGAGGACAGATGGCTGTGTGCTGGTGGCTCCCGCCTCCTTCCCCTCGGAGGAAATTAAGAAATGCGTCGATGTTGAGTTGTAGTTGGTCACAGCCACGTGCTTCAGGGATGTATGGTCGGTCCAAGGTGAGGCATGGCTGCTCAGGGCTGTCCTAGAAACAGCTGGGTCTGCGAGAACGCTGCTATGTTGAAAAACATCACCCTGCACAAAACTCACAGATATCAGACAGTAAATCGCATACTTGGTTATGCTTTACGTTAACGTTATGATGAAGAAATCCAAGCATGGAAAATGGCATAGTGCTTCTGAGTACTAAGTTCTAGTAGCTACTGCCATTTAGGTTTGCTTTGGCAGGGCCTCTTTCTTCAAAGACTGCTTTTTTTCCAAGTTGATGTAAAAGAGGAAAGTATGAAAGAGAAGGAGTTTTATATGCATATATAAAATTATATACATACTTCATAGAACTGCTAAATATATGAAAGAAAAATGAGATAAAAAAAAATCAACCCTGAGTTCTGCAAGCTGAAACAGGTTTTATTTAAGGAAGTATTAGATGTGGAGGAGCTTTTCAGTCTGGTGGCTGTACCTGACAAGTTACAAGTCTACTCTTGAGTAATACTGAAGAGAAAGTTCAAAATACGCGTGTTGGATTTATGTTTAATTGATGATGGCTTGCCTCTGCCTTCAAGCTACAGCATCTTGGGACCTGACTTTTCCAGGTGCTGAAAGAGTACCCAGAAGGCTGCTCAGGAAGGGCCATGCACATTCGCCAGCTGGAATCCTGATTTTGTGGTTTTGTAGTTTAAAAAAAGTTGCCTGCCTGGTTTTCATTCAGTTCAAAATTAGATTAATTTTTACTGTTTCTGGAAACTGTTGCACATCTGGTTGCCTTTTTGTATTGAAGCACGATAAGAGTGTATTAATCTGTTGATGAGAGGGGAGTGCGTGGGTGTTTTCTGCTAGAGAGCAATCCTTGCTATGACTGGAGAACAGATTCCCTGCGTGGGAATGAAAGGGCTGTTTACATCTATGTCTTTGTTTAGAATGTACCTTTTCTTGCCTGAGACAGTAAGGTTTAAGCCAGGATGACAGAGGTTAGCCTTGGTTTTGCTTTAGTTACTTTTACGCAAGGACAAAAGCTTTTGTTAAAAGTCATTTTCCTGCTTGTCTTCTGTCACTCCTTAGAACACCTTCCAGTCTTTTCTGATGTTCCTTCTGTTAGATTATTATTTTGAATAAGTTCTACAATGCATCTTTCCCCAAAGAAACCTTGCAAAGCCTACTGTATCTGTGAGAAGGTCTGAAGTCGTTTCCTTGTAAACTTTGACTCATTTCTTCAGATGCATCTGCTCTATCTTAAATAGCATGTTTGAGTTGTGCTGTACAATCAGCGTTGCTTTACTCAGCTTCAGACTTTTAGATGAAGTCTGTACAGATAAACTTGGATCAGAGCTTCTGCAGCTTTTCAGCTTCATACTAAGCCTTTGTCTTACTCGATCTTGTTTCTTGACGTTTAAAATACATATAATTCTTTTGAACAGCAGAACAATAAGATACTAAATCAGATAAGAAGAGATTGCAAATCTGGGCTGAGGAAGAACAACCTGGCATTGACCTCTGTTGGGAGACATCTGTCAGTAAAAGCTCATATAAATTCTTTTTTGTTTTATGACATGGTTTTGAAAATGCCTGCATGTCTATAACACCAGATCGGGAAAGGAAACGACTTATCGCAGCCTCTTATGGTTGATACAATTGCATAAACTCATAATGCTCATGGGATTCATTTATCTATCCCTGCTATAACGTATAAACTTTCTTGTTTTAAGATTGAAAACTTCATCTTGTCATTTATTCCTTCCTTTCCAGTTGTGGGAGGATGAAAATGAAGGATGGCAGTACATCTAAAAGATAGCAGCTGCAGGGGTGAAATATTTTGCTTTAAAAAGTACTTTGAGTGTAGAAATGTACAAAACGATTACAATCTTGAAGTTCTGCAGTTCTTTCTGTTCTGTCTGGACAGGAAATATTATCTGTCAAAAACTGCACTGTGGTAATCTTTCACGTTTTTGTTACCAAATGTCTGCAATAATCTCAAGGTACTGAAATAAATGTATATTCTTTCTTCGTTTGACCCCTCAGTCACTTACATTTTTCACTCTGATGGCAGTAGTGAATTGTTGCTCTGATTTGTAGTCTAAATGCCAATTACTTGGTTAAGTCAGAAGTTCTGACAGTCTGTGGAGAATGCTGTACTCTTTGTTGTTTTGGTTTTACAGTAGAAGACAAAACTGTATGTCAGCTTGAGAAAAATGTTAAACTCATTAGCCTGTAGTTTTAAAAATGGTATGATACTTTGGGTATTGTGTTCTTACAGGAGGAATGATTTTATTATTTTTATTTTTTGTGAGACTGAGAGAATGTAGCAGTATTGTTTGTTTTGTTTTAAATGGTGAGTATTGAGACACTCAGCTCATTTGGATTTCTTATTTCTGTTCTGATATGAAGAATAGTAATACTCTCTTAGAGTCATTTAAATCTGGTTAACATAGATCTATTTGAAGAATTTTCTTCACAGTGAGCATGAGAGAGAAAAGTGAAAATCCCTTTAGTATTGTTGCTGCCAAATAGGGATTTGGTTGAAGTATTCAGTGAGCAGGTATTTGGATGAAAAAATATCTCTTCAGAAGCTGTTTCTCTTTAGTACACGATGCTGTGGAAAAAGATCTGCAACCTTAAAACCTGACTGCAAAAGAAAAGAAAAATTGTAGTCGAATTTATCTCAATTCTTAACGTGCCAAGATGAATTCTAAATCGAGGTGCTGTATGCAATAGTGAGAAAAAGATAATCTCAGGTAACATATCGTAGACGTTTCTTATGTTATAGGGAATACAGACGAAGCAGAACTGTATTTAACTTGCTCAGCTGACCATCCTGAGGCATTTGCAACTGGTTCAGGATTTGCCCAAACCTATTTTGTGACCCCACTGATTTAGCTTTTGTGTCTTGTGAAGCCCATTTTAGTATCAGTTCAAGAAAACAGTTTTCGTTTTTAGTCTATTCGATTTGTCTTTTTATTTCTTCTTTTTATTTTAAAATTTTTCAGTTGCTGGTTACGATGTCTGATCTTTTACTCAAATGTAGCAGTAGTACGTCTCCTGCTGCAACATTATGTATGAAAGGGAATGAGATCACTCCTCCCTCATTTTTCTAGCTTTCATCTGTGACTTGTATGTTGATATCCTGTGTCTTTAATTTCTGTATTACTTTTTTTTTCAGATGAGGCACTTGACTAAATTTACATAAGACAAGTGAGTTGAAAGTAATTTGGTGTTTCAAGTAGCCCTACAAAAGGCACTTACGTAATATTGTGAGCGTGCCAATGGACATTTGAGAAAACAGTGTGCTTTTTTGAGGCTTTAAAATGAGATCTGAGGCTGTAGACTCAGTTGGGAGAGTTTGCACTTTTTTTTTTTTAATCCATAGCTGTTGAAAACTAAAGCATAAATATGATTTATCTGAAATGGTTTTCCTTTCTACTCTCCACAGGTTTTGAGGTTAGCATTGCTGATCGTGTCGATTCTTGTTGTTCTGAATGATAGGGCTTACCCTCTAGGACTCTCTGTAGTTGTGCTCTCCCATACAAAACCTGATTGTCCTTCCATGGAAGACTGCAAAAACACTTCTTGGAATTCTAGTCTGTTGAAATTCTTTGTTGCTTTGGAAGCAAAAGGTACCTAACTTGTTTCAGGTTGAGCATACAGTGCAGTGGGCTGTTAATGTTTCCTGTTACAACAACCAGCTAAGGCAGAAAAATGTATCACTAACCTCAGGTAATGTATTCAGCACTGGGAAAAATTGTAGAGAGCAGACAGTTTCTACCTTCTTGACACATTGTGAGATACCCTACAAGGAGAAGTCAACTCGATTTTAATTACTAGTTGAGTTGGGTTGTCTTGAAATAGTTGTTATGTAAAGAGTTATAGGGGGTGCTCAGAAGTAAATAAATAAGGTCTCTTGAGCAGGCAGGAAGAGTTCTGTGCATCTGCTCTGAGTTACTGCCTTGTCAAATCCAGCTGCAGCTGGATTTGAGCTTCCACCTCAGCAGCCATCCGTCCCTTTGCCCAAGGCTCTTCAATAGCAGAGGTGATGGGAGGAGCAGTTTTCAGGATGCTTTTCAGGATGTCTGTGCTGCCACAGTCCAACCTTGCTTTGAGTAGGACATCCTCATTTTCTCTTTGACAGTAACCTACTGGTGCTAATGCTAGTGATTAATTTGTGGAAACAGGAATGAATGTGTTTTTCACTGGATTGGTTCCCAGAACCAACTTGCTGCCTGACCACATGGGCAGTGTTCTGGTCTGAGTGAAAGGCAGATTGGAGGGCATAGCCACTGTAGCTATGACCTATATGGACTTAATCCATGACTGACCCAAACTTTTGTTGCGTAGTCCATTGGCTGTTAAAATACACCTGTGTTGATTTTAATACTCATTACTACCAACCTGAGATCTCTGATCCATGTTTTGTTTTGGGCTTACCTGTTACGACTAAAGGGAAAACTGACTGAAGGGTGGTGATGAACAGAAATCACTCCGTGGCCTTTTGTTTTCTGTTAGCAGCTCTCTCATTGCTCATAGGTCTAAGTTTTTGGCTCAGAATATTGCTTTTGAGTAAAGATAATCCTATTGACACAACAGCAGTGAGTTCATAAGCGAGCAAGACTTCATGCTTTCTGTAGAATGGGAATTTTGGCACAGCTGG
Organism: Cyrtonyx montezumae; assembly: GCF_038088225.1. Classification (NCBI taxonomy): domain Eukaryota; kingdom Metazoa; phylum Chordata; class Aves; order Galliformes; family Odontophoridae; genus Cyrtonyx; species Cyrtonyx montezumae. The sequence goes on along the minus strand of NW_027072089.1, from coordinate 20,872,363 downwards.
AAATCCTGATGTATTTTTTTCTTCCACGTCATGCTCTCCTGTCTAATGTTATTTGTACTTTAACAGTCTGTGAAAATTGCATTATGGTTTAAGCTTTTAAGCTTTTAAGGTTTAAGCTGAAAAAAGTTAATGTGTGCTTTAAGCTTTATTTGAAGAGATATCTGTTACCAATGGTGATACATCCCATGTTTCTTTGATCTAAATCATATGGCAAATTTTATTTAAAGTAGGAGGATAAAAAGCAAACATACAAAGTGAGGCCTGTTTTGGTGACCCTGATCTGAAGTCAGAAGATGAACCCAACAGCTAAAATCCATTTGGGCTGTATATATGTGTCTATGAAGCATATCTGGATTTTATATGCTCATTTGTTTTTCTGAAACCAGAGCCATTTTCTGGGATTATGGTGCAGCCTTCCCAGCAGCCTTAGCACTGAGTTATACCCCACACTCTTGTCAGACTCACTGCCACGCTTTTGCAGGTCTCAAATGTTCACAATGTCAGGGAAGTTATTGTGGGGGCAGAAACAGGCATTTCATTTTCTAAATGTTGTCTATTCACACGCTGCTTTATTTCCTGTGATGTTTCCTCATTATGGTAGTGCTAGAAGATGTGGCACATCTCTTTAGCTTCTCACTGGCTGGTTGGTTTTAGAGTTAAATGTATTTAGATGTTTTCTGAAAAGCTAGAACGTGCAGCCTGGTCAGCAGTATGAAAACAGGAGTGGGAGCATGGGAAAGTTCCTCCTTTGAAGAATGTTACATAAAAATAACTATTGTGAGCTTATCACTATGTGAACTGTTTCTAAAAAAAAAAAAAAAAATATGCATACTGGATAAATAATAATAATTAGAGTATGCATCTTGTACAACCATCCAAAATTAACTAAATAAAGCATGCTGTCTAATGTCTCCTGTCCTGGCAGAGAAGTGGCGTAGAAAGGATGAAAGCTGGCTAATACTAGCCTTGCTCTTGGAAAACATTTTCAGCTATGGTGAGGGAACAGCTGGCACAGAGAGTCGCTGGAACTGTGAGTGGAGGTCTGTGTGAGCTCAGCTGCTCTTCTGAAAGCAGGAGTTAGGAGTAGGAAGAGCTTTAATCTGTGAATGAAATAGGAAAGGCCATTTAAGAAATGCAGGCTTTTTGCTGACTTTCCTACTCTCCAGATGGACCTAAGTATGCTGTGTTCAACAAGTAGAGCTGTGGTAAGCATGAAGTAAGGGTTGTAGGGTTAGTGCTGACCTGTGCAAGTGGATAACTGGGAAGTTGCTGGAGAGCAGGATTGATCCCTGCTTCATTGACCAGAGTTCTGCAGAGGCCCTGGCCTGGCTTCCGGATGGTTTAAAAGAACATTCTGAGGAGTGATCCTCATAGGAAATCATCCAAGTATGGGCAAATGTGGTGAGATGGTCCTCCTGAATGGAATGCTGCTTTATCTGAAAAGAAAAAACATGTTTTTCTTTTTTGTCCACTTCTGAGTGAAAGTTCAGTTGTAATTTTATGCAAACCCCACCTGATAATTGTCTCTGTTTGTGAGCTAATACACGTGATAAAATGTGAACCACAATATATGCAACTAATTCTTAAGTGATAACTTATATATCCTCCAGTATCAGTTTCATTTTAATTGGCACTTACATTTTACTTCATGAAGTAGTTTGCGTCATCTGTATTCGCTGAAGGAGCACCAATGTGAGTTTCCTTATTGATGCTGTGCATAAAGCCCTCAAATTTTGTATGTGTGTGACAGGGCAGGTGGGTGGTTTTGAAGACCACCGTTTTTTAAAATTCATATAATTATAGAATTATAATCATAGAATGTCCTGAGATGAGAGAATCATCAAGTCCAACTCCCTACTCCTCACAGGACCACTCAGCATTCAAACCCAGTGTTTGAGAGCAGTGTCCATGCCCACCGCCCTCTGGTGCAGACCCTGTCCCTAACCCCCACCCACCCCTCCCCAACACAGCTCCATGCCATTCCCTCGGGCCCTGTCACTGTGAGGAGCTGCAGCCGCCATCAGGCCTCCCCTCAGCTCCTCTGCTCTGGGCTGCACACACCCAGCAGCCTCAGCCACTCCTTGTATGTCTTCTGATTAATTAATCCTGATGTCCCTATGTGCTTCCTGAGCTCAGGTGCCTTTGTTTACCTGTGCCTACTGTATCAATAGCAGCAGTGGGAACTTTCTCTAAAATGACCAGTTTAAGAACTTCTTTGGAGTTTGGGAGATGACAGATGATAGTTTTGCATTGCACCATCTGACAGATGCAGCAGTATTTGAGGCTTAGGAGGAAAGCTTTAGCTGTTTTGTATCCTCCTGTTCTTTTTTGGCATTGTTGAATCTCTAAGTATTATTGGTCAGGTGTGGTATTGAAGTCATGTCAGTGCAAAGACAGAGAGATGTCTTGACATAATATTTGCAGAAGGAGTGTTGATTACATTCTGCCTTGAATAGTGTTGCAGATGCTATGAAGTGTGTGCCAGGTGCTGTAAAATGTGTGCCAAAAAATGTCATGTATGTATACCTACTCAGCTCCAGTTTGCCAAAATCAGTTTTCTCCCTAGACATGATGCTGAAGTACAGTATTAGCTTTTGTACAGTCATGTTCAAGGAGCTGAGTCAAACAGAGGGTACCACAGATAGTCAGACAGCTAGAACAAAGCACCCCTGAGTATTTTAGAGAATGGATCTCCTTTTTCTAATACCACGAAATTCAAATAACTGTGTTGAGAAAAAGCAGTTTCATGGTTCACTAAACCACTTTCCTTCTCACAAATATTTCTTGCCATTTTGGAAAGCCGTTTCTGGTGTAGCTCATAAATAAGTTTTTGCATTGGAGCTTTTTTCACTTATTCTGTAGCTGCTGTTATATTTGTGCATACATGTTCTGCAATACCTCTGCAGATGCATCTGTGCAAGATCAAGACATTTATTTTTGCTTGAAGAGTTACTCGTATTAACAACATTGTCTGAAATATATTACAATACAGCAATTCTGTGACTTTTGGTCTTCTTGTAAGAACTTTATTGATGAGAATTTGAAAAGAAAGCAAACAAGCAAAAAAATATTTCCTGTAACTGATGGTTTCGAGTCTCTTTGAAAATGCTGTTGAGGGGCAATGGCTAATGATCTTGAACTTGAAAACTATATGCATAATTTACATTTAATGTTAGAGATAATAATTATATAGTGTCTTAATAAAAAGCAGATGTGTTTTCTATTAAGTGATACTGTTAGTCTGATGCTACCATAGTCAAATATTTTAATTTAAGTGCATGAATGGTACGTCTGTGTACTGAGAAATAAATACAACCCTCTAAAAGATGCTTTAGACAATCTTAAATCCACTTTGAACATCTGCTCAGGTTTATGCTGTTACTTTTGGCTGCTTTGTATGGAAGTTTTCTCTGTTTTTGGTCTTCTGCTTAGGATGTTAATTCATTAGATGGTATTAAAGTATTAAGAAACGGGTGTTCATTCAGGTGTCAGTTGTTGTTTGCGTCCCAACACTGTGGTCCTCTCTTTCCCATCAAAAAACAGAGGACCTATGACATGCTGCAGCTAGAAGTTACAAGATGTTTGTTTGAGTATTAAATATTCAAAAATTAACTTCTTGATTTTGCATTGATGTACTTTCATGTGAAAATTTTATGCATCTAGCCTTCCCAGTCTCTATTTTTCCATCTTAAGATTTTGACTCCACAGAAAATTTTGGACACTTAAAGTAACATTTTCTAACCTGCAGCAGCTCAGTAACAGCTCAGTGTAAACTGTTTCTGCACATCACCTCCATGCGGAATCCTCTGAGTCACCGCATAAGAATTCTGGATAGAAACATGCAGCTGTGTTAGTGTGAATAAAGTAAATGGAGAACACACTTTGTGAAATACTTAACACCAGCAGACTGGATACTTTAATTGTTCAGCAAGGACAAGTGCAAGGTGCTGCATGTGGGTGGGACAGCCCCAGGTATTTATTTATACAGACTGGGGGAAGAACTCCTGGAGAGCAGCCCTGTGGAAAAGGACTTGGGGGTCCTGGTGGATGAGAAGCTGGACATGAGTCAGCAGTGTGGGCTTGCAGCCTGGAGGGACAACTAAATCCAGGGCTGCATTTAAAAAGGGGAGGCTAGCAGGGAGAGGGATATGATTGTCCCCCTCTATTCAGCTCTTGTGAGGCCCCATCTGGAGTACTGTGTCCAGCCCTGGGGCCCCCAGCACAAGAAGGACCCAGAGCTCTTCAAATGGGATCAGAGGACTGGAGCAGCGCTCCTATGAGGAAAGGTTGAGAGAACTGGGCTTGTTTAGCTTGGAGAAGAGAAGGCTTTGGGGAGAATTCATTGTGGCCTTCCAGTACTTTGAAGGGAGCATATAAACAGGAGAGGGAACAACTGTTTACATGGGTTGATAGTGATAGGACAAGGGGGAACGGTTTTAAACTAAGACAGGGGAGATTCAGGTTAGTTGTTTGGAGGAATTTTTTCACTCAGAGGGTGGTGATGCACTGGAACAGGTTGCCCAAGGAGGTTGTGGATGCCCCATCCCTGGAGGCATTCAAGGCAAGGCTGGGTGTGGCTCTGGGCAGCCTGCTCTAGTAGTTGGCAACCCTGCCCATGGCAGGGGGGGTTGAAACTACATGATCATTGAGGTCTTTTTCAACCCAGGCCATTCTATGATTCTATGAGAAAGTTTTTGCGATGCTCAATCAGAAGTCTTAAATACATCTTTAAAAAAATCAGTTTGGGAAGTAGAATTTCTTGACTCAGAAAAACAGGAATTGCCACAGTGAGACTTGCTTGTGTCGGCATTTGTCACTGTTCTCTCTCTGTGACAGGTGTATGTACTCCGTGCTATATTCTTTTTATTTTGTTTTGACTTTGATTTCCTGTTGACTCTTTGTAATATGACCGTATGCCTCACTGCAGAAAGCTTTTGATGGCTCTTCTTTGTGGGGTCAGCAGAGGGAGATTGAATGGCCTTGCAAATTGAAATGTATTTTGTGGTGTTACTGAGTTGGAGATGTCACTTTTGGTTTCCTCCCCTTCCAATTACTTATGCATTTTGTCTGTTTGTTCTCAGTTTTCAATGGTGTGCTTACCTCAGAAGTATATGTGGTGGCACTGTGGACCTGATCCAAACTGGGCCTGCTCACTGCCTCTTGAAAACATTTATAGTAATAGTTTAGTTAACTATTACTGACTTAATATATATATATATATATATATATACTTAATAGTAACTGACTTTTTTTTTTTTTTTCCTGCAGTAGCAAAATTGTTGAATTACTTCTTGACTCTTAAATGGCAGTGAAAAATAATTAAATGTTAAATCTGGAATCAGAACCTCCTCGTGCCTAGCAGCTGTACTGATAAAAGTAGGCAAATGTGTGCTGTGCTGGGGAGTAGTTCTGGCTAGGAAATGGTACTGACACTTTCCTGAGCTCTAGCTTTGCAAATGGATTTCTCAAAATTGGCTGAATTAGCTTTGTGTCAAACTCTTTGAGTAAAGAATATTCATTTTGTTTACAGTCTTTTCTTGTTTCTTTCACTTAGACATTTTAACCTTTTTTTTTTCTTTCTACACTACTTTGGCATGGTGGCCCCAGCTGTACTTCGCCATGGAGCAATAGCAATTTATTTGTGATGCTAATACATTGAAATACAGTATGATATTTGAGCGCTAGTATTATGTCCTAGTGAACATGACAAGATCATGAACAATGTACTTCATAGCATGCCTCATTTAAATTAATGTATTTTCCCACTCTTAATATGAAGAAATTAATGTATGCATCCATAGCAGGAGCAATGTTTGATGCTATGCCCTTCCATATAGTTGTATTTACAAATTCACTCTTGTTACTCTGGAAGAAGAAGGCCTGGTGGGCATATCTTGCAATAAGGAGATAGAGGACTAGGGTATCAGCTTTTTAGCAAGTCTAGCAGTGTGTTCATCATATTTGTATGCTTCACAAAACCCCTTGAATGCTGTTACTATGAGAATATGATGAAGACAATTTTTCTTGTGACTAAAGAGAGACTGTGTAAAGAACAAGGATATTCAGATAAGTTACAGTTATTTTAATCAGGAAATTTTATTTATTAATATTATTTCAGCATAATCAGCAATGCTGACCAGTAATATCTTTTGACTTAATTGGGAATTGTGATGCTAAGTGCGTCTATAAAATAGGACCGTAGGTGGATGGAGTGAAGCTGCTAAAGTGATTGAATGCTTTAGAAAACATTTATATTTCTACTCTTTCTTTAAAACATTTAATAATGTGTATAATTTATTGTCTTAAAATGAAACATTTTATTCCGATGCTTTGTATATAGAGGAAAGTTACATATAGAAAAGCTAAGAGTGCAATGTACGTGGTTACAAAACCAGAGTGATACATGATGAATGTAATTGAGATTATCAGCTGGCATAACTCTCAGCAAGGCCAGATAGGTCACTTCTTCTGAAAACTTGATCTGACACACTCTGCCAATTTTACCAGTTTTAGTTTTGGCAAAATAAAATAAAATAAAATAAAACTCACAACCAACCTAGCCCATCAAGCTTTGTTGTAGTCAGCTTTAAAACTCTGACATGTAAAGCACACTCGTGTTCGGCTGGGCTGGTGTGGTGCTGGATTGCTGCTGGGAGCAGAGGCATGTGCTCAGGTGTGCCAGCTGCGTGGCTTTTTGATGGCTTTTGGCTTCTTCAGGGCTTGGGGGCCAGCTTGCAGCAGTGACTGATAGACTTGTTGCTGTTGCAACTGGAGCCAAACAACCTTCTTTAACTTCCATCCATCAGCTTTAGCAGGTAATGCTGTCCAGTGATGTGGACCAGTCACACCTGTTTTAGGCTTTGCCCTGATGTAGGGTTAGTTGTCCTGGTATGTGTTGCATCTTTTGGTCTAATGCAATCTGCTTGAATTTTATTAAAATTCAGAAGGAAAATATTCAGTGTTAGAATTGCAGGAATAATTTAACTGTAAATAAAGGATGTGAGATGTCTTGCTAAAGGCAAAAAGTTCAATCTGAACATGTCTTTTTGTTCTAAAGGCATTCACAATCAAGAAGTGTTCTCTAAATTAATAAGAGGCCACTATGTTTTTGTCTTAGAAGGGATGTACATGAGTGTATTTTTTTTTCATCCTTCTGTGTCTGAAGACAACCTCTCTTGTTTTGTACATTACAACAGTACTTAGAGTTTGGAAGATGGTTTATGTTCCTCAAAAGTTGAGCATCAAAGTATCTCTGTTTTGTTACATTTTGATTTGTTTGTCCAGCATCATCTCTCTCCACTCCATTGTCATTCAGTGCCATCAGCTGATGTTGGCTGCATGCTTTGGCATTCAGTGTAGGTGGTATGAACAACATGGTGCATTTCTTTATTGTTGTTTTCTACCTGTCTTCCTTCAATTGTTTCTGTTCTGTTCTGTTACTTTTGTCTAAAAACCCCACTGAATCCTTGTCTTTTGCCTCTGAAATGATACTCTCTCTTTTGAGAACTGTATTTTAAATACTTGTTAAGCATCAGCTGCTGCATGACGTATAGGTGTTGTGCCTGTGTTCATGTCTTAAAAAAAATTGTCTTGGCTGCCACAGCTTCATGGGGAAGTTGCAGAATGGTTTCTGTAGCTTCACAGATAGGGAACTGCTGTGGGTTATGGTGTGGCCACAAACTGAAGTTCTGCACAAATGTGTGTGGGAACTTCTTCCCAGCGCAGTGACGGAGCAGTGGCACAGCTGCACAGAGAGGTGGTGGAGTCTCCTTCTCTGGAGATGTTCCAGACCCGCCTGGACGCCTACCTGTGCAACCTGGGCTAGGGAGCTGCTTTGGCAGGGGGTTGGACTCCATGATCTCTGGAGGTCCCTTCCAGCCCCTACAGTTCTGTGATTCTGTGTGATCCTTCAAGATTGCTATCTTCCTCTTGAACAGCATCTCCTGAGTAGGCTTATAGCAAGGTACCTGTTGCTATTCTGAGGCTTGGAGGTGTGGGGAGAGTTAAATGCAGTTCCTTTCCACTTCCTTCCTGTGTTAAGCTGTAGTAATTCCTGCACAGAGTGTAAATAGAGCATAAGTGTTTTCTTTTGCTGGATGAGGAGCTGCAGTTGTGGTATCACTAAGTGCATTTGGGCTTTCTCTGTTTTGATCTTTATCTCTCTTTTAAACTTCCTGTTGTGATGTGAAGTCAGTATCACTACCTGGTTATACATCCTTATAAACTGTGAGGTCATACTTAACTCTTCAAGGATTTTGGATATATCTTAAATTACAGGAATGACAATGGTTCTTCTGAAGCCAGTAGGTTCATAGGTTCATAAGGTTGGAAAGGACCTACAAGATCATCTAGTCCAACCATCCTCCTATCACCATCCCTACCCACTGAACTACTAAATCAAATCCCTTAGCACCTCATCTAAATGCTTCTTGAACAGCGCTAGGGATGGTGCCTCAACCACCTCCCTAGGCAGGCCATTCCAGTGCCTGACCACTCTTTCAGAGAAAAAATGTTTCCTCAAGTCTAATCTAAATCTTCCCCGGCGCAACTTCTGGCCATTCCCTCTCGTCCAGTAAAAGTAGAACAGCTCAGGATTTGATGTTTACTCTGGAGTTTTAGACTTTGAGGTCAAATATGCTAAGATTTGGTATTGTATACAAAGTCCTGTATCCATACTGTGTTTTACACTCTTCCTTTCCTTAGCTTTAGACATAAAAAGCTTATTTTAAGGACTTTGTAACACGAATGATAATTTTGACTGTGTGTTTCCAAAGCCAAGATTTTTAACTGATTTGGAATGAAGTGTTCTCTCAGATGAGGAGTCTTAACAACTCTGGAAGAGCGGTCTGAGAAATGTCTGCTTTCCTGCTTTACTCTTCAAGATTATAAAGCATTTTTGTTTTCTTTTTCCCTTATCTTTCTAAGTGTTGGAAGAACTCTGTGATTTTATTTCTAGGCAGAAATCTCCTCCTCACTTTGCAAGCCCACCTAACCTTCTAGCCATTCTACTCCACAGCTGTCACAACAAACTTTCTTTCAGATGCTCTTAACTGTATCAGACATCACTGTGCAGCATGTGAGTTTGTTACCCTGGGGCTTTTCAGTCTATTCTAATGTTATCAAACTCACTGTGTGATTTCAAGCTTTCCTACATTCCTTGGAGGAAAATCAAATGGTACATGGTTAGGAAACCGATAGATACTTTACAGATTTAGCAGACAGTTAGAAATGACGTGGCTAATATCCTTAATTTATTGTTTTTTTTTCTTCCCCTCATTTCCCATAACCATGACTCTTGTGAAGTCTTTGCATCCTTTTGTCTCTGTTTTCAACTGGGATTTTGGGAAAACTTTGCCACGCTGAAGCAGAAGCATTGCTTTCCTTCCCTCTGCCCCTCTTTCAGTCATCTGATTGTTGGAGATACAATTCTCAGCAGATACTTTTTATTTTAATCTTTTCTGCCACAATTTTTCATTTGTTACATTTAAGTAATTTGTATTGTAATGATTGTGATGGTTATAACAAAGGTTATCTGTTTACAGATCAGGTGGGCTAAGGTTGTTCTATATAATGGTACCAGAAAAGATGAAGTTCCCAATGATCTTGCCCTTTAATATCAAAGAGAATAGTTAACTGTGGACAACAGACAGTATGTTCAAGCATCTTTAAAGTAGCTGCTTAGCTACTATTAAATGTATTTATTACACTGTCTGCACAAAGAAGGTAACATGCTGTGCATTTTATTCTCTTATAGTACTCATGGGAGCTGGAAAATACTTCTTCCTGCCTTTCCTGCCTCTACCTTTTCTCCCCTATTTTTTTTTTAATACTTTCAGCTTGTGTTTATGGGTCCATTTCATTTTCTGAATAACAGATCTAGGCTGGAGGAGGTATCTTCAGCTGTTGTAGTTCAAACCCACCTGCTTACAGAGTATCAGCTGCAGCACATTGCCCAGGCCACCTGTGCTCAGTGAGATTTTGAGTATCTCCACATACAGAGACATAACAGCCCCTTTGGGCAACCTGTTCCAGTGCTTGACCATCCTCACTATATAGAAGCATTTTCTTATGTTTAGATGGAATTTCCTGCCTTTCAATTTGTACCTCTTCTGACACTGGCACCACTGGGAAGAGCCTGGCTCCATCCTCCTCGCACTTCTCAATTCAGGCATTTAGAGAGTTTGCCTTCTTTAAGATCCTGTCTGCCCATTTCTGTCTTCACTCAGAGTGGCAGCACAACTCTTTCTCACATCAGACTTCCTAAATTTGTATCACCTTGACCCTACAAAGTCAGCACACTGTCCAAGCTTCCAGATCATTAATGAAGATTTTTAAGAGTGTTGGTCCAAATACTGGCTCCTAAGGGCCTCCACTAATTACTGGCCATTAAGTAAACTTTGTACCAATAATTATATACCTCTGAGCTTGTCTCTTCTGTCCATTTTCAACCACTGCAGTGCCTGCTTATCCAGCCCGTACTTCATCAGTTCCATAAGCAGATTCTCCTCCAATGAGGGCATTTCTTCCTTGCTCCAGACTTTCCCATTGAAACATATCTCTTATTTTCTATATTGTCTAGGAGCTGGAAGTCTGTATAACCCTCTTGGCTGGAGCCTTGAGCCCTTCTGAAGTCTCTGGAAAGACCCAGTTCATCTGCCATAAACATGCAGCGTCCAGACTGTGAATGACTGTTGATTCTGCTCAAAATGTCAGGAGGAGCAGTGGTGCTTCCTACTTCTTGCTTAATTTACCAGCATTCAGGAATCCTTTTTAAGAAGGGTTTGCAGAGACTGTGACAACAAATGTACTCTTCCCTCTGAATTAGCAGAGGTGTGATTGCTGTATTGCTGTCCAAGAGAGTATGGCATTACTTTACCCAGCAAGAAATGATTTGGCTGGATTTTGCTGCACTATTCAAGGAGGGAAGGATCTTTATGGTTCTATCCTTGTGTCTTTGCTCAAGATTTGAAATTGGTTACATGCTCTGCCACCGGGCAGTGGGAGGTAGTGAAATACTACTGGCTGCATCCTCAAAGGCTGTGGACAGATCTGTTCTCAGTGTTCAGTGGGAAATTCAGGGAAGAAGTGTGGCTCTGAAATGCATATCCTCTGGAGCAGTCTCTGGAGCAAGGATGCTGCTGGTTTTGAATGAGGGAAGAAAGAGCAAAAAAAACCCCAACAACAAAACAAACATTTCTTAGTTAAGGAGAATGTGATAACTGTGGTTTCATTTCTCCACTGAAAAAAATGCATCAAGTTGGTAGCTGGGGGCTCTTTGAGGTCTTAAGTTGTAATTAAAATTTCCCGTCTTTTCCTTTCAACAACTTAAGTGCATCAGTGTTGTCTGGTAGATTTTCAAGCCCTTAAACAAACAAAAGCCCAAATCTTATGTTTTAAAATGGTCTTACTCTACTTGTCAAGAATTTGCTTTATGTCAGAAATCAGATTGCCTTCCTTGCTCCCTTGTGAATGATGAGCCTAGCAAAAATCAAGGGATGAGCATGGTCGCCCTGAGAAAATTGCTGATGTCTCTAGCAGAAGATATCTGTGAATGTGTAATTAACTAGTCCAAAGGGAAGAAGCGTGGGGAAAGTACAGAGCTTAGCAATAAAAATTCTGTGTACTATAACCACAAATAAACAGTAGCTCAGACTGTAACAGGCTTTTTAGAGTTCTCTGTCAGTATCCTGAGATAACCCCAGAGTCTTCTGCTCCTGCTTTTGTCAGACCTTTGCCTTGTGTCTTAGAGTGAGAGAGGAGATCTTTGTGGTGGATTTATTGTTCACAGATGAAATCACAGGTAATTTCTGTTCTTTCGGGTAAACGGCATTCACTGTCGGGAATGTTTTACTGCCGTGGTCTCAAGTTTAGGAGACATTTGAATAGTTAAAGAGAACAGTTTAATATTCATCCATTTCTCAAGTTGCTGTTGAACTTGCTCTTTATGAGAGACCCTCAAAGGCCTATGATAGGAGAGCTGGTGGTTTGCATTGATTAGCCTATAAGCTGGGCTTCACGACTCCAAGGAATTTGTCTTTTTGTTTTATTTTTTTCTCCTCTGGTGATTTATGAGTTCTGGAAATGTGATTTAATCCTTTCCTTCTTTCAGTGTTTTCATTCTACAAAACTGTCTTATTGCACCAGCTGGCATTTAAGATGGTGTCTTATAATGTATCCCTGGTGGGTCTTCCACCCTCCCTGGAAGCTGGTCAGACAGCTCTCAGAAAGATGCTGTGGGTAGGCTGCCTCTTCCATTGCCAATCTGTGCTTCTAAGTGTCTGTATGCTAATACATACAGTGTGGGGAATAAACTCAAGGAATTAGAGAACTGTGAGCATATGTGGGCCTCTGGTCCTGTTGAGATCACGGAGAAGACTGGAATGCTGCAGTGGATGGATATAAACTCTTCAGGTTTTTTTTCTACCAGATGGACCTCCAGAGATCCCTCCCAACCTGACCATTCTGTGATATGCACTTTCTTGACTTCCCAGAGGTTATGCTTCAAAATTTTGGGAGGATATATAGGAAGGATGAGCATTTAGCTTCCACTCTCAGCACAGCTAGGCTCTTTAGTGCAGTTGATAATGCTGTTCTCCTAGAATGCTCTGTCATGGGAAAGCTTCTTTGAAAAAGTAAGGTGAAAAAAAAAAAGACCAAACCAGAAGGGGAAATTGTGCAAACTACCAAATCTAGGTTTCAATTTCCTAGATTGTTGTTTTCCTTAACGTTTCTTGAATGAGGGAAAGTCAGAGAAATAGTTCCTGAAACTTACAATAAGCCAGAGATTTCTAGATGGAAACATAAATACACTGAAGCTAATAGAGGACAGGAGAGGAAATGAGACAAGACATCTATTAGATGTGATGTCAGCATTCATTGTATGTTGAGATACCTGCATTGTTTCAGAGGCTTCCTTATTTATTTTTAGCAAATGCTGGAAAATAATCCAGAGTGAAGGTGGTAAGAAAATGAGTTCAGCTATTTGTGTTTCATTGTAACAAGTGTAGATGGAAAAGTAATTTCTTAGCTTATCTCATTCAGAGTGAAGCCAGCAAAAGATTTCAATAAAGTTGTGTTATACACTTCCAGGGATACACAACTGCTGTAACCTCACTTCTGCTCCCTCAGGTTCTGGTTTGCTCTGTGGCTTTTGGTAGTAGGAATTAATTCAGACATTCTCTGTAATCATTGTTCTCTGGTGGTCAAAGTAGATAAATATTCTGGTCCCTTCTGACAGTTTGTTTTACAAAGTTACTTGGCTGTTGTGAAACTTGCCTCTTCCACAAAATGGTGAGAATTTGTACCCTGAAGTTAAAGGTCCTGATGTGTGCAATGCTCTAAAAATTAACCATTTTCTTTTTGTATGTGACAGTATCATACGTGGATGCACTACATGCAAATACATGTATACATACTTCTGCACTCACAGCTTTCCACCTTTGTACTGGCTCTCTGTATGCCCATAACATTATGAACCAAACCCACTAAGCAAGTGTATTACTGTAATTTGTCAGTGGTTATAAAATGAAGAGTATAACTCTTCAAGAAGTACTAAATAAATACAAATAGACATAACTTGGAAATGTAATGATAAAACCTTTGGGTTATACTTTTGCTGTACAGATCTGCTTTACCTGTATTTTATCCGTATGATCTAACTAATTAGTTATTTGTTGTTCATAGAGAACATCTTTTGTAGAATAGGTTGATGTTAGTTTTACTATATTTTGGGGGCAAATTTCACTTGTTTTGAAAAAACAGACAGGCAGTGTGTCCTTGAATGTCCGTGAGAATGGCAAGAGTGCTGGATCGAGATGTTTTTGGCCTGCTAGCAACTGTCACATCACTATTTTTTAAGTTGCTTCATAGCTGCAGGGATAGGCTGATTTAATAGCCTTGTTTTTTAATGCTCGTTTGTAGGTATTTAGTGTTGAAGACAAATATTTATCATTCATATTTCAGCCTAATTTAATTTCAAAGGAAAATGAAGCAATTCCATTTCCTTTTGCATATATCAGTGAGGACCTTCCTATTTTTCATTTGTATACTCATGCTTTCTGTTCTACAAAAGAGCTTTGCAACTACTCCAGCTGATTTCAGAGGCTTCTTTGTAAGTTCAATTAACAGTATATAGACAACACATCTTTTTTTACAGTGTCGAACATTTTAAAGAAGTCTTAAAAATGAAAACTTTTGAAGATCAAAGAGAAACACTGTGAGGTTAAAGCAGCTTACTTTTGTACTTAGCTGAGAATCAACGCCTCTGGCACTACACCTCTCTGCTGTGCTGCTCCTTAACTGATAAACCTGTTAATAAAACATTGGTTTCTCTGGTAATCGCGAGTTTATGCAGCTAAGAAGTTAATACTTTCTTTGTGGACTTGTTGGACCCGAGTTGCTCTGACGTATTTCTAGCACGAGAGAAAGTGCCTTCCTGATTATGAAGATGGAGATTAAGAAGCCGTTTTATTCATGAATGGTTTAAGAAATATTTTTGTCCAGATGTTTTGTGTGAAGACTTGAATTCAGCTCTTCTGGCAAGTCTTGCTTCTGGCAGAAAGGAGTCATGGAACTCCTATTGGATGGGAACAGCTCAGGGTTTTTGTTCAGTGAAGGATAGGATTGTTTAAAGCGATGCTGCATTCCACAAGCATTTCTGAAGACCACAACAAAGACTGTGTCCAGTTGTCTAATTATCTTTTTCATTTGCTTTCAATAATTGTGTCTTCAAGCTGATTTTACTTTCCTGACAGTTCTGATCAAAGCATTTTCATGATAAACTGATTACTTTTCATTGTGGTTTGTCTGCCAATCCAAATAACAAGAGAGACTATTGCTGATAAGTGTAATTTTGTATATTCTTTTTCTCTCTTCCAACAGGCCATCTGTGGAGAAGAAAAGAGAAAGAATGAAATACCTATTCTTAATATTTTTCATGAATTTATTGCCACAATATGCTGGCAAATCTTTGAGCAGAGATGGCAATTACCCAAAAACATTTGAAGACATTAGAAATGAGATAGCTGACTATTACGATATTGCTAAAGCTATTATTGATCTTGCTGTATATGGAAAAGCTCAGAACAGATCTTATGACAGATTAGCTGTTTTTGCTGATACCATAGGACCTAGACTAAGTGGTTCAAAAAATCTAGATGCAGCCATCAAGTATATGTACAGTGCCCTGCTGAAAGATGGGCTGGAAAATGTGCACCTGGAGCCTGTGAAAGTGCCTCACTGGGAAAGAGGAGAAGAGCTTGCGATGATGCTGGAACCGAGGAATCACAGCATTGCCGTTTTGGGACTTGGGAGCAGTGTTGCAACTCCTCCAGAAGGTAATGCTTGTTTTCTAATGCCAAACTGTATTGTACCTCCAGCAATGTTTTCTCTCAGTGGAAGAACTAAAGTTTAATTCCTGTTAGCATTGTTCTGCAAGACAAGATGCTAATTTACCAGTACTTCCATGCCTGATGTGGTTGTGGTGCAGTTTGATTTTCTTCAGTTTGATTGAATGGAGCTGTAAAATTCCAACTGATGCCTGACCCTTATACCCATATCTTTTTCTTTAACACAAGAACTTGTTGGCTAACATTCTGCTTCTCCTCTGAGGATGGTGGGTGACCTTGACCTTGTGATCTGGGCTTATCTGGCCATTCCTTTTTTGGGGGGGAGGGGAAGGATGGTGGGGGCAGAGAAAACACTTCAATGTGGGGTGCTGAGCCTTACAACTGATTGCTGCTCTTCTTTACATACTTTGCCCTGACAAGCTCTGTGCTCCACTCTGGCAAGAAAAAAAAAATGTCAGAAAGAGGAGGAGAATCTCGTGCTGAGATTGCAAAGTGTCAGCCCCTTGCTAAACAAGGCAACTGGTGTCTGTTTGCCTTCCTTCATCCCACTTCCTCCTTCTCCTTTCCACTTGCTGTCTCAGGCTTGCGTGGATGTGTTTTTGGCATGTGCTGCTGAAAGGTGTGTTGTCTTTTAGCCGATCATACATAATACGCTACTTAGGAACAAGAATGATCTTTAGGGCTCAGCAAAAAGCAGTTTTTTTCAGCCCTCAGACATTATCTTGCTTGCTAATGAACCAACTTGTAAGATTGTCTTTTAGTACATGTGAGTGTGGGTCTTTCCCAGGATTGCTGTGTAGAACCTTCTGTGGCTGTTCTGCATAAATTACAGTAGACTTATTCCTAGTCAGCTTCAAATGATATAATGCTCCTTTATAAGAAAATAAATTTAGCACATAAAAGATAGCATTATATTCATAATTTTCTTATAAATTGTCCATTTTTTTCTGATAGCAAGCTTTCTGCTTGAAATGAAACAAATTATGCATATAAGCTGTTTTGTTTAGGAAACAATGCGTAGCCCTACAAAATATGACAAAATGAAATGGGGACATTTAAGATATGTTTGGAGTAAATCTTACTCGTTCTGAGAAAGTGCTGCTGTAAGTTTTGTTGGTGAGATTTATGCCTTACCGAGGTAAATGTGCCTAAAATGCAAAACAACTGAAACCATTAATATCTGTGTATCTTATGTCTGAGGCTCAGTGTTTTTATAGAATATTTACAGCAGAGGTTAAACCTACAGCTTACTTGATATCCTCTTCATTCCTATTCCAGGCTTCCTCAAAAGCAGGCTAAAATTAAAATGGTGTTTTGGCGTTAGGCAAGTGTTACTGAACGTGTAAAGAGAACCTGCAGTTTAATCTTGGTGAACGTTTTCGCATTCTGGGAAGTCTCCTTGCTGCTGCCCTCCCTCAGCTGTGCATTCACTTGCACTTGCCTGGGTTTGCACTTTTTTTTGTTTCATTTTTTCCGTTTAGAAAGATGCAAAATCTATACATTTTAACAGTGCTATAGTGGCTAACGGGATCCTTCATTCTTTGTTTTTAAGCATCTTGTTGTTCTAATGATTGAAGGTTATGTTAATTCAGTGCGGGTTTCTACTGTCGGATGCTAGAAATACAGCATAATCTCTCTTCCTCACCTTTTTACTTTCCTTCAAGATCAGCCATGTTTCTGAAGAGATGTACATATTGGTGTGAGAAAGCTGCATGGCAGTCAACTCTCTCCCAAAGAGCAGACAACTTCTTACGTGTGGTGGAGTCCCCTGGCAGAAATTACTTATTTTTCACTTCAAATCTGCCCTATTGTTCATGGCTCTTCAGGTTTCTTCTGTCCTTGTCTCGCTGTGTGTGAGCTGTAGCAGGTTGCCATACCCACAGGATTGCCAGCCCTGGTGAGCCCTCGGCTCCTGCTCTGGGGACTGAGTGGCCACAAACTGACAGGAAGGCCAAAGGAAGCCTCTGGCCTCCATGGCTGAGAGCTGGGAGGTGTGCTGCTCAGAAGGGCCCTAAAACACACCTCATCTTAAATATGGAGTGAAGATCATGTATGTAGCTTTTTAAAACCACTGCTTCATTGCTTCTGAGGAGTTTATTGCAGGGAGGTGATCATCCCCCTGTACTCAGCTCTGGTGCGGCCGCACCTCAAGTACTGTGTTCAGTTTTGGGCCCCTCACTACAAGAAGGACATTGAGGCCCTGGAGCGTGTTCAGAGAAGGGCAACAAAACTGGTGAGGGGTCTGGAGCACAAGTCTTATGAGGAGCGGCTGAGGGAGCTGGGACTGTTTAGTCTGGAGAAGAGGAGGCTCAGAGGAGACCTTATTGCACTCTACCACTTCCTGAAGGGGGGTTGTGGTGAGGAGGGGGTGGGCCTCTTCTCCCTGATAAATAATGACAGGACGAGAGGGAATGGCCACAAGTTGCGCCGGGGAAGATTTAGATTAGACCTGAGGAAACATTTTTTCTCTGAAAGAGTGGTCAGGCACTGGAATGGCCTGCCTAGGGAGGTGGTTGAGGCACCATCCCTAGCGCTGTTCAAGAAGCGTTTAGATGAGGTGCTAAGGGATTTGATTTAGTAGTTGGGTAGGGATGGTGTTAGGAGGATGGTTGGACTAGATGATCTTGTAGGTCCTTTCCAACCTAATGAACCTATGAACCCATGAACCCCAATATCCTTCTGCTTCAACCAGCGATTGTCACTCTGCCCTGTTCTTGAGAAACAGAGATAGGCGGTTGCCATAGAGTGCATTTAAAATATTTGAACCATTTCCCTCAGTCAGGGAATATCTGATTTCTCTTGTTTTAGCCAAGAATCTGTGGGAACGTGAGTCATCTTGTAATCAAAATAGTGCAACTTGATACAAGAACTTTAGTGCTGATTCTGCTGGCATAGCACTGCTGTTGCTGCACTGAGTGAGATCATGCAGATCAGCCACATGTGGTTGTGCCAGAGGGATGCTGAGCATTGGCTGTAAGATAGCAGCTCTGTGGGTCTGGCCATTAGTGCCTGTGCTCTGTGGACAGGACAGGTAATCCCAAAGGTGTTAGGGGTTAGCTTAGTGGTGGTTGTGTGTTTAAATCCCTGTATTCCCATGGGGGTATGTTTCAAACACCTCAATTTACAAAGTGCTGTCTGTAAAGCCTTGACAGAGCCCTTCCTTGGCACTGCTTATCCCTGCTGATGTCCAGAGGACAGCACTGCTGAACTCTTGTCAGAGTCAATGTGAAGGCAAGAGGGGGTTACTCCCCTTGCTCAATGGTAGGCATGAGAGGCTGTTTCTTGCTTTTGCATCCTCTCAGGCATGTTCTGTATTCCTCGTGTTCCATTATGTGCCACCAGTCATGAGAGTTGATGAGCTAAGAAAGTAAGAAACATTGGCAGAAGGATTAAAAGCAGCTGCTCTTCATGAGTGTTGAATGTTTCATGTTGGACTCCACAGTCCCTGTGTGCCCATCAAGCTCTTCCTGGAGCTCTGCTCCCAGGGCTAGCAGTGTGAAGGGCTCTTTATTGAAATGACAGTACCGTAACAGTGGTTAGAAACCTGGATTTGGATGCTGGAAAGAGAGAGTTCATTTTCCCTTCTGTCAATGGAAATTCAAACCCATCTTTCCTAAGAGTGACCAAATAACCAGAGCACGTGCTACATTTGCTCACTTTCCATTTGAGTGTATGCTGCAAATACATGGAAAAAAATCCACAGTATTTGGGGAAAGAATCAGGAAGCCCTCAGCAGTAGTAGTATTTTAGCCTTGGACTTTGAGCCAGTGTTGACTCTGGATAAAAGGAGTGTTTTACTTCCTGCCGGTCTTCTATCTAACCCAGGCCTTTGGGACTAAAAGCCATACGGGACGTAGACAGAACTTTTCCCATTTCTTGGATTTGCCTGGATTTGTCCACTTTGGCCCAGATATGAGTTTGGCACCAAGCTGCTTGGCTCACTGGAGGCTGAGACAGTTCTGATGATGTGCAGGAGGCTTCTCGGTACCTTGTAATCTCGTAGATAAAATGCATGTATCTTCTGTATCTTCTTTTTCAGGACTGGGCATTGTGCCAAGATGTCAAATTTCCAGATTCAGACTGATTTGTACAACAAAAAGGGCAGGGCAGGAATGATTAGAATTTTTATTTAAGAGAAAACAAAACAAAACACAAAAAACACCTCTGTTCCCTTTTAATGTATCCCAAGATTTGAAGTTGTTGGGTCAAAAAGGAAGTTTTTTCCTCCTTTGATCTTGTTACAGTGAGGGAGTAACTTCTGTGCTTGTCATACAGTTGGGGAGAAGAGAAACATGAAATGCAGAGTGACCTGGATTTCTAGAAGTCAGCATAGACTGAAAATGGTTACCACCTCAGTGAAACGTATTCCTAGGTTACAAACGGGATTAAATGTTAGAAAATGCTCAGTTTAGGGGGCTGAGAAACTGGAGGTTTACCATATTTAGTCAATGTCCTTGTCTCATTTCCAGTGTTTCAGCATTGGCAAAACATGCAGATATATAGAGAGAGGTTGTGTTGATTTCTGGTAGTGCTGATTATATCCCCAGAATTTTGAGGAAAACAAATATAACTGTTGCTTTGAGGATCCCATAATTGAGGAAAAATGGTAGTTTAGCAGATGCTTGATCATAAAGTATCAAATAAATCATATTTTTTTTCATGTGTTTTGAATTGCACTTTATTTTTCCTGTTGGTTGTCTGACCCTGACATTTAATTTTAAAGAAATACTGACAAGGAGAATAAACCCCAGAATGCATCCTGCCCTAAGTGCCTCCCCTAGAAAGGAATGTCCTCTGGTTTCTCTGTACTGTTTGTAGCAGTGAAACTGAAATTATGTGAATGTAAAAATGATGTATTGGCAGACTTTTTCCTAGTTTATTTGTTGGGAGTTGTGGGATTTTTTGTTTAACTATCAACAACATTTGGTCCAGTCCTGCTCTTACAGAAAATAGTGGGAGTTTTGTCA
The DNA here is from genome assembly GCF_038088225.1 of Cyrtonyx montezumae. NCBI lineage: Eukaryota > Metazoa > Chordata > Aves > Galliformes > Odontophoridae > Cyrtonyx > Cyrtonyx montezumae. Next base: position 20,852,049 of record NW_027072089.1, on the reverse strand, counting down.
CTTACAAAATAAGAATTTAATTCCAGAATGCTATTTATAAAACAGGGATGATAATGTGTCCTGAAGCTGTTGAAGGAGTGTATAGTTGCTTTAGGCTCAGTCTTTTTAAGCCAGGGGTGCTGCTGAAAGTAGTCATCTGACCTCAGTCCTGTCTGATGTATTTTCTCCTAATGCTGACCTTCTGGTTTCAGTTCTCAGTGGTGAAATGGATTAGGAAACTCAAGTGGATTAACAGAAGGCTGGTGAAAAAGGTGTTTCTAATGTGTGGCAGAGAAATTAGGTGACCACTGATCTCCAAGGAGAAGGAATGGGCTTGAGTACCCATTCTGATCAAGGGTTTGGTGATGTGAGCAAGAGTCTGAAGCTTGAGAGAAAGGTGCAAGACGAAGCTCTCCTACCTTCTGTGGATCCCTGCTTTTCAGTGCATAGGGTGCAATTGATTCATGTTTGGAGACCATGAGACTAAGTTGTGGATGCCTGGATTGCTTTAGTCATTTCTTAGAACAAGACTGTGATAATAATGCTGCTGTTTTTCTTGGAATGTAAAAGCTTTTATTCATTAAGGACTTTTGGTTCTGTGGTGTTCAGTGGCTTGGCATCTGGGACAGAAGTTAGACTGGTGGCATTTTGAAGATTTAGAGGATGTGAGATGGAACAGGATGTGAGATTTATCTCTGTGGTTTGGGGTGAAGATGCTGTCTGGAAAGGATGTGGGTTCTAGTCCCTGGTGTAATGGATATGCACATCAACTGTACAGAATAGTAGCAGCAGAGAAATTACTCGTCAGATCATGACTCTTTACGGTGTCACTGAACTTAAGGTGCTTTCCTGGCAACTGGGAAGCTCAGGCTGAAGCTCCTACTTCACACTAATGGTGTGTGGTTTTCTGAATGCTTGGGAGATGTGTGCACAGTGAGGTGCTGCCACTTCACTCCCAAGGAGCAGCCTGCCATGACTGGCATCTCTCTTATAATGGAAGGGTTGCTCTCAGTGCTTCTTGCTGACTTGGACATGGGCATGTTCAGCAGCTGGTCTTTCTGGGTCCTGTTTTCTGATGCCTGACTCTGTAGGATGCATAGCAAGCTCATGTCCTTTTTAGGGCTGTCCTGGGAGCATCAGCTGCAGTGCTGCTGAAACAGCACTTTGTGCATCCACTGCCTTTCTCTGCTGGCTCTCAGGGCATCGTGCTGGGCATCAAATGCAGCCTTCTTGCTGCAGGATTTACTACTGCACAGTAGGCTACATGTTACTGAAACCAAGCTGCTGTGGTAAGGTCCAGTACTTGCTGGAAATTGTAGACATAGTTGTTGAAAACATAACTATTATATACTGTTTATTTTTCTCCCTGTCTTCTTAAAGGACTGAGTAATACATTTAGTCTCTGTGCTGTGCAAAAGAACTGAAGAGCCTCATCCTTTTGGATAATCTCCTATGTAATTTTAGTTTTGTGAAGTAATTCTATTTTGTGCTCCACCGAGTTGGTGAGATCACATTTTCCAAAAGCATATTCATATTTTACAAAGTAATATTTCCCGATAATACCACTCTTCTTCATTTCATAATTTTAGTTAAAATATTTGCTCTTTTCTTCGTATTATAATTGTTTTCAACACATTGGTATGTGGTGTTAGAGCAAAGATGTTGCTTGGAGTCAAAAGTATTTTAAGTTTTCAGTCAGTGCTAATAGCTTTTGAGAGAGGGAGGAATGTGATGATGTGAATCTTTCATTTACTTTAGTCAGACCCCAAACCTTAGTTTGATGAGTGGACCTAGAATTTGGGTTTGTTTTTCTGAAAATCTTGCTGAATTCTCTGGAACCTTTGGGGCAGGCTGAGCTACTTCCTGGAGCAAGCTCAAAAGCAACGTTCCTACAAAAATATATACAAATGTGATGGGTGCTAGCTCTTATTCATAGCTTACAATTTACAGAATTGCATATACTAGTTAATTTTTCATTGAAAGCTGTTCCATTGGAAAGCGTTTGGCACAGGCCCCCTTGCTAAGTGATAACTTTGTGTAATCCTTTCCTTTTCCCATGAATCCAAGAAAGTCTTCTCCTGTACATTCAATATGACGAGCTTAAGTACACTGTGCATTGAGTGACTCTGCAGAATAGTTTCACTTTTGTTTACTTTAGAAAATGCACCAAAAAAAGCAGAGGTCTTTGCCCTTCTCCTTCTGTGCCCTGGCAAATGTGCACAAAAGAGAAAAAGAGTTCTTTCTTCTCCTAAAGCACAAAACAAACTGGTCTGGAGCAGGGTCGTATTGTGGTTGATGTGGCATGAATTCAGGAAGAAAAAAGACCTCAGACCTTAAAATAAAGGTCAAACCTTGAAGAGTTAAGATGTAGTTGAGGGGAAAAATGTTTTCTGGGCTGATTTTAGAGGATGCTAACCCTTGATAGTATATCTTGGCAAGTCCCTTACCCTGTTTATTTTTAAACACTAAATTTGCCTTTTCACTCTTCTACCAAAAATCTTCTGACCCAATGATTTCCCCTCCAGCTCTGGAAGTATAACTCGAATCATCTAGTCACAAAAGCTTGAGAGTTCTACCTTATAATAGGTATAATCAGCCTGGAATTCAACATACCTTGCAGCAGGTTCCTGGTTCCTTCAGCAGTTTTGTGAGTGGATTGTAGTGGAAATGGAGAAATCTGAGAAAATTAAAAAAGAAAGTAATATCGGCATTAGTTGAGTGATCAGCAGGTGTACTACATGGTAAGAATAAACGGGATGCAAATGATGCTTCTTTCTGACTTAGCTAAATTCTTTTTTTTAATACAGCATCTGATAGTAACTAACTGGGTCAAATTTGTATACATTTAAGAACTGTAGGATGGTAATAATTTAAAACTGAGGAAGGCTGGATTCCCAAATCTCAGAAATTGGTGATGCTTGATGAGTTAAAATCTTGCCATGTCTTGCCCCGGTGTGGCCAAGAATGTCAACAGTATTCTATATGAAGTTTCCATTGAACTGTTCTGTTAGGAATTCATAAGTTCTTAAAACGTGATGATAGGGTGGATTTACCTTTTCTCTTGCTCTTCTTTGAAACCTGTTACTAACACAGACAGATGCATAACTCCAGGTACTAAAATTTCTTAACTATTTGGTGCATTTAATCTTGAAGAGAATAAGTTGCCCTTTGAACTAATCTAATTCTAGCATCATTGCTGGCAGGTAAGCAGGTGCTGGGAGATGGACTGTTCATGCCAAGAAGTGAGGCTTCTGACGTATGGCAGCAGTACAGACGGCTGAGTTATGGGTGCTTTTTTAAAATACATATTATTGGACTTTCTGTAGCTAATGAAGAGTAACTGTAATCCATCTCACCTTCCTCCTGCCTGTGAAAAGTTTCAGACCTTGCTAATGCATGCAGTGCCATTTATTTCGATTGGCAGTGTGACCAACGCTGTGGCCTAGCCAAGCGTTCAGATAGAAACATACACTTCTGTGTACAGAAGACTGTAGTACTTCAGTTCATTGCTTGTTCCTGTCATTAACATTTTTCCTGTACCTCAGTTCTCAGAAATGGCATAGTGCAGTTTACTGCTTAATACGAGAAATGAAAGCTGTAGCACTGTGCAGATTCTTCTGCTCACTGGCCAACCCAACAAATATGATCTTTCACATGGTGAGAACCAAGCTGTCAGCCAGATTTGTTGTGTTCAGAATTCTGTCTTCTAAACTTCACGCAGTTTGCTTAGCTAATTCCCAAATGTTTTTCATCTCTTGGGCTGTGCAGGTTATAGTCTCTGTATTTTGCCTAAGTAAGAAGGCAGTTCAGCTCCCTCCTTAAACAGGTTTTCTGAATGCTTCTGTTCAATACCACACAGCTAAGCTCTGCATCAGGTAAATACAGTAATAAGGAAGGAATAGAAGAGCATTAGAGATGAGGAACAGAGCTGTGGGGCACTGGAGTGGTGGGAGATGCAAGGAGAAGAGTTTGGTTGGTTTGGTTGGTTTGGTTAAAGGCTTGGTGAGGTGAGACACTTCTCTTTTTCAAAGGGACCAATTCGTTCTCCTTTAAGGGAAACTGATGGGCTTTTTGTTTCATTTCTGCCTTTTCACTGGAAGTCTTAGGGGGTTTTATGTGTGTGTTCATGTATTTATTTAAACATTGTACTTGTCGCTGAGGCTGAAATGGAATCAAATGGGGCTAAAATACAAATGAGACATTGAGTCAGAAGTTATACCAGCGAACATTTTGTTATGGAATGCTCAGTAATTGATGCTTTACATATAACGTGCAGGCATTTAAGTTAAATTTGCAGAAAGAACCTTTGTTTTATTTTGTCAAAGGATATTTAGCTGCTTTGGGAACAAGCAGCAATGCAATGTCTGTCCTCTCAGTGCAGTGCTGCATGACCCAAGTGGAACATTGGGATGAGCAGCTCAGCTGCAACAAGAGCTGGTATAAATCACAGATTGCAGCATCAACCTACTGAGGCCTTGAATTTTCTTGTGGAAAATGAGATTTTGCAGGTAGCTGGCTCTATTTCCAGTGGCAGTTCCATCTGCAGAACGATTCTGTCAGAGGGATGCCCCTTAGTAGGCACTGGGACGTCCAGTTCAGTAGAAACAGATGGTGGAGTCTGTTAGCACTCTTACCTCCTTGCCAACAACAGCGAGGTAGAATTTGAAGCTGATTCTCTGCTATGGTTTTTGGTGCCTCTTTTTGTAAAGCTAAGAATCTAAATAGTTATTTGGTTAAATTTTTTTACAGCTCTCATGCTAGGTTAGTCCTGTAGCTAAAATCCACTAGCATTTCCTGCAGCAGTTGGTGTCTCGTGCACTCTTAAGAAAGAAGACTTTTTGTGTGAGTTTCTGTAACGTTTTGAAGTATACTATAATTTGATCTTGAAGAAGCCATGAGCCTGGATATAGATACTAGGAAAGGTGATGTTCATGTATTTTTCTCTGTCCTTTTCATGTATTACAGTTCTAAATAAAAGGCTAAAAACTCTGTCAAACTTATACAAAAAAAAAATACTTTCAAGGAGAAACATTTATTTTTTCAAATCTGATAGTTCGACAAATCCTTACTAGACATTTGTGTTTAAATTTTCACTGATTTATTTTTTGGCTATTAGGTGAAATGTGCAAGACTAAAATTCCAGGCATCCATGCTATATTTGGAAGAAAAGTCTTAGCCCACCTTGCTATCTCTGTAATCAGTCAGCAAAATCAGATTTTAAACACAGTGATAATTTTAATGAATTAGTTTTTAAATGGCATGAAATAGAGCTCCCTAATTAATGTTCTGACAAGATAGAAGCATTCTCTAGCTTTGGAAAAAGCTAATTATCTATGAATTCCTTTTTTTTTTTTTAACTGAACAAGATAATGTAGCTATTTAAAATTATTACAAATATTAAAAACAAACAAGTGGGTGGGATGTAATTTAGCATGTGTTAATAGTTTTCCAGAAGTACCTGCCTGTGTTCCTGTATTACAGCTGGGAAACATGGGCTCCTGGGAAAATTCCCAGAAAACTTCAGTAGAGCTGTGGTATTCTTCTGAATTACATATGAAGTTTTTTTTTTTTAGTCATGCTGCAACATTTTTTTTAAACTGTAATGCTTTAGTTTCTTTTCATTTATGGATTTAATAATTTTGTGTTTTAGTCTATAAATATATGCTTTCATGTGTCTGATGTTAAGCTAAGTTGGTTGGCAACGTAGCAAAACAATTCTGTCTTTCTTATTAATCCCATAGGCAGCTTTTGCAAATGTTTTTATTCTGTTAAAGATTGCAATGAGGCATTAAAGCACATTTAGAGGACAGAATTCCCTCCATGTCTCCCTCATGCCCTTCAAGTGTGGTACTGTGTGTTCTTAGTTCAGGATGCTGTTAGAGCTATTTAGTACCCATCCCAGTGAAGCTTTTTACGTATTCTTCCTTTGCTAGTAAGAAATTGTGTCTGATTTCTTGTATTCTGTACAACCCATGTTTTTCTGTCTTTTAAAACTGGCTTTTGGAGAGTTGTAAGAAAACTGTAAAATCACTGTAATGCTTTCTTTCAGGAATTACAGCGGAAGTCATAGTGGTAGCCTCTTTTGATGAATTGCACAGAAGAGCTCAAGAGGCCAAGGGGAAGATTGTTGTCTACAACCAACCTTTCATCAGTTATGGGGAAACTGTGCGGTACAGATCTCTGGGAGCAGTGGAAGCTGCTAAGGTTGGAGCAGTGGCATCCCTCATTAGATCAATTGCTTCTTTTTCTATTGCTAGGTAAACATTTTTTTATTTCCTCCCCGCATCTCACGTTTCAGCTTTTACTTTGCATATATCATTTCTGGGTGGGCATTTTTGTTTTCTACAACTTAAATGTTGCCAGTTATGAGTGGGTGTTCAGTTTTGAAACTACTGGCTGCACAATATTCTTTTCCCCTGTGCTTTGTCATTCTTTCAAAATGTTTTCATTTTTTTGTTACTGATCCAAATTGTGTGATTTTTAAAGAACTTCCTGTATTCTCAAGGCTACTATGAATATTCTGAAGTAATCAGAATCAAATGTCTGTGGTGACAACATGTGAGTGATAGCTGTATATTTGACTGGAGTGTATGTGCATAGTTTTTACTGTATTGGTAATTTTCCCAGCACTAGGCTGACATGTACTAGATGAAACAGTAGTCTGCTTCAAACACCATTAATTCAGAGCACTTCAGAAGTAAGATTGGTAATTCTTACTCTGTTCTTTAAATGTTATAGGCTGAAACCATGTTTCCTTGTATTTTTAGATGTCTTAGTACGTTACCTACTTATCACATAGTTTTACTTCTGAAATAAGCCTTTTGTTTTGTTTTCTGATTGGTAAGAGAATTCCTTTTTTATCTGAAGATTTTTTCTGACTCTGGAAACTTATACTTAAAATTCTCACTTGTGCTGAAGAACACAAGTTGAGGCACAGAGATAAAATAAAGAGTCCAGCCATCAGGTACACACTGTTATTAACATAGCATTTTTAAAATGTGACACAGTTATTGGTGAGCTTAATGCCTGCAGTGGGCTTTGTTCAACAGCCTGCAGGCTGAGATGAGAGATCACATAGGCTCAGAGCTGAACTGAGGCCTGTGGATGATGCAGAAACGTCTCCCTGCCCACCCTCTGGAACTTGAGCTACAGGCTGAGCAGGAACCTGTGTGGTGGAAGGCAGCTGCGTACTTAAAGCCATGTCAGAGGGAAAGCTTAACTGTCTGGCAACAAAACCCCTTACATGAGGTGGCACTGAAGAGATGCATGGGTACTGGTGGATGACAAACTGTCCGTGAGCCAGCACTGTGGCCTTGCAGCCCAGAAAACCAACTGTATCCTGGGCTGCATCAAATGATGGTGGCCAGCAGGGTGGGAGAGGTGATTCTGCCACTCTACTCTGTGAGGTGAGGCCTCAGCTGGAGTACTGTGTCCAAATGTGGAGTCCTCGGTGCAGTATGAGACTTGGGCCTGTTGGAGCACATCGAGAGGAGGGGCACAAAAATGATCCAAGGAATGGAACATCTCTCCTATAAGGGCAGGCTGAGAGAGCTGGGGCTGATCAGCTGGAGAAGAGAAGGCTCTGGGGAGTCCTGATAGCAGCCTTCCAGTATCTAAAGGGTGGCTGGAAGAAGGAAGGGACAGACTCTTTAGCAGGGTCTGTTAGTATGGGACAAGATGAAATGATTTTGAAGTAGAAGAGGGAGTATTTAAGGAAAAAGGTTTTTATGGTAGGGATAGTGAAGCATTTTAACAGTTGCCTGGAGATGTGGATGCTCCATTCACGAAGACATTCAAACTCTGGCTGGACAGGACTCTGAGCAACCTGCTCTATCTGTAGGTGTCCCTCTTTGTTGCAGGGGAGATGGATCAGATGACTTTGAAGGGTCCCTTGCAACTCAATTCTAAGACTCTTAAAATTCTAAGGTGCTGCATTTTGTAATACTGTTATGTTTGGCCTACGTGTGTTCAGAGTACTGCAGGCTATTTGTTGCCACCAACAGCTGCCTGTTAGGTCTTTACCTGAAGATTCATCATTGTTTGTAGCTAACCTGACCCTTGAGTGTGTGCCACACTGGAGACATGTCCTGTTGGAGTAATGGCACGGTTTCTTTTTTATGTCTCTTCCTTGGTTTTGTTGCTATAAAAGTGAAGGAGAAGTTCTTCTCACTGGGAAGTGAGAAGTGGTGTAGCATTGTGTCTTTCTCGTGGCTGAGACCAGCATTTGAAAGCACTCTTGAGTCCACCATTGGAGTCATAAAGCAAGAGGTCACATCTGAGCAGTATGAGAGTTGTGCAAACCTCATCATTTGAGATGCTTCAGAAAGTTTGAAAAATGAAGTAATGCTGACTAATTGAATTGGATCATGTGCTAAGCTGTTGGTGTTGTTGCTTGATAACATTTTTATATGCTTCATATGCCCCTAAAGAAGCTGACATTACCTACTTAAATTGCTTTCTTGAAAATACAGTATTTTCAGTTCAGCTACTGTCCAAACTATATTAGTGCTCCACAAATGTCACAGTTTACAATATATTTTCTAGTACTAATAATGCTCTAATAAACCTAATACTGTTGAACAGAGAGCAGAATATATTTCAAAAGACACTTTTATGAACAAAAAGTATCTTTTGAAAATAGTCTTATTTGTTATCGTCAGAGAACATTGTAATTATGACCTGTTGATTGTCTGAAAACCAGAAGATGATCTGAGCTCTGATCTTTCCAGTCCTTTTTTCTGGCACCCTGCAGGGGTATTAATTTGAAAGCTACTTTTTGCATCTTCTGTTTGCCAAACTGTTTCAGGAAGTATATTCTAAAATGTAACGGAAATTTTAGAGATGAGAAACAGTGGCAGAGGCTCAAGGTAGTAAAGCCTGTTTATGAGATCTGAAGACTGCATTACAGTTATTTCAGAATTGAATGAGAAGATAGAAGTAGTTGCCAAATGTGAGTTTGTTTAGAAGCATTGAATACTTAATCTATGCTGTGAGCTGAGGTGTCAAAAGCAATTTCAAATTTAGATGCTGCCAATAAGCACTTTTTTCATGAAATGTACTTTCTGTCCCTTCTACACTTACCTTCTCTTAGGGATTTCTTTTAGTGAGGGAGGAGGAATTGGTTAATCTACTTTTCCCTGTAATAAGAGTGGTATTCAGGCCTGGTCTGTCACTTCTGCCACACAGTGATGCACAGATCTGTGTGCCGTGTCTGTCAGGAGGCATATTGCTGCAGGCAGTATGGATTCTCCTGCATCTCCTCCTCCTGTGTTTTCTTCTGTTCTCTATTTGTGTCCCCTTGTCAGTGTTCAGCTGTGCTGTGGACTTGGCTGGAATATGCTGCTTCTCCTCCGCCAGTGTCTGGGGCTCTGCTTGCTGGAGCTGCTTTTTGGAATGATTGACTGCAAATGCTGCATTGCTGGAGAGAACAGCAAGTTAGAAGGGTGAGAGATGAAAGGTAGAGAGCTGATGAAAGGCTTCTTAGTATTGCAAAAGAAAGTCCTGCAGTCTTCCAGTTTGTACACTACTACTCTCTTGACCAGAACCTTCTCTTTGGAGTGCCCCTTGTCCACATGAGTACCTATATATGAGTAACTGATAATGGTTTTATGGCAATTTTCCAAAGCAAGCATATTAGAAGAAAGTGTCCCCGTAATACTGTCACAGTTTCCTCAGGTCACTGAAGGGCACAACTTCACAGTTTTCCATCAGCTATATCAGTGTGCTTTTTAGTGTGTGTATTTTATTTTATTTTATTTTTACAGACTGCAACCTATCTTGAGCAGGGCCTTTTGTCACTCTATTTGCAGTAGATTAAGCTGGCTAAAACAATGAAAACCCCTTCATGGTGTGATTTCTAGGTGATCTTCCAACGTGAACAATATTGGTAGGTTAAAAACAAGTACAGTCTAGTAAATTAGCATCTTAGGCTTATTAAGGCAGGTTATTAAAGTTTACTGACAGGATGGAATTGGTAACATCCCAGAGTGAATGAAATCAGTGTTCTCTTACTTGGCAGCTCACTGACTGTTCCTTGGTCCAGAGCTGGCAAGCAGCTACCATGCTGTCAAGGGCAAAAACTGTGGATCCTGAAGGGAACCTTTGAGCAGAAGTAATGTGGGCAGCATATTTTTCTTTAAGGCATGGTACTATAGCTGTGAAGGGCATAAAACTGCTTAGAGTCTCGGGCACACTGAGTCTGAATGAGAGCAGGAAGGAATGAACTTAAACATTGCTTTGTTTCGGTTAGTGCTGCTGCCATTTCATCACTGATAGTGATTTGTTGTCAAGTTTCAAGGGCTGAATTGGGTTAGGGTTAGGACAAAATGCTAATTGACTAGGAAATAAAATCGCCTACGGCCTGTTAGGAGAGGAGGGTAGTTACATGGCTTGTGTTACCATGTTGTCCAGTTGTTCTGTCATGTTAGGAGAGATCTTGAAATTGTCAATGTTTTGTGTTAGAATTGAATGGTTCTCTTGCTGCTTCATAGGTATCATGTTACCAATGAGTTCTGATACTTAAGAGAAAGACATAGCAACAAGTGAGTAATTTTGCTTGTCCTCCTTGCAAATGTTATGTTTATGACAACCTTTTTCCCAGTAGCAAATTCCAAAGTGTTGTTAATTTGGTGGTGAAAACACTAAAATCTACATGTCAGGAGTAACAGAACCAGAACTACTTTTAATGATCCTTCTGAAATAACACATATTATTGTAACTAATCAACAGTATCCATAGTATTTGGCTTCTTGCAGAAACCAGGATGTTGACTTTTTTGTCTTTAGTAGCTTGACTGTACTGTGATTAATGGTCTTGTACAAATTACCATGTGTAATATGTACATTTGCTGTTGTGTGCAATGAACTGATGAGTGTTTCTCACTTTGTGGTGGACATTATAGCAAAAATACTCAGTTTACAAAGCAGGGTTAGAAAATGTGATTGTGATAAGGTAGCCATGACCCTACTCTTTTACTTCCTAGCTGTAAGTTTTTAGAATGCCTTATAAGCAAGGCAGTAGGTATCTGTTTGCTGTTAAAGCACTCTATTACATTTGTCCTGTGCCCAATATGCTGGTATCAATCTGAAACTGTAACAACATCTTTCTGTTCCTTGAGAGCCACAGATTAGATAATGTCATAACGCTGTAACTTTCTCTTCTTTTTCCCATTTTTTTTTACCACACTTGTTTTATCTGCTTTGGCCGTATATGGTAACATATACCATTTGTGTATATACATTGTACCCTCAAAAATGTATCTGGCATTTTCATTTCCTCTTCCGCTTTTCTTTTCGTTCTTCACTGCTTTGTAAACAATTTGTTCCCTTCTTGATCTCTCTGGCAACACCAGTGTCATTTCTTGGCTCTCATGTGCTGGCACAGTGACTTTTTACCACATCACCTCTTCCTAATGCTAATGCTTGGTCTGCTGCCCTTGGTTCCAGATGTGAAGCTTCCTTGTTTTGTGGAAGGTTTCTGCGTCTAAGGAAAGTAAGGGTTTCGTGGAGACATTCAACTTCTACTTTTTTGTCAAGTTTTCTGAAGTCTGGAATAGCACAGGAGTTTTGATAGGATTTCTTCTGCTTGTATTTGAGGGTAATTTGTTTGTTTGTTTTTTAGCAAGGAGTTGCATTTGGCCTTTGAAATGGGTGTTTTCATTCAAGTGTTATACCCTCTGATTATGATAGGTGTCCCAGAGGCTCCTTTCCCTCCTGTTCTGCACCTCCTTCCACCACGTGTGCCAGTAAATTTAATTTTGCTGCCATCTTAGGAGTCTTTCTTTACTGCTGTGTTGAAACAAAATTGAATTTCAGCTAGTAAGCACTCCAGAGAAGCAATGGGCTATAGCCTGTACATTAGCAGTTCTTTATTAATCAGGGAGTCAGCTTGACATAAGTCCATCCTATTCATGAGCTCTAGGAGAGTCCCTCAGCAACCTTCCATCTCTGTGTATGAATCTAGCTGAGCAGACCTGTATTCTCTTCTTTGTATAAGACTCTGTGACACAGTCAAGCAGGTAAGATATGTCACTGTGCCCTACAAGGCTGCCTCTCTTCTGTGTTAAATGGCCTGGGTCACCAGCTATTAGTACATTTCCAAAAGCTAACCTGCATCATAAAGTAATTTCAGCAGCTCTGCAGCTAACTACTCCTTGATTGCTACCTTTTAATTTTTCTTTTAGGTATTTAATAAAGCAATTTCTGTGAACAGATAAATCTATGTTCACACTAAGTAGGAGTTAGGTTTGCCACCACTTTCTTCAGTAACACCGTCTGTTGAAGCATGAGACTGGCCATCCTTATTTCCTTTAATTAAAAAAATAGATTTTCTTGGGCATTTGAATTTAACTAATTTTTTTTGTTGTATCTGATACCCATTGAAAGGAAAATAATGGAATTGTTTTATATATACAAAATGAAATAGGATTTTGGTATGATTTGTTCTTGTAAGTTTTTCCTTCACTTTCCAACACTCATAAACCCTTCTTTTGCCCTGAGATAGCATCCTGGTATCTGCATGATCTAGGCTGTAGAAGATATGCAGCCTCTGTGGTGTATCTGGTTGCCTTCAGGGATGGGATTTGCTGATGCCTGCAGGATGCATGACTGGAGAGCAGCTGGCATGTACATTCCCTGGCAAAGTGCATAGGCTTCGTGTACATGGAACATCAGAACCTTGGGTGCTCTTGAGGTTTGTTTTCCCTTTCTTAGTGCTGTGTATGTTCAGGAAGCTGCAGTTATTCTAGCTTTTGGCTTGTTAGCAGATATGGTATATGAGTTAATTTCCTATGGTTTTGCTCAGTCCTCTCAATTTTATTTTGGCCTTGGGCTTAAAGTCATTAAGGGATGGGATTAAACTGGCCTTGGGCTCTCAAGTCAGTAGGTGTGGGATATATTTCAATTCATCTGTATGCCTGCTTTCCTCTTAATTTGGTCAATGAAATACTCTTGTATCTTGTTCACTTGGGATTAGAAAAAGTATTTTATTTGTTGTTTGATCTTCATCCCCTTCTGATTGCTAATCAAATTTACCCTTTCCTTATTTTAAAATGATTTTTCCCCCTGACTGTTTAATAATAATAAAAAAGCACAGTTAAAGCTTTATTACTTTAGGTGCAACAACAGAGACAGAGCATGTGTTAGCAGTTGGGCCATGCAGTGTACGCTGATGGTGTGCATCTTCTGGCTTAGTTTCACTAGAATGGAATCCAGAACTTGCACTCCAGGTGGATCACTTCAAAAGCTCAGTCTCTATTTGCACTGAAAGGCTGTGGTGATGTACCTTGTGAGACCCCCAAAACAGACACGTAGTCTGCATGATATTTTAAATCGTTTGTGGAATAGCAGTCAGGCGTATCTTGTGTGATAGAAGAATCACTTCACAGGTACAAGTTGTTGCTTGTGATTGTCAAATCTAAGAGACATGAACTGAATCCATGTTTTCTGTATGTCACAGAAAATGAACTTAGGGATCATTAGGAAAGCTGGGGAGAGACTTTCTATAAGGGCTTGTAGCAGCAGTACAAGGGGGAGTGGCTTTAAACTGGAAGAGGGTTGATTTAGACTAAATATCAGGAAGCAATTCTTTACTGTGAGGGTGGTGAGACACTGGCACAGGTGTTGTAGTAGGCATGGACGAGGCACTGGGATGTGACGCGACAGGACCTCCCCTGCTCTGAAACTGATGTGCTACGTACTGCTTAGGGGGCTTAGACAATGCTGGTTATGTATATAATGAACTGTAGTGCCTCATTAAATGCCATTTTGCCATTTTCTACATCACCATACTGGTGTCTGTTTGGCTGTGGCCCTAGTGTGGGAGATCACTCGCCCCCGGCGGTCTGACCTTCAAGAACAGTGACTACACACAGGTTGCCCAGTGAGGCTGTGGATGCCCCCTCCCTAGAAGCATTGAAGGCCAGGCTGGATGTGGGGCTATGACAGCCTGCTCTAGAGGGAGGTGTCCCTGCCTATAGCAGGGGGGTGGAACTAGGTGATCTTAAGGGTCCCTTCCAGCCCAAACCGTTCTATGGTTCCATGATCATCACTGCCTGTCAGCTACGTGTGGCAGCTTGATGCTGATGAGTATATGAAATCAAACATTATTGTTGAAAACTTTTTGATGGAATGGTGGAACTGGATTTCCTTTTTGTCAAGGAAAAACACGGAGAAAGATCTGTTTTAAAGGGAGAAACTCACTGACTTAAGTTTCCAGAAGTAATGTTTTCCAAAGGATGTCTGGGACACGAGACATTTGTTTGAGTGTAAAAGCAAACTATTTCTGTAATCCTTGAGTGAAAAAAATAACCCACTAAATTTACCTTTTTTCCATTTCATTTAATGGTCCTCAGCTGGTATCTAGGATTTTTCTTGTCCACTTGCAATGCTCTGTAATTTGGCTACTGGTGATCCAATTGTGCTTCTAGGGAGCTAGCAGTTGTCAGAAAGGCTGAATATAAAGACTTTTCATGTATTATTTATGGATCTGAAGCCTTCATTTATTTTACTCTATAAACTTTCTTTGCTCATTACCATATTGTGGTAACAGAGAACCTGTTGTTACTATTGCCTCGTTCTGGTTTTCAGATGGCTTTTCTCCTCTCTAGCAGGTGAGTTTTATGCTTACAGGGGTAAAGTGGTGGCTGTGGATCATAGAATTATAGAATCTTTTGAGTTGGAAGGGACTCTTAAAGGCCATCTGGTCCAAGCCCCTGCAATGGATAGGAGCACCTACAGCTTGGCCCTTCCAGCCTGACATTGGATGTCTCCAAGGATGAGGCAGCCATTATCTCTCTTCATAACCTGTTCTAGCGCTTCACTATCCTTACTGTAAAAACTGTTTTCCTTATATTCAGTTTAAAACATTCCTCTTTTAGTTTGAGACCATTCCCTCTTGTCCCATCACAACAGACCCTACTTTGGGGGAAAGGGTTTCAAACTAAAAGAGTTATTTTCTTTCACTCGAGGGGGAGGGAATGCAGTCTTTGTCAAGGTTGTTTAGAACTGATCTCTGAGGGAACTGGAAAACTAATCAGCCTGGTTCTCCCCTGCCTGATGTTCTACACGCACTCTTTTGATGCTGTAGAACTGCTTTAAAAAGCCTTCTTGTAAGTAGGCAGCACCTTCTAGCCACTTTGTTCAGGCTTGAGGAGTGTGCAGGACATGAAGGCAGCAGGAAGCTGAGCAGTAGCTGTGGAGGTGTAGTAATTCTGCATTGTGAAGGAAGAAGCAGGAAGCAGTGCTGTCTATGAACACTTAGCACTTAACAGCAGTGCAGCTGCAAAAACTGTTCGTAGGAAACCTTACAGGGAGAGGTTGTTCTTGAACAATATCCTATGGTAAAAGGGTACAGCAATATTTTCTTTTGTTCTCCTCAGTGACCAGAAAACAAAGATAAAGTGCTCATTTGCAGTGTAGTAAGGGGAAATAAGAGCATACCATGTTTTGTAAGTCTCTACTGAGCTTGTGAAAGATTCTAGTGATGTTCATAGCACTGTGTTGTCTTGCTCCCCTTAGAGATATGAGCTGGCAGAGTACTGTGGGATTTATTTTCTTGCCCTGCACTTAGGGGCTTTCCCTACAAGATGTCTCAATATGTTGCTGACTGACAGTTCATTAATTTTTACTTTGCTTCTTGTGTTCCCTGAGGGCCAATGTGCCAGACTACATCCTGCAGTGCAAGCTTTCTGCTCGTTTTTGGGCAAACCCTGGTTGACAGCCAGATAACTTGCATATCTATAAGAGAAATGGAGCCCTTTTCTAATAGTCTACAGTCAATAAGATGTAAAAAAACCAGTTTCATTCTGCCTTTGCATTCATTGCTGGTTCATGTATATAAAGATGTTGACCTTATAAAACTGCCACGTCTTGAGTTTCTTGTACTGAACTGTAAGGAGTTACAGCTGTGCTTGCTGAGAATCAGGCACTGGGAATTTTAGCACTTTTCTGTGATTTCCTGTTAATTTAACCCTAATCACTTCTGGCATTCTTCAGTACTGTTGTCCTCTTCTGTGTCTCTGTGAATATCTGTGCCTATGAAAACCCCATTAACAAGTTCAGAACTGCCTAGCATCATCATGGTGTCTTGTTCCATCAGTTACAGATCCTGTTTTAATGCTCTTGTGTTATTTGAGTTTCCTGATTAAACTGACAAGCATCTCACGAGTATGTGAAGTCCATAAATATAGAGGACAAAGGGAAAACCTGACAACAAAACTGCAGATAAAGATTTCTGAAAGGGATCTGAGTAATACAGCACCAGCAAATTATTTTCACAAGAGGTGTGTCTATTTCTCAGCTGCTGATAAGAAGTGAGAAACTTGTAGAATGTCATTTCATTTTGCTATAATCCTCCATGTTTTTTTCCGTGGAAGTGTAGCACTGAGAATTTCATCTGGAGAGGTTATCTCCAGAGCTTGTGAGCATGTGACTCTGGACAACTGGAAGAGCAATACCAGAACGTGTCAGAATAGTGCATTATTGGTGTTTGGGGTACAAGGAGCTGTGAGTTGAACTTGGTGATTCTCATGGGTTGCTTCCAACTCAGGATATTCTGTAATTCTATGATTATAATACTCACCATTTAAAAAATAAATAATAATTAAAAAAAAGGTATTGACAGTAGGGACTGTACTCCTTGACATATACTGGCATTACTCTAGTAATTTCAAGATATACTGCAACTCAGGTTTTTTTTTTAATTAATTTTGATCTGAAACAGTTTGTATTTGTGATCTACTGTATAGATTTGCCTGCATATCCAGTTTTATTATTTTCATGTCCTGATTTTTCAGTCTGTGCTGTCCATTAAGTGTCGTTTCCATTTCCTATACTGCTCATTCTTTTTCATGATCTTTTTGGTATTGTTCTTGACATATGGGTCTTATTAAAAAAAATCACCTACAGGTTGCTGAATGGTTTTATTATGTGGGCATTAATGTTTAATGTGCGAAACATGCTGGATGTACTGTAGGACATCTGTAGTATTCTTGTCAAGGTTTACTGCTAATTTCTGGAAGTGAAAACAAGTTTGTGTAAGGACTGACTGGTTTTATTTGTTCTAAAACCTGTTTGATGTTTACAACAAAATGCTTTATTCCAGTATGTAGCTTTTTATTTATGACCTGTAACACAAACAAGCAAACAAACATAGGTGCCACTTGGTGAATACACCTAAGGTGGTATTCCACCATTAATATCCATAATCTCTCTGCTTTATGCACCAGGCACGCAGAGGATTTGGAAGCACTGTTTCCTCATTTTATATTGCCTTGTTTTCTTAAATGTGGGCAGATATATTGTTTGCTCCAACATATCATGATTTCTCTTTACAAGAATGGTTGCATTGTTTTCCAGTGGTAGGAGACCTCTGGTTTTCCTAGTCTTCTACTTCCTATAGTTGTGCTTGTAACTTTCCAGTACGGTAGGATATTTCTGTGTTATTTCATTAAATGCAATCTTCACGGTCTCACCCGGCTGCATTAGCTCTAGGATGAGGTATGTTCAGGCATTTAGGTGGGATCAGCTAGGCCTGTTTGTGTAATGCAACTAGAGATTTTTGGTGCAGAAATTTTGACTTGTGTTCTTAGGGAGTCAGTCACTAATTCCATGATTATTGCTTAGAATTATTTTCTAAATGTATCCTGATGTTGATAGCCAGCAGTAACACTGGGCTCTTCCTTGTAGGAGTAATGCTTTTTGCCTCCTATGTGTAGCCATTATGATTACTCTAATCCTTTTCTCCAGCTTTGCTTTCCTTTTCAAATCCAGTCAGTCACGTGAGCCTCTCTCATCATGTCTATCTTGCTGCATCAAATACTAATTCTTTGATCTTCCTGCAGGGTAAGGAAAAATGGTGAAGATCCTTCTCCATCTGGTTTATTAAATAAGCAGTGCTAACTCCTGTCTCTGCTCTGCCAGTGATGCCAGCTTTGATTACTTGCCTCTTGTCTTAAGGCACCTTATACTTTCCCTCATGCTGTTTCTATACTTAGGAGGATGGTGCAAACAGAAAGCTGTAACACTGCTCTCTTCCAACATTCCTTTTTAAACCTGACTTTTGGCTTGGTATTACAGATCATACCCACATGTAATTGCCTGGGTAGGTGAATAAGGTCTGTGACTTCTGCTAAACTGCTTCACCAATACCTTGCTTTTCTAGTCACTCTCAGCAGTAGTTATGCATTGGCTGAATGTTGCAAACACTCTGTGGAGCACAGAGGTATTGTCTTTGATGTGTTTCTGTTCACTGTTAAACACAGTTGAACTTCGACTACAATTTCTGTTCTTTTTTATCCTGATCACAAAAAGAGAACAGTTATTCTAAGAATAGGAAACAAAGGGATCCATGCAATTTTTGGTGTACTGTTTTTATATGGACTTCATTACATTAGTGCTCTGATGCCTACGAAGTCAAATGTATCTCAAGAAAAAAATATTGAAACCATTGTACTGTTTAGCTTTGGAAAATCCAGACTGATTCTAGACTTTTGTGCACTGCACAACAAAAGATGTGTGAGGGAGAATAATGACATGAATTGATTAAAAACAGGGATTCTGAAGTTCCATTCATCGCTCTGCCCTTGTGTTCCCCTGGGATCCTGAGTAGCTCACTGCTGTTTTTTTCTTTCCCTGTTTAAAAAGAGAAGTAATATTTTTGGGACACCAGTATAGTGTACCATGTGTGCATTGTTTGCTGAAAAGAGACAGTGTTAGAAGTTGATTCTTCTAAACTTTGATCAGGTTGATGATAATAGATTACGCTGTAATTTTCCTGTACCAAAACCAGTAGTAGCTGTATTGGGTGGCTAATTCTGATCAATAATCCACTATATAACCATTGCTTTATGTTATGTAGTAAAATGTGTGTGATTATTAACATCTGCTGGATTGAGAATCCTGGTTGCCTTAACTGAGATCTGCTGGAAGGGTCTGGCAGGAGGCAAATGACGGAGAATACATACATTATTTTGAAATATCACATTTTTAAATCTTTACATTCAAAAATCTTTGGTTGACTGTAGCACAGAGTATTTGGATTTTGAATTTAATTCAGTAGCAAGTCTCCATGAGATTCTTGATGCTTCTGGAAACAGTGTGAAGGTGCTGGAATTTCATAGAAGTACAGGGTTTTTCTTAGTAGCAGATCTTTATCATCAAGGAGAACGTTAAGGTTAGAAATTAGGTCTTGGGATTGAAATGTGATTGTGGCAGAGGTCTGGGGCTGAGAAGAAGGATGCTTACAGTAGGAATGTAAGGGAGGCTTTAATAGTTGTTCAATAACCTCTGTATTGCTTGCTCCTTTTCAGAGTGTAGACTGTGGTATTTCTTAGAGGAGGGTCTGTGTCACTCTTCCTGGAGCCTTCAAAGAACAAAACAACTCTTAGAGCTCCCAATTTCAGGCTCTGAGAAGGCTGTAATGGATCCTGGGAAGGCATGGGGGTGCCAGGAAGAGTTTGAAAGGACCAGGAGCTTGAGTATATGCTTCTTATCTCCAGAGAAGGGTGTTAGAGGGAACTAAGTTTGTGCTTGAGCAGGGATTCAGCACTGTCCAGATGTTGCCAGCACCTGGAATCTAATATCCTGATCTGCTGAGTTCAGCTGAGAGATCATCAGAGACCGAACGTAACTCCACAAAACTATTTGTTTGTCTTTTTTTCTCTTTGCTTAGTTTATAATGTTGAAAATTGAGGAAAACAGAAGTTGTATGCTGCAGTACCAGAGAGAATTCTGATATTTCAGTGTTGCCAGAAATGTGATGTGAATAGGCATACCCACGAGAAAACTTAGCAGAGCTACTTAGAATAATAAGTGCAGCTGCACTTTATGATTTTAGAAACATAAATGTTTTTCAGTACCTAAAATTAGGCTTCAATCATATAAAACTTTGTGTGGTACTTCTCAGCAACACTCAGTGATGGATTCTTTAACCCTTTCCCGTATAGAGCAGTACATTTTATTCCACTGATATTTTGGTGTTACTTACTGTTAGACTTGAGAGTTAGGAAAAAGGTAACAGAGTCCAGGCAAGTGGGAAAAGCTGACAAGTAGTTGAAGAACATCATTGCAGAGCATCAGAGATGTTCAGATAACGCTTTTCCTTAAGATTTTCTATAGAAAGGAGAATGCCATTTGTTCGTCTGAGAGTCTTCCACATAAGGGGTCTAAATTGAAGTAGCTAATTAGTCATATATTTGATATATATATTTCATATATATATATTTTTTTTTAAGACAGCAATTTGATATGTTGAGGTCAGTGTCAGCTCACTGTGTGATGTCCTTGCCTGTGTATCTGTTTAAGCAGAAGGTACAATGTAGAAGGAGGTTGCTGTTTCTTTTAGATCTGTTTATGAAATTTATGGTCTTGGTGTTAATCACTAAAGATCATTGTCATAGTTTTCCTGCATAGTGTTCTTTAGGCACCAAAAGTCACTCCTATTTGATCTTTCAGTGTCAGGAAGAAAATTCCCTGTTCTTATTCTGTCATTGTTCTGCAGTGCTGCAGAAGGTGGGCTTCTGTCTTTTTGTATCCCGAGCTTTGAGGCCATACTTGATGTGCAGTGTGTGTATGTGTGTGAGTGCAGCTGACTTGCTGAATGCTCTCCCTCTTGGAGGCTGCCTGAACAGGAGAGTAGCACCCAGAGCAGGTGGTGAGGAGGAAGCCCATGGTCCTCCTGCACAGCCCTATTCTGGAGCTGTTGGAGGGAGAGATGCTGTGCTGTCTCATTTCATTTGGTCTTGAAATCTTGTAATGTTCCTAAATCCAAATTGCTTTCTCCACCACTCTTTTGACACATATGCTTCTATCTCTTCATTAAGATCCAGAAGTGTGTATTTAAGTTTACTTAGGGGCTGTTAAATTCATGATTATTGTAGTACCTTCCAACCAAAGCCTCCAGCCTGCTACCTTTTATAAAAAAAAAGTTTTCCTCAGCAACATGGATAAACGAATAAACTGGAAAGAAAATGGCATCATTTCAGGCAGTTTTTCTTACAACAGAGACTCTGGTAGGCACTTCTAATTGGATTCTAAAACGAGCCATAAAATGTAAGAGCAGGGTGGAGTGCAATCTTTCCCTTTCAGCAGATAGTGAAGGAATCAGCATATCTCCACAATTAAACAGAAAGAGAACAAATCTTCAAATAATAAGCAAAACAGCGTGAATAAATAGAATATATTACAGAGCACAATAAACTTGGTATCCAAAACAAAATAGGAAGAGAGGAAATATTGCCAATTGACCGCTATTTCTTTTCTTTTCTTTTCTTTTTTTTTTTTTTTTGAGGAAGGAAAATGTCTTGAGTTCTTAAGACTTAACTGTTTTATTAGGAAACCCCTACGTTCGTTTCCTTGTGGCTGCCACTGTGTTCTGTGAATTTTTCCTGCACACTCCCAAGGACACCAGCAGCACAAAAGGAACCCAAAGTGTAGCAGTCATTCTCCCCAGTATGGTTTGCCCTGGAAAGATTCTGTTCAGCCCAACACTCTGTTTACCAGGCATAGCACTAATTGCAGGGAGGGGAGCTGTTCAGAGGAAATATAGACCTGCTGGGAGATTTTCTGTTTCATCTGATTTAGATTACAAAGCTCATGGGAGAATGTGCAGCAGTCAACAAATACAACTGGGGAAAGAGTGCTCGTGCTTGGCATGACATTTTGCCATGCTGCTCAATATGTAGTCCTAATTTTGTGGAGTTGTAGCATTTTAGTAAGCTTTAAAAATATGTTCTGTTGCTAAATGGAACTTTTCTGCTTAGTGGGTGCCAAATCTGAGACTGAAAAATTCAGACTGTATCTAACTCTGAAGTGAAAAGCAGATTGGTGTGTGTTTTGAAAATAAAAACATAATGTTCTATTGGAGAGTGATTTTGTCAGGTTAATGTACACTGCTAGATAATGTATCCTGAACACTCAAAAATTTGCATTTTGTTTAACATTTTGTGAATATCTTTGTATGATATGTGAACTGAATGGGCAAACATAGAGATCAGGTGATGCTGAAATATCTGCTTTCATGTGGAGTTACTGAAATCTCTTCCTGTAGGGGAAAAATAGGTGTGATATCTTTTCAGGTTCTTTTTTTTTTTTGGGGGGGGGAGGGTTTTTTTGGTTTTTTTTTTACTAATTTTTTGTTTTTCTTTTGCCCTCAGCTGTTCTTTTTTTTATTTTTTTCCACTCAAACACAGTATGTATTGGATTTTATTCCTTGTTAACAAATGTTCAGTACTCTATAGCAATGAAATCTATGGGAGTAGGAAAAGCATTAGTGTAGTGAAGATGTTTCAGAGATTCAGCTTTCTTCAGAAAATAAAAGAGGCTCAATGAGTGTCTTGTGGTAGCTTTTGGTTTCTTTTGCTTTGCTCACTGCTTGAGGCTACATCCACTCAGGTCCGTTGCTGTTTCTTCTCATATTCTTTAAACCTTTTCAATTAGTTGGTTTTTAAAGATTTATTTTTTTATTTTTTTAAATTAATTGTCATGAAAGCTCTACTGATTTTCTGTGAACGCCCATAAACAGCAAAAAAGATCACTAGATTTTTCAATTTCCTCTCTTCTGTTTCACTCCTGACCTTTAATTCCACGTGATGATAGTATTTAAGTTATCATGTCTAGTTTTGCACTGTTAAAAGTTCTCTCCTTTGTCTATCTAGATGGTTGCCTTTGGTGCTCAGATGCTCTTCTTTCTCCTGCTGTTTCAGGGCTGTTGGCCCTCTGTCATTCACATTCCTATCTTGTGTGTTTTTCTGGACTTCCCTTGCATCCCTGCTGACCCTAAAGCCTTACTTTTTAAACTGTAAAAGTGTATTTCCCTGAGGCCTTGTGTTGCAGCACCAATCTGTTGTAGAGAGAGGCTATCCTTAAATATATTTCTGTTTAAGATAGGCTTCTATTTCAGTCTTAGGGACAACAGTGCCCAGAGAGTGTACTACTCTGAAGGGTGTGAGGTGTAGAGAAGGAAGAAAGAAAAGCACCATCCACTCCTTCATTTTTGAATTTTGGATTTTCTCCTGACTCCCCTCTATTCTCCTCATCAATCACTTGATGAAAAGGAAGAATTTTCATGGTGAGTTAGACCAAGACTGGTATCCTTCCTTCCTAACCTTTTTTTTCAGTTCTCTGAAAGCTGTTGGCTGCATGCTGCCCTTTACCCACCATCCTCTCTCTGAAGGGTGAGGTGCCTGCCCTTCCCATGCCCTAACGCTTTACATTCCACGCTGGAGGAAGGTAAAGCTCCAGTGTCACTTGGTGTATATGCCTGGGAATGGGACACCATTACCTTCTCTGTTACTCACTGTCTGCAATGAGGCAGAGACTTGGACACACTGATGTGGTAATTGGTCCTTTCCTGAAAGCTGTGATGTCACTTCACGCCTGTTTGTGGATGAGCATTTTAACATGAGTATTCATTACTGACAGTAATGAACGGTGAAGAACTTATGAAGGCCAAAAAAGTATTTTGGACAGCTGGTCGACTACAGTTTGCTTATGTATTGCTGGCCATGTGAGTGCTCCTACATTCTCTGCTTTCCAAATAAAGAAAATGTGTTTTCTTTTGTGTTTGGATTTATTTACATCCTTCCTGTAGGTATAAAATACAGCATCTATTAGCAGGGAGCTTTTTTAATCTGTCCTGTTACTCACTAGATTCTGGTAATTGTGAGGTCACTGAAGATAAAATATGGATTCTGCTCAAGGCTGAGAAGCCAGGAGTTCAACAAAAAAATAAAAAGGAATCCCTGAAGCCAGAAGTCTTGCAGCTGCTGGCAATTAGGATTGTTGCTGGTGTTCCCTCCAGGAGCCCTCTGCTAGCATACCTATGGTAATGTGCAGCAGGCAGCTGTAGTCCCACAAGGCAAGGATGTTAACACAGCAGGAAAGAGGTTGGTTGTTCTTGTTGAATACAAGAAGGCCAAACAGGTGCGTGGCTTAAACGGTTCCCTCAAGGTATTGTCAGCTGCTGGAGGCTCCATCTAATGCCTGCAGGATGCAGAAAGCGTCTCACAGCAGAAGAGCAGCTGATGCAAACCTCCACTTCATACTGAAGTTCGGGGAGGCCAGTGCAAGCTGTTCCCCTTTCCCAGCAGTCTTACAGTCTGGGAATGAAACTCAGTGGATTTGCTCCATTTGATCATTTTTTCATTAACAGTTGCTTTCTGCTTCTCGTTTGACAAAGCGTATCTAATCTGTGCTATTTTTTAAAAAGTATGTGGTTGTCATAGAATTCTCTGGGTGCATGTGGTGCTGGATGTTAAAATGAAATACAAACGTACACGTTAGTTGCATTCTGTAGCCTAGCAGATATGTAATTATGTCAAAGCTATTATGCTTATTTGGTAAAGCCTAATTTTAATGAATGCCTAGCACTGATTAGATGCAGTTTTCCAAATGTTTTAAATGGAGCCCATATGGTTACAGACTGATGCTGTAGTCTTTTTCAGAAGGAGTTTTCTCTGGTAAGACCAAACATCTCTGGAGTCTCTTGCACACTTTGTTACACTTTCAGCAGATGCTACACCAATTAAAGGTTGGTACAAGTAATCTGGAAGAGACTGCATAACTAGCTTGCCTGACAGCAGGCAGCTATATTATCTTTTATAATTGTACAAGATTATATGATTACTTCATAGTTTCTCAGAACTTTCTGTGTGTATTTGTGTTTTGTTTTCAGTTTAATAGCCTCGCTATTATTTCAGCTTGCTGTAAATCAACAAATGAAATCCTACAAAGCCAACATAAAAAGTGAATAAAGCAAGAGAATCTCGGGACAAATGACGATAGAAACAAAAAATTAGGCTTAATTTATTTCCTTTATATTTTGCCAAGTGACTGTAAATGGGTAGTAGTCTCAATTTTATTTTTGAAGACCTAATTCTGAGATTATGATTACATTTGACATTTTGGTTTATTCTGTTATGAGTTAGGACATCTTGGCCTCTCTGTCCAGATAACAATGAGAATCTTGAACCAATGTACACAATGTGTGCATGTGCCCAAGAACAAGTTTTGTTTTGTAAGGACTCTGCTGCTGTGTAGGTCACCCGTGGTGCTGGAAAAATTTACTCAAGTAGATTTTCACGTTTGCTATACTGCTACTGGTGAAGAGAGGGGACCTGGACAAGCTTGAAAAGTGTGCCCACATGAACCTATTGTGAGATTCTACTATGCCCTGGTGAGGCTTCACCTAGAATGTCGTGTCCAGTTCTGAGCTCCCTGGAACAAAAAAGTCAGGGATCTCTTTGAATGAGTCCGGCGGAGGGACACAAAGATGATAAAGGGCCTCAAGCATCTCCCCTATGAGGGAAGGCTGAGTTACCTGGGTCTGTTCAGCCATAAAAAAAAAACAAACAAACAACAAGACTCAGAGGTGATAGAGGTGATCTTACTAATGTTAATAAATATCTCAAGCATGGGAGTCGAAGGGACATGGCCAACCTCTTTTCAGGGCTGTGTGGGGACAGGACAAGGGGAGACTGCCATAAACTGAGGCATAGAAAGCTCCACACCAATATGTGAATGAACTTACTTCACAGTGAGGGTGATGGAGCAGTGGCACAGCTGCACAGAGAGGTGGTGGAGTCTCCTCCTCTGGAGACGTTCCAGACCCGCCTGGACGCCTACCTGTGCAACCTGGGCTAGGGAGCTGCTTTGGCAGGGGGTTGGACTCAATGGTCTCTAGAGGTCCCTTCCAGTCCCTTCAATTCTGTGATTTAACAATCACAGAATCACAGAATTGTAGGGGTTGGAACAATACCAAGTGCAAGGTGTTGCATTTGGGTCACAGTGATCCTAGATATGTGAGAGCAGCCCAGTGGAGAAGGGCTTGTGTGTTCTCGTGGATGAAAAGCTTGATGTGAGCTAACAGTGTGTGCATACAGCCTGGAAGACCAACAGTATCTTGAGCTGCATCAAAAAGAAGTGTCCAGTCGGGAGAGGGAGGTGGTTGTCTTCTGCTCTGTCCCTGTGAGGCCTCATCTGGAGTACTGTGTACTGATGTTGGGACCCCGGCATAAGAAAGATGTGGAGCTGTTGGTGCAGCTCCAGAGAAGGTGACAAGAATGGTAAGAGGGCTGGAGCACCCCTCCTGTGAAGAAATGGTGAGAGAACTGGGTTTGTTCAGCCTAGGAGAAAAGCAGCCTCTGAGACCTCATAGCAGCTTTAATAAAATGGAAGAGAGGAAATCTAGGCTAGATACTGGGAGAAAATTCTTTACTCAGAGGGTACTGAGACACTGGCACAGGCTGCCTAAAGAGATTGTGGATGCCCCATCTCTGGAGGTGTTCAAGGGCAGGTTGTATGGGACCCTGGCCAGTCTGATGTGGTGAGTGGCAGGGCAATTGGAACTAGGTGATCTAAAGTCCCTTTCATTTTATTAATAAGTTAAGGCTATGATCTTACTATGATTAATAGTAGTTAAACTAGAAATTAATATAGTTGTAGTACAAGTCAAGAAAGTATTTTAATTTTTAAGTCAATAATAAAACAATTATTCAGTTTACATGTGGTTAGAATAATGAATGTTGCCTGGGTCCTGAAGAAAATATATTGTATGTATGTAACTGGAGATTCACAATGCGTTAGTGTAAGGGGATAAACTGAAGTTACTCAGACAACCTAGATTTTCTATTTCACAACCCAGGGTTAGGGTGAAGAATTGTGCAGTGGGATGTGTGTATAGATGTGATGGCTGAAATAGATCTTTGTAATCTTTCACACTGATTTTTTTTTCTTTTCTTCTCTTTTGGAATCGTGTTAGATTTCTTGAAAAACCATGCTTACTTGTACCTTTAGGATACTGTTAAATTTGCCTGAGGCTTCAACCTGAGATGTGTTTTCTATTAGAGCGTCCAGTTTAGCTTGGAGCACTGTTTCTTAGGTTTATTTGTCCTTGGGCATTTTAGCTTACCCTGGAGATAAGGGTTGGTAGTCAAGGAATGAAGTAATGAACCATGCAAGGTCAGCTAACACAGTAAAAATAGTTCGAACATATCTGACACCAGCAGCACATCCCTTCATCATCAGCTTTTAGTGACTCCACATTTGATTACTTTATTTGGAAGACAGACTAATTAACTAACAGCCTCTTGACTGTTTTTATCCTTCCTTTGCACTTTTCTGTAAGATGCAAAACACGTTTTTTTCATACTCGTTTCTTGACATGCGCTTTCAAGAGAGAATATTTTATTTGTTAGAGCCTCTACTGTTTTTTGTACTGTGATACTTCTTAAATTCCATTAAATCCTTATTCCAAGATGTGAAATCTTAAGTGCTTATCAGAAGGAAAACCCAAAAGCCTTAATAATCTGAGTCTTGTCAGAAGTTGAATATGAATGTCAAGACTGAATGATGATGAGTTTCTATTAACATTAATAGATTTATAAAAAATGAATCTAGCTCAATGTGTTCATAAGTAGTTGTAAAAAAATGGTTTAAATATGGATGTAAGGTAATCCTGTAGAACTAAAATCTGGAGAACAGGTGCTTTTGTTAGAAAATAATAAAGATTTGACCCACTTTCCGTTACTGAACACCAAACTGTGGTATCAGAGTATAGGCAGGTCAAATATGACACGGTATGATGACCGTTAGAGTTTTGCTGGATGAAATCATTTTCAGGAATGTGTCATTCTGAAGCACCAGAAGCTGACATCACCCCTGAGTGTGAGCAGGAAGCACTGAAGGTGCTGGTTCATTACCTCCAAGTAGAAACCTGACCTGCAGATCAAGAGAGGTGACTGTCTCTCTACTCTGCTCTCATGAGACCTCATCTGGAAAACTGCTTCCAGTTCTGTGGCCTGCAATGCAAGAAGGACATGAAACTGTTGGAGTGGGACCAGAGGAGGGTCACAAAGATGATCAGAGGTCTGGAGCACTTCCCAGTGGGAGGTGGTGGAGTCACCGACCCTGGAGGTATTTAAAGAACGCTTAGGCATTGTGTTGAGGCACACAGTTTAGAGAGAATTGTTGGTGATAGGTGAACGGTTGAACTGGATGATCTTGTAGGTCTTTTCCAACCTTGGTAATTCTATGGTTCTTTGACAGGCTGAGGGAGCTAGGGCTTTTTAGCCTAAAGAAGAGAAGGCTCTGGGGGGACCTTATAGCAGCCTTCCAGTACCTGAAGGGGACCCATAGAAAAGTTGAGCAGGAGCTTTTTTTAAAGGCATGAACTTACAGTACAAGGGAAAATAGTTTAAAGTGGAAGAGAGTAGATTTAGACTAGATATTAGGAAGAAATTCTTTACTGTAAGGGTGATGAGACACTGGCACAGGCTGCCCAGTGAGGTTGTAGATGCCCCTTCCTTGGAGGTTTCAAGGCCAGGCTGGATGGGACTGTGACAACCTGGTCTAGAAGGAGGTGTCCCTGCCTATAGCAGGGGGTGGGATCTCGATGTTCTCAAAGGTCCTTTCCAACCCAAACTATTCTGTGGTTCTATGAAGAGCAAGTGTTCCAAAGACCAGTCAGGTTGGCTTTGTGATCCCTCTTTTGAGCTGATTCTCTATGATGCTTTTCTTCCTGTTGTTTTTGAGAGTCCAAGAATGGAAGGTTCACGTCTGATTATTCAGTAAAATCCTTTTTCTTTGGAAAGAATATGCATAAAGTCATTTTTGTTCAAACACAGTAAAAGAAATCTTCCTTGTCCATAGCTACAAAACTTCCTTCTCCTGAACTGCTTTCTCTTCGCTCTCTTCTGAGCCAAACTCAGGAGGGCTTTCGTCCATCTTCATCTTTTTACATGCACAGCCTTATTCTTCTGATTTGTTTAGCTAGTTCTTGCTTAGGTCTCACCATGTGGTCAGCAGCTGCTAGGTGTTTTGATTATCTCTGCATAAAAGGGACTTACTTTACACGGCTTAGCATTTTTTAAGTATCCTCTTTGACTCCTTATTACACAATTTCTTGTGAAGATATACTGAACGCATGGTGTGTATTGCATACATGTAAACTTTAATCAGGTGTATCCCAATATTCTCAGTGTCTGCCATGGATATTTCTTAGTATCAGTCAGTGAGTTGACCTTGTAGCACCAGGAACGTGCCGTATGGTGGTGCTGCATTGAGCTTCATAGTGCTAACTCTTGATGTTCTTCCTTTTTGTCTGTCTAGTCACTTGGGCATTCATTCATTGCCTTGCAATCCTGATATCTTTTGAGCAGTGACTGACTGCCTATGGCAAAATGTCATGATTTGGGTACTTGAGTTTACCATAGTAAGCTTGGTAAAGTAGTAACTAGAGTATAAAGAAGACAAGACTACCAGGTGTCTTCTGGGTTTAATTATGGTACTGGCTAGGTAAGCACAGTACCTGTAAATGGTCGTTCATTTCAGGTGTGTTAACATGCATGCATCTTGCTGCATTGTCAGGAGCCTTATTCACAGTTAGAGTAGAGTGTTGGGACTGAGCATCCAAAAGAAATGTGATTGCTACTTACACGGGAGAAACAAATATGATTTTAGGGATCTCTTTTGTTGAGCATCTGGGAAGTAATAAGAGGAATGAAATCAATACAGGTGGTGATAAAACCTGAATTATCACTGCTCAGCAGTTCCACAGCATGTTAGTACTAAGCCATAATCTTGCCAGAAGATGCAGGTGAATGGGGCTCATTTAACTGTTTCTGCACAGCTGTAGAAGTGTAGGGTTTTTGGACAATTAATACATGAAATGATGATACTGTTGGTAGGTTTTTTTTGTTTTTGTTTGTTTGTTTGTTTCTTCAGTATATTGCTTGTTTTATGTTTTTTGGAAAGTCTCCTGCTTAGCATTCTGACTATATCCCCAAACACTCAAATGAATACTGAACATGTGCAGCAAACTCTTGTAGTTTAAAAATGGGGGTGAGGGACTGTTACATGGGAAAAGGGAAAGAACAAATCTGTAAGATCTGAACTTGTAAGCCTACATGAGTGCATCCAGCTTGGCAAGGGTTCTACAGCACAAGGATTCTCCCTGCCTGGGGTTTGTCTGGAGTATGGGGAAGCTCTGTTGTTTCAAGGGGAGCTACTGGGCACCTCACCTGCATGGCCTTTCCAGCAGGGAGCAATGACTTCTTAAATTGTTGCCGCCTAATGAATGGATCTGTCCACACTGTGAAGCAACTTCCATGGAAGCTCTGTAAATGATTTTTAGTATTTATTTTCAAATGCTTTTATATATCTAGTCTGCTGGTTGTGTGATGGACTATGATACATCCTACTGTTGTTGAGATGAGAGGGATTTACTCTAAAGAGCTGTATCTGAATAATCTCTCCATTTTGTCTAATCTATATTCCTAGGAAGTGGACCTCTCCACACATCTTCAGGAATATCTCAGATTATTTTTCCAAATTAGAAGACTTAAAAACCAGATTTTTTATTTGTTTGAAAGTGTATAAATACGTGTCTACTGCTGTAAGTGGGCTTACGGGTAAAGATTTTCATGTACAGGATGCAGCCCTGGGCAAGCACTTATGTATGTCTGCTGGAGAGAACGTGGACAAGATGATTTCAGAGTGCCAACCTCAGCTGTTCTGTGATTGACACATGTTGAAAATTTAATAGCTGTTTTGAGGAATGTCTGTAATCTGGCCTCAAAGCTTCAACTTTTGGCCACAACATCAGGCAACCCTACAGGCTTGGGGAGGAGTGGCTGGAAAGCTGTCTGATGGAAAGGGACCTTGGTGTACTGAAGGACAGTCGGTTGAATATGAGCCAGCAGTGTGCCCAGGTAGCCAAGAAGACCAGTGGCATCCTGGCTTGTATCAGGATGGTGTGGTGAGTGGGACTAAGGAAGTAATCCTCCCCCTGTACTTGGCATTGGTGAGACCTCACCTTGAGTACTGTATACATTTTTGGCCTCTCAGTACAGAAAGGACAGTGAGGTACTGGAGGAGCTGCAAGGAGGCAACAAGACTGTGAAGGGCTTGGAGAATATGCCCTATGAGGAGACACTGAAGGAGCTGGGCTGTTTAGTCTGGAGAAAAGGAGGCTGAGGGGAGACATTATTGCTCTCTTCCAATATCTGAAAGTTGCTTACAGCAGGAGTGGGATTGGTTTATTATCACTGGTGACAGGTGACAGGATGAGGGGAAATGTCCTTAAGTTGTACCAGCGTGAGTTTAGGTTGGATATCAGGAAACACTTCTTTACAGAAAGGGTTTTTAAGCACTGGAATAGGCTTCCCAGGGAAGTGGTTGAGTCACCATCTCTGTATGAGTTTAAAAATGGTTTGGATGTGGTGCTCAGGGACATGATTTAGTGGCAGGTTGTTAAGAGTTAGGTCGTATGGTTAGGTCGTGTTTGAACTTGATTATCTTTAAGGTCTTTTATATTCTAAGTGATTCTATGATTCTGACTTCAGCCCTTCTTTATAGGGTAACATGTAGGTAAAAAAAATGGTTTAGTTTTAGAGAGTTTTATTGGAAACTTCATTCATGGGCATTTCACTAATAAAGTCATTATTTAGTAACTGAGATGAATAGTATATTCATGAGTTTTGAGGAAGATTTTACATGACTGAAAATTTTATGTGTGTTGGAAATGCCTCTCTTGAGCAGTGTCTGAAGCACAAGAATTACGAAGTAGACCTAAAATGAAGGGAGATGAATCTGGTGGGAGATAAACCAGTATTATTTCAGCATAAAATCTCAGTGCAGAGGTTAGCCAGTACTGAAGAGCAGCTCATGCAGAGTTTTGCCCTAATATTTCACTGTGTAGTTCTAAGCTTACTTTGAGATTTAGGACATGTAATTGTATAACAGTCAGTTTCCTGTCAGTACTGTGATATCAAAATGTTTTTGAATGTGTCCATTGGATCTGTTCTCGTTGTAGTCTCTGAAGCAGGTGGTGTTGATACTACTTAATGAGTGGGAAATAAAGGAAATGACTGTTTTAATATCAGGAGTATTTTCAAACTTGAGCATACATCTAGTTCCCAGTTTGTCTTTTGTTTCTGCATGTAGTTTTTCTGCAGATCTGATCCAAAGATCTCAACCAAGGCATCAGAAAATAAGATAAATAATGACCTAATTAGGAAAAAAAAAAGTTGAATGAACTTGTTAAGGAACTTGTCTGTTAACTTTCAGCAATCTGTGATGCCTGATGTGGAGTCATTCACTTCAGGTTGCACAGAAGCTTCTGGAAGGGGAATATGTGCAGTGTGTAATCATGAACCATCTGCAGCTTTCTGTGAGGAAACAGAGAGCAATACTAGCAGAACTGTGGCTACCTAGTGCTGTCTTAGTGAAAGAAAATACGTAACTGTAGGATTAACAGTTTTTATGTATGTTTTTTTAAATTCATCTCTACAAAGTATAAATTTCCATAAGTGAACTGCAGCCTTTAATGGTGCATATTTTTCTTCGTTTTTGCATAATTTGGTTAAAGTTCACTTTTTTTTTTTTTGATCAACAGGTGGTAGCTGAAGTCTCAAGTGTATTGAGAATGAGTAAATGTGCACTTAGTTCATGGTTTCATTGTCTTTCTGAAGTCTCTCTTATTAATTAATTAATTAATTTATTAAAATATCATCTATCAAAATAGATGTGATTTTGACAGCCATTCTGATGTTGAAGTAGGTGAAGTAGTGAATTTTATTTTTGTTACTTGTCACAGGAAAAAAAGATGCACTTACTGACTTTTCATTGTTTTTCTTCCTGATGAAGCAGCAAAATGTGGTAGCAGAGGATTTACTATTGTAATGTCAAAGCACCTAAATTGTGCTGACACAGAATAACTTCCCAGGAATGATGACAGTCAGATATACTGATTAGTATAAAACTGCTTGAGGTATTATCTAGAAAGATTTATTCCAATATAACTAATGTATTCCTTTTGACAGTGTGCTGGGGATGGCAGTGGAAGTGTTCTTTTTAATAATTCTATAATGGTGATAATAACTTACAAGCTAAGTTGTTAATGCTGTCTTATTTTTAATTTCCTGTAGCCCACATACTGGCTGGCAGAACTATCAGTCTGGCGTACCCCAGATTCCCACTGCTTGCATCTCTGTGGAAGATGCTGAAATGATGTCACGGATGTCTTCTCGAGGCACTAAGATTGTTGTGTTCTTAAAGATGGGAGCCAGGACCTATCCAGACTCTGTTTCTTTTAACACAGTGGCAGAAATAGTTGGAAGCAAGTACCCGGAGCAGGTGAGTGAGAGTATACAAAAATAAACTTATTTTGTTCTTTAAAATGTGAAGAAAATCCCAAAGAATATCCATTAGATACCCTTCAGATAGAAGTTCCATAGCTTTGGCTTTTGATGTCTCAAATCCTCAGTATTAGCACAAATATTCAGTTTCAAAAACTTGATCACTGGGTGAGGAGAAATTGACCGTTGTGGTTGTATGATGTACATACCATTATCTGTGAGTTTAGGTTAGTAATGTGTACTGAGCTAAAGACAGTGCCTGAATTTATAAAGTAATTTAAGTACATGTCATCCAAAGAGGTAGGAACGTGCTAATAAGTTATCTTTCCTGAGTTACGTTTGGTGGATTTCAAAATCATGGCATTTCAACCTGGATTATAAAATGTCCAAATATATCCTTTGAATATGTTTTCAAACATACTCTTTGCTATCCTGCTCTGTGTCTTTAACTAAAGAAATGGACTGTGATCTCTTCTTACCCCCAAAAAGCTCAGGTTTTTGAAACACCGGATAAAGACTCATTTACAAACCCCCTGCTGATGTTAATGGGAGTGGTAGTGTACACACTTTGAAAAAGTAACCAAGAAACAGAAAAATAAAACCAGTGAATGTTTAGGTTTTTTAGTACTCAGTTCCTGGAAGCTTAATAGATGCTTCACTACGCTAATTCGACTTTGTTATCCAGAAAAATCTAACTATTCAGGCAATAAAATACATCGCAGACCCAAATTCTTGCAGTGCCTTTTATGCCAGAGTGTTTGGAAATGCATTACAAGTGCAGTGGAAGAGAAAGGTGCTGTTTCCCCTGGGCCAGAATTTCGGTTTGAGGTTTGAACTGAAACAAATGCAAATCTGGATCTCTGAACTCGGGATGAGAAATCAGCAGCGGGTGGTATAGCTGTGACAGAGGTCTGAAGCCATACATTTAAATTAGGCTGAAGCCTGTGAAATGTAACCAATCGCAGACACTGCTGCTAATTATAAGTTAAAAAGCTGGAACAGAATTGAAAATGAGGGTCACTGTGGAATACAGATGAAGTCTGGTGACACAGTTCTAGATGTAACTATGTTAGGAATGCCTGTACTTGTCTGTGTATTTACTAAAATTTAATATTCTAACTGGTTTATATGTAATAATCCTTCATAATAAATAATTCATTCTTCCTCTGAGGTTTTTTAGCATGTTTGTTAAAAGTAATCACCAAGACTGAAACCATAATTGTCTAAAAGCTCTTATCTGTTGCATGAAGTGTTGGTTATTATTTGACCATCAATCACCCTTGCAGCATGTTCAGTTCAGAGCCTCCTTTTGAAGTCATTTTTCCATGTGAGTTCACACATGTAGCAATGGAGGAGGAAAAAAAAAAGTAAAATTAGAAAATAGAGTAGTTGAAATACTTTTGGCATGTTTTCCTCCAAGTGCTTTGTTTTCTTTTTTTGCAAGGAGTGTTTGATGTCGTGATAATTGATAGAATTGTTGAACTCACAAACCTGTAGTTAGGCTCCTATGCTTAACTTTAATACATTTACATTTCTGAGTAACTTAAAGCAATACAAGAAATTTAATTTCTGCTTTATGAAGCATCAAGCTCATACACAGCCCTTCAAAAACAAGTGATGTGACTTGGGTGCAGATCTCCATACACCTAGTAACAGTTGTTTGAACAGTTAACCCAGTGTTGTTTCTTCTGTTTAGATCTGTCCTTTTGGTTGGGCCGGACAGTAGCAGTAAATGAATGCTTTGACATTAATTGCTCCAAGTGAGATAAGTGTACTTCAAAACCTCCCTTAAGTTGGAGCTTTTGCACTACTAAGTTTTTAAGTGGGGTAAGAAAGATCTGAACAGTAAAGGTAAATGTGCTTTATAATGCTGCCTGTAAAGTCCAGTGTGTCTGTTCTATTTTCTCTTACTCCTTCTAAGCCAAGGAGGTGCAGCTCTCCCTTACAGTGTCCTTGCTGATATCATAGTGGACATGGCTGTATGTTCTGAGCAGGCACATCCAGAGACATCCAGCATCATCATCACTGTCACTCCTCAGGTGCTTGCTTAGTTCCTGCTGAAGCCCAAATCCCCTTTAATTGCCCAAGGGAGGTGAGGCTGTGCCCACAAGATAATGAGTTCATGATCAAGCTTTTCTACATATAAGTAGGTAGGAAGTAGTGGGACCAAACATGCTATGACTTGATGCCCTGGCAAACATCCTGAGCTTGGAGTCATGTTCCCACAGTGCTTAGGACCGCAGTGAGTGTGGAAAACCTGTGGGCTGTGGGACTTAACGTATTTCAGCCTGTATGACTCTTGACAGTTGAACCAAAGAGTTTGTGAAATAAAATAAATATGGCATTAGAGCCTGCTGAGTTCCAGGCTATTGCAGAGTAGAGATATTTGCAGTCCATTCCTGATTTTTGTTTTGGGGAAGGGGTTTTTGAAGCACGTTATTGAACCTGGGACGATGCTGTTCACATCCTTTTGTACTGTGTTGTATACTGGTGAGTTGTTTTATATAAACTGTGTAAACTGACACTGGAGACTGACTGACTGAGAAATTCACAAGTTAACTAATGTGGTTTTCATTTGAAATTCAGGCAGAGCTGGCAGTAAAACATGTTTGTCTTTTCATTTTAATACAGATGCACTGTGATTGGTCTTAAAGTGCAGAAGCAGCCGTTCCCACCTCTGGGGAAATGCTACATATAGTGGCTGTTTCTTGCTAGTCTGGCTTCAGTGTAACTAATGTGCCAAACACAGAACTGCAAAATACTTGATTAACTGCAGAGGTATCAAAGAGGATAAGGTTATAATTCTCCTGTAATCCTGACTTCCAGTATCTTTCTGTACTGCATATTTCTTGGTGTGCAGTGCTGTTTTACTTACTTTACACTTAATAAGAGATGGGAAAACAATTTCCTAAGTGCCTTACAAAGTACATACATCTAATGATTGCTCATTATTCTGTGATCTAGCATAAATACTGTAGAGCACAAAGAGAAAGGCTTATAAGTGGCTTTTGTAGAATCCTGAATAGCTGTTCCAGGAATTCATTCTACACTGCTTTTTTGCCTCCTGTTTTTATGGAGTGCCATATCTACAAAAAATACCATTTGAAAAGTGACTCTGTTTTGAACACTGCAGGCATAAAAGACTGTTAAAGAATGTGCTGTAGCTCTGAGCCAAGTTTGGAAGGCACTTTGAAAGTAGCAGTCCTAGGACTGACCTGAGAAACAGAGATGCTAAGGTAATTGGTAAAGAACTTCACAATCTGTGGTTAATGCAACAGAATCTTTTCTATGGAGGAAAAGGCAGCTTATTCGCATTTACATTTTTCTTCCTTTCCCTATTTCAAAAATCAGCCCTCTCTTGGAATTTGTGATACTGGGCAAAACTCCAGGGAACAAGAGAGCATAAAAATGTCCAGGCTTCTGAGTCTGTTAGGCATTCATGCACATAAGGAAAGAAAGAATTTGTACATCCCCTCCTCCTCCTGAAAAAAAAAATATATCAGGGGAAAAAAGGGCTTCTCTGAAGATGTGTAATACTCAGTACAATGTTGTTTTATGGCCTGGCATCAGTTCTACATATGTTAACAAAATGTCTATCCATTAGCCCTTTGATGTGGCTTCCAGATATCCCTATGTTCAAACTAAACCGTGTATACAATGGAGTTTTGAGCAGAGATGTTTTAAGAGCCTAGTGCCATCACATTATGGTTCCATTAGCACATTTACTCCATGTGGATTGTTTTGCTATTCATTTCAAAACGTTGGAGGGTTTGTAAGTGCCTTTTGTGAGGTTGTCTTGTGTGACTAAGCTGATGCATGTATGTCACAGCTACTCTTAAAATTGAGGAGATGATTATGGAGATTAGGTTTTCCAAAGTGCCAGCCTATTGCTTCATAGTAACAGACTGATGGGAAAGAAGGGGAAAGGGAAAGATACTATTTCTTTTGGCAAAAATGGACCCCGAAATTTCAAAGAAAATATATTTGCTAACAGTGCTGGTGTTCTTTCTTTGCTACCTCTGTGGTTTCTTTTTCACCAGTGTTCTTGTGTGTGTGTGTTTTTGCTTGAATAGTAATAGGACTTTGTATTATTACTTTGAAGATTGTTTTTATGATGTGCCTTGTGGGAGTCAGGGTACTGCCATAATTTGTTCTTAAACAGAGGTTTTATCATGGTTAAAACAGTCAAATTAATATGAAACTGATATGGAAGAAAACTTGTTATTTTAACTTGACAATTCTATTGTTTTTCGTTGGTTTTTTTTTTTTTTTTTTTTTTTTCAGTCTGCGAACAGCATTTTCAGTCCAAAGTGCATGCTAAGTTTTGTGGTGTGTAAAGCTTGGCAATTCTTCTAAAACTTGAACTTCTCATTAAAAACCCAAGAGCTTACTGAAGGCATTTAATTCTTCTCGGAGAGAACTTGGCAGTAGATTTTCTTAAGATTCTGAGCGACCAGTGAGTTCTCAAGTAGGCTTTTTTTCGTGTGTGTTTTGATAAATCACAGTATGTGAATGCCACAAATGCATCTTATAGGTGATTTAGATGTATGCAGGGGGCAGCAGTCAGAAAGAACCATACTCCTTTGATGGTGTCTGAAATATCAATGGAATGAGTGCACGTTTATGGAAGAGAGATTCAAAACAGGGTTGTTTTTTTTTTGTTTGCTTGTTTTTTTAAAGTGTCTCTTCTGATAATTTTTGCTGAAAAGCATTGGTTTAGATACATTAGTATAACATGATATTTTTAGTGTTCAGAAGTTATCAAAATGACAGGACTGGATTTATAGCCAGGCAGCTCAGAATAGGCAAAGGGCTTGCTCAGCCATTTCTGCTGATCTCTGAGAGGTCTCCAGATCCTGTGTCTCAGCTTGATGATGCAAGAACAGAAGCACGGGATGAGCTCCATGTGCTGCAAGCAAGACAGCAGATCTTTAAAAGGATTCTCCTCTTGTCAACTGAAGCACAGAAGCTTTCAGTGTGTATGAGCCACTGTGGTGTGAAGTAAAAACATCAGCTTTAGTTGCCTTCCCTGCCTGGTGTCCAGTGAGAGCTGCATCTCTTTCAAGTGGGATAATTCAACCTGCTGGAAAGCAACTGATTGTGGTTTAGGTTACTGAAGTGCCAGGATAATGGTGATCGGGGATGAGGAGTATGATCTTCTTAATATTGGGTTTTACCTACTTCACTTCTTAAACTGCAACTAGTATTTGTGGCACTAGAAATGACAGTGGAGCATTTAGTTTGCTGGCAAACGTATCTAAGCACACAGTTTTGTAGTCCTTTTGATGATACCAATATAAGCAGATACACTGTAATATTTTTTCTTCCCACTCATTCCTTTGTCTCTACTCCCACACAGTAGTTTGAAGAATTACTGTGGGATTTTATTTCAGTAATAATTTACAAATACACAGAGGGTTTACAGAATGATTGCTGAAGCATTTTTTTTTCCATGTTGAAAAAGATATCTTCTAAAATTGCAGTGGATCCTTCTTGCATTCTAATGCACAAGGGTAGGGTAGTTCTTGGTTTGGCAGATACAGTAGTTGCCTGAAGCATGAAGTAGGAAACCACAATATTGAGGAAGAAGGAGGCAAGAAACAATGTTGTACTTTTATTTCTGAATAAGGAGGTGCCAGAAATGCTACTGCCAGGTATCAAAGATTAGTGTGGAAACCACCTGTTCACTACAGTAGAAGTCAAATACTGTAGTAACATGCTTCTGTTTCTGAGGAGCAGATTATGCTAGACCTTGTACAGCAGAACTACCAAGAGAGTTTGTGAGTTTGCAGTCCGAGAGGTGAATGCAGTGTTTAAAACGAACAAACAAACAAAAAGATATTTTCATGCATGTTCAATAAAAAATGGCATATCTAAGAGCATGTGGGTTGGATGTAGAGATCTGTTTGGTGCAGATTCAGAGATTCCAACAAATAGGACCAATGTGGAGAAAGATTTGATTAGTAGAGTAGAAGGGAAATTAAAAGGGGTGAGATCTAAAACATGAAGGCTGGAGCTGAGATGAAAGGGGAAAAGAACTTAGCTTGGTCAGACACTGAAATATTGAGAAAAGTGATTCAACTGTGTAGAAACTAGTCAGTAGAGGAGTTACAGCAAGAAGCTTGTGGTTGTAGCAACTGAGAAAACAGTTATTCAATTATATAGCAGTTAGTAGTTTTAATGGTCAGAATGATGGTATTCTTG
Source organism: Cyrtonyx montezumae (assembly GCF_038088225.1). NCBI lineage: Eukaryota > Metazoa > Chordata > Aves > Galliformes > Odontophoridae > Cyrtonyx > Cyrtonyx montezumae. Next base: position 20,812,736 of record NW_027072089.1, on the reverse strand, counting down.
AGAAACACTGAACCAGCAGCAAAAATGTGGGTAGACTCTATTTACTGTGAATTCATTTGTTATGATTTCATAGTATGCACTTGTCCTTGGAAGACAAGATGTGGAGAGAGTTAGTAAAAATGATAGGAATCACCACAGTTGCTGTGGTTTTTAAGACAGTTAGGCTCAACTCCTAGTCTTGCCTCATTCGTATATTCTTCAAAACTTTGGTTTCGTTATATCACTCATTCTCATTGCTTTATACCATTGTTACAGTTTTTATATATTTTTGCCAGCCTAAAGAGAGTCCCTAAGACTTCTTAGGCCTTAAAGGCCTTGCTGTTTTTCACTGCAACTTTATTGTAAATTGTAGTCACAATGATTCAAAAGCATTTACTGTGGTTTGGCAATGCAAAATCAATTGTGAAGCACATGATACCAGAAAGGTTTAAAAATAATTTTCAGTAAGATGTTATTCCTGATGGGATGCACCTATGAGTGCTGAGAGAACTTACAGATGTCATTGTAAGTCTGCTTTCAATAATCCTTAATTGATCATGGTAGCTGGGAGAAGTGGCTGAAAACTGGAGGAAAGCCAGTGTCACTTGTATATTCAAGGAGGGCAAGAAGGAAGACCCAGGGAACTGCAGGCTGGTCAGCCTCACCTTGATCCCTAGGAATGTGGTAGATAGAATACCCCATCCTGGAAGACAATTCCAGTCATGTGAAGGGCAAGGAAAAGATCAGGTGTAGTCAGCATAGATTCACCAAGGGAAACTCATGCTTAACCAATCTGGTAAGTTCCTGTTATTAAATGACCAACCTGATGGATGTGAAGAGAGAAGTGAATACTCATTAAAGCCTTTGGCACTTGTACCCACCTGACCTCAGTAGACAGGAGCTGTTGCTGTATGGACTGGATGGATAGTGAGATGGATTGAATAGCTGGACCCACAGTGTGTTGATGATAAGTGGACAGTGATGTAAAGTGTAATTGAAAGATCTATAACTAGATGTAGTACTTCCAGGCTCAATACTGGTTCCAGTCCTGTTTAACATCTTCATTAAAGATCTGATCGATGGGGCAGAATGCATCTTCAACATGTTTTCTGGTGATACAGAACAGGGTGAAGTGATGAGTATGCCAGTGGGCTATGCTGCCATCCAGAGGGACCTCAACAGGCTGGAGAAATGGGCTGACAGGGACCTCATGAAATTTACCAAGGAGAAGTGCAAAGCCCTGCAGCTGGGGAGAAACAGCCACAGGCACCAGCACATGCTGGAGGCACTCAACTGGGAGCAACTCTGCAGAAAAGGGCCTGGGGGTCCTTGTGAATGCCAAGTTGAACATGAGTCAGCAATGTGCCCTTGTCACGAAGAAGGCCAATGGTATTCTGGGCTGCGTTAGGCAGATCAAGGGAAGTCATCCTGCCCTTCTACTCAGCCCTGCTGAGGCTGCACCTGAAATGCTTTGTCCAGTTCTGCCCCTCCCCCCTGTATGACCTGGGTATGCTGGAAAGAGTCCAACACAAGGCCACCAAAATACAGTGGAGCCTGGAGCACCTCTCCTGTGAGTAGAGGCTGAGAGAACTTGTACTGCTTAGCCTGGAGAAGAGAGGGCTCTGGGAGGTCTCATCAGTGTCCACAAACACCTGAAGGGACGGTGCCAAGAGGATGGAGTGAGTCTCCTTTCAGTTGTGCCCAGCACCAGGACAAGAGACCATGGCCACAAACTGGAGTACAGGGTCTCCCTCTAAGCACCAGGCAGCATTGCTGTGCTGGAGTTCTGACATAGGTTGCCCAGAGGCTGTGGGGCTTCCTCCTTGGGGATGTTCAGAAGCCACATGGACCTGGGCACCATGTCCTGGGTACCACATCCTGAGTGTCCCTGCTGGAACATGGGTGGGCCAGAGGGCCCTGCCAGCCTCAGCCATTCTGTTATTCTGACTCTTTTCAGTCATGCTGTTCAAAAAAGTTAAGCACTGTGTTTAAAAGTTAAACTTTATGTGTTTAGGACTGAGCTCATGCTTGGACAGTGCGTAAACTGGAAACGGAAGTGTAAACATATAAATTAATGAAAAAACACGTAAGACAGTACAGCACTGTTTTTGCTTCTTAAATACAAACAAAATCTCCAGTTTTTGTCTCTTCCATTTCTTTCTTCTTTAAGTGGAAATATTGAAATTTATGAATAAATGAAATTTATCTGTAGCATACAAATTGTATGAGTTTCCATTCTTTATAGTATACTTTTAAATTGAAGTTGAAAAAGGCAAAGGGCCTGCTAAAAGACCTTTGACAGAAAATTTACTTTGTGCTACAGGTTCTCTGTTTGCTTCTTTAGATATGCTGAGAAGTATGTTTCTCACAATCTGCATTGCTTTCCCCATTGGGTTTTATTCTGTCATTTATTCCATAGAGTTGGTTTACAGATTTAAACAAAAGAAAAACTGAAATGGTTATTCTTCTTGTAGTTGCATAGTCCCTCGACATCTGATTTCCATTTCAATGTTGGAATTTACAACCACATTTGTGAAATATTAGTCTCAAGAACAGTGTATAATGGCCTGATATACGCTGCTTAACTCCCACCCCCTAGCCAATATCTCATTTCATCTAATCATACATAAATTGTCATATATGGGGTGGAGAATGGAACAATACCATGATGTAAGATGAAACAACATTCTGTGAACTATACTGCTTTAGAAATTGCACCAAATCAATGGCTTTTTTCTCAACTGTTGGTATGCAAGTAGAAGTAGGATTTTCCTTAGCTCAGCAGGGAGGGATGTTAATGCTGTTTCAGTACTTCTGTATTATTTAAAGTTCTAGGCTTTATTTTTTAATTGTTTGCTTGTTCTAATGATCATTGGGTTTAGTTTTTCCTTTTCTGATGTCAACTGGACAAAGATTTCTCTCATCTTTTACATGTGCCAAGTTTAATGTATTGCCTGTGGGAGAAGTTGTTTCGTGAAATAATATTCCTTCATTCTAATGGAATTTGTTGCTGTAAGCTATAAATATGAGCTACGGTTACAGAACACCTTCTTCTGTGATGTGCTGCTCAGCAGAGTAGAGTGTGTTCTACCATTCCAAATGGGAAACGTCTGTCACCCAGCTTCTTGCCAGCAGTGATAGTTGAGCTCTAAAATGTGACATCCTCACTCCTTTTTGCCCTTTTTCCCCTTTCAAATCATACAGAAGGGGACTTGAGATAATGTTACTCTTTGTGAAGGAACGGAAAAACACAATCTTGAACTGTTGACAAGTATGTTCCTCTCTGTCTTATCTTACAAGAAGATAGTACAGCTTGTGGTCTGTTTGCTTCTATGGTTTTGTTTCTTGGCATTGCAAACCTAAAGTCAGAGATTTAAATATCTTGGATCTGTGTTCTTTGCTTTTGACCAAATTCCACTGACTTCAGTTTATGTGCTAAAGTGCTGGAAGGATCTGCTCACTTAACTGGAATTAATGCTCGGCTGATACTACCTTTGACTGTCTCTTAACACATTCTGCAAGTTGTTCAGCAAGTCTTTCTGGAAGTCTGCAGCTGTTACACCGTGCATATAAATAGTCTGTAGTTAATAAGCCTATTTATAGCAAGCACAGGTCTGAAGATTATTTTTTTTTCTCATTCATTAGTTTCCAACCTTCAAATAAGTTAGACAAGATGATTGGATTGTACCCTTACTGCCAGGGGTGCATTGACTTTTTCATTGATTAATTTGGTCATTTAATTTAAAATTGCCTCCGCAAATTTAAATGCTGAATTTCAGGGAGGAGATGCAGCTAAGTGTAAAGAAATATAAATAAGCTGGCTTTGATAGAATGTCTAAATTTCAGTAAATTTGGTGTTGATAATGTTCTACATTATATTAAAATGTATAATGCTTTATGTCCTTTATATGTGGACATAGGACACTCAATTTGCAGTTAGAGAGCAGCATAACTGCTCTCCTCATTTCTGTAAAATAACATACAAGCCTTCCAGAATGGCTGAGATGATTTGTTGCAGAAGGTCAGCAATGGCTGACAGGTGTCTCTATTCACCTGTATCAGATTTTTCTGTAAATTAAGAACAAGTAAGAGGATGTTCTCATTTGCACTTCTGTGCAACCGTCCAAATCTGTTGATGTCTGGAGCAACGTGAAGGAAAGAAGAACGTGGTAGGTCACAAAGAAAGTTCTAAGTACTTTTTAGGACAGAACAGAGATTCTGAATAATCTTGACAAGTTGGTAGAGATTATGAATACTGAGAAGCAAGAAATGTGATTTACTTGCCTTTTGAAGAAGAAACTGAATGTATAGTGTACCCCTGGTAGGGTGGCTCATATGGGATTCTTGCCTTGTTTGCTGAGCACAATTGTGATGTATTTAAGATTGAGTAGATGTGGTAAAACTTGTGGTGTGAAAGTGAAGAGGTGGCATCCAGCTTTTCCTTGGAAATGTGTGTCCTGCCATGTAAACAAGCTTGTTTTAGGCAAATCCACAAATTAGGGACTTAAGGATGTTATTTGGAGGTGTTAGTACAGAAGCAATTGAAGACACCTGACAGTCTTTCATGGGTGCCAAAGGCTCGGGCTGTAGAGAAAGCATCTGATCATTTGGCATGCTGTAATTGCTGCAAAAGCTTTGTTTATCTAACTGTCTACAGAGCATATTTAAAGCTGTTTTAGTGACCTGTAAGCATAGGATTTTGCAGTGTCATAAACCATGAATGCTAGCTACTTGAGATCCAGCCAATAATCCAGATAGTAACATACAGATGTAAAAATGTGTAATTTGCATGTCTGTCAAATCATTTGCTGCTATTTTTGATTTTGTTCAAGAAATCCAGATTCCTCTTGAAAGCATAAAGGTAATAACATTTTGTTTCCCTATTAGGGAAAAATTATATTTAAAGGAAGATCAACTAGAAATCCCAACAAAACCATTCCCTGCTTAACAGAGAATCTCTTACTGCATTTAATTAAGATGATCTTCCAAAGCCACCAAGAAACTGAAGGAAGAACAGCTAATTGCAGTAATTTTAGCTGCTTTAACCCAGTGCCATTGAAATCATTCTAACTGTTGTAAATACGTGTGGGTTCTTTTTGGAGTGTTTTTGAAGAATGTTGCCTATAATTGAGTTTTCATTCTTAGAAATAGAGGAGTTTCTTCTCTCGGTGTGGTATGAGAAGATAGTAGCATATTTTCAAGAAGTTAGTTTTTCTTCTTTGAGCGCTTTAAAATCTCTTGATGAATCTTTAAAGCAAAAAAAAAAACAACAAACGGATCTTTTTTTCTTTTCATTTATCTGAAACCACAAATTTAATTGTAATGTGGATCATAATTGCTAGTATCAATTTACATCTGGGTTGTTGAACCAAGTGGAACCAGAAATTAGCTGTAGTGCCATGAGCAAAAGAAGCTTGTTGCTGTTTGGATACAACGTTGACCTGGAATACAGATGTAGTGACACTAGGTCTTTCCTATTGTGTAACTCAGAGGTAAATACATCCATCTCTTGTGGTGTAGAATAACAATTGTCCTTGCTCCTCTCTTCTTTGGTGAACAGACTGCAGTTATAAATTCCATCCAATAACTTTGTACAGAAGAATATTTGCACAATTGCTTTAAAACTGACTTAGTTTCCAAATTATTAAGTAACCTCGTTCATTTGGGGCTCTCTAGACACTGCTGTATGAAGAAATTCTCTATTTTCAGAGCTCTGTTCATTCTCTCCAGAGCTTCAGAATTAATATAAAAAAGAAGCCTATAGAAGAAAAGAAAATAATTTTCTGCTGTAATTTTAGCAAATATACATCTTTAAAGATTTTGTTCAGCAAGTGAGATTGGAATTGATTGTATGTGTGTATCAATGTGGGTTCAATACTAAAAAAAAAAAAAACAAAGTAAATCTGAAATGCTTATTACAAACTTCCTTGAATCTTGGAGAAGGGATCTGGAAGTTAGTAGCCTTTTTTAGAAGAGTTTTCTTACATTCTGTTTTAATGCTTTTTGGGAGGAATGAAAATGAAGGGAAAATACAGCACAAAAAGTAAAGTTGACTCAGATCATGAGAGAGTTCTGTGTCACTTTTTCATGTTCATAAGGGCAGAAAAATACTTAATTGTGATGAAGAAAAGAACTCTCTATGTAACCTACCTTGTTACAAATCTACAAAAGCAAGGCAAATGGGAATTCAGGGTACCACAATGTGGCCTACTGTTTCAGTCTTTGACCTGATACAACCTTCACCGTTGGAATAATACGCCCACAACAGATAATGAACTGCAGTGGGAAGTCTGCAGCAGAGGATATGCCAAATTTCTAGCTCCCATCCCCTCTCATCGTATCATAGTAAAACAACAGCCTTCTCCTGGACTTGATCCTGGTCTGCTGAATTACTGCAGTTCCCTTTTGAAGTAGGGTAGCTAGTCTTCCCTAGTTCTTCTTTCTCACATTTGTTTGAAACTGTGCAAGGATCTTTTTTTTTTAGCTGTGTGCTGCAGCAGGATTCTTGCACCATGGCCTGCAGAGTGGCAAATGATTAAAACCTTTTTGATGGTGGATGAAATGAGATGCCCTGTAGTGAAGTGCCATTTAGGGATGAGGAAGGATGTGATGTGCAGGCCTAAAGACTGTGACCTGCAGCTCTGTGGTTCAGCCGTGAATAGGCTGTCATTTTCTGTGCCAGCAGGAGCGTATTTCTGAGTGAATATACAGCATGAGGGAGTTGTGTTTAAATACTCATTCTGTGTTTGCTGTCAACACCATGTGCTGTTGTGAAGCTGTAACTGTAGTCCTGCTCTGCCATTGTCCTGTTGAATGCCCATGTGTGTCCTGAACATGGCTCCCCCAGTGCTGCTGCTTTGTGCTGGGAATTCCAACTCTGCAAGGACGAATCTGAGGGAAAAATGAAGGCAGTTGGAGGTAAGAGTTTTGCAATTGTTTGTTTCTAAAGAGGTTTTTCCTCTTCAGTGTACCACTTGATGTGGCAGTGCAAGTCATGTGAGGATCATTTGCTTCAGTTACAAATGCACAGTAATTGCTTTCAGATTTTGAAGTGACCTACAGAGGTGGCCTTTCCTACCTAGCACGGTTACCTCAGGTTCTGATTTTTGTGTTGAAAGGAAATAGGAAAGAAGTATTCAGAAAATAGTTTCTTGCTTACTTGTTTAAGTATTAAAATAAACCCAAAGAAAATGAATGTCTGCTACTTTCTTCTGAATTTCTTACTCCAAAGAATTGTAACAAACACACTATACAAAGGATACTGCAAATTCACATGATCAAATGTAATGTTTTAGAACTGGTGTTGGCTTGTTCAGGCTAGAAGATGAGCCACTTTTGTTATAGTGTTAAAGGAAAGATGATGCTCATGTCTTCATGAGGTGTCTGCTAAAATACTTCGGGTTGTTTCTAAAGCATCCTCATGAATAGTGATCAAACTCACTGTTCCCATCCCTCTTCTTAGTTTTAAAGAACTTCAAAAAGTTGTGGTTTGTGGTGTGAATTGTTAGGACAGCATGGACTCAAGTGGGGATCTCACAAAGTCTTCAAATTCTTTCTTTCTCATGGTTTTATTTGGCATTTGGGCCAAGATCCTATAGTTCTTATGCTTAGAAGGGATTACTTTATGAATGATCAGCTAGAGGAAGGTGAACTTGACAGAGGATAGTTCTGGTGGGAACAAAAATTCTGTGGATCCAGTGATTTTGTTTTCTACTGAAGATATGTACCCTGTATTGATGAAATTAGTCCAAGGTATTGATCCTTCTCTAACTGCTGTGCTCTGGTATGTGAAAATACAGGATAAAGACTGTAAACTGAGTAGGTAGGCTTCTCTAATACTATGAACTACATTCTGATGATGCCAGTGTAGGAAATATTATTTCTCAAAATTGTTCCAAGACTTACTAGATTAAATTTTCTAGAAGATAAGGACTTTCACCAGCCTTCTGTTCCTGAGAAAGGCAGCTTCCTTTGACCTCTCCTTCTCTGACATGGAATACTGCAACATATACATCTTCAAGTGTTGTTCCTCCAGCAATAAAAGCAAACAGAAGTTTCTAGAAGACATTCCAATACATATTTTTCTCTCCTTTAACAAACTAAAGGACAAACAGTATGTGACAGATAGAGAATGGTGGGAATGCCAATCAACATTCATTCACCATCATTGTTAAAGATAGCCGAAGAGTACTGTGAAAAAGTATGAATAAAGAATTTTTTATTTAACGTGCATTCTTCCTTCCACATCCTTACCTCTAAATAGAGAGAGAGAGATTTGAAGGGTGAACTATTTTCACAGCCAGAGGATTGCAGTAAATGACACTGTGTCCAGGTGGAGGCCTTTGATGATCAGTGTCTACCAGGGGTCTGTCTTGGGACCGGTAAACTTTAATGTCTTCTCAGTGACATAGATTATGGGATTAAGTGCACCCTCAGCTATTTTGCTGATGTCACCAAGCTGAGTGCTGTAGTTGATACAGCAAAAGGAAGGGATGCCATCCAGAGGGACCTTTATAAACTTGAAAGCTGGGTCCATGTGAACCTAATGAAGGTCATAGAATGGCCTGGATTGAAAAGGACCTGAGATATCATGTAGTTTCAATCCCCCCCACTGTGGGCTGGGTTGCCAACTACTAGAGCAGGCTGCCCAGAGCTGCATCCAGCCTTACCTTGAATGCCTCCAGGGAGGGAGCATCCACAACCTCTCTGGGCAACCTGTTCCAGTGTGTCGCCACCCTCTGAGTGAAAAACTTCCTCCTAACATCTAACCTAATTCTCCCCCATCTTAGTTTAAAACCATTCCCCCTTGTCCTATCACTGTCAACCCATGTAAACAGAACCTGTTAAACGAAGCAAAGTGCAAAGTTTTGCACTTGTGGTAATCCTAGCTATGTATACAGACTGGGAGAAGGGCTTCTTCAGAGTAGCTCTGTTGAGAAGGACTTAGGGGTCCTGGTAGATGAAAAACTTAACATAAGCCAGCAGTGTGTTCTTGCAGCCCAGAAGGCCTGTGGTATCCTGGGCTGCATCAGAAAAGGGCTGGCTAGCAGGGAGGGGAAAGGGGGATTGTCCCTGTCTACTCTGCCCTTTGTAAGGACCCATCTGGTGTACTGTGTCCAAGTCTTGTGCCCCAACACAGCAAAGATGTGGAGCTTCTGCACTGGAACAGGCTGCCCAAGGATGTTATGGATTTTCTTTCTACAGGGATATTCAGGGCCCTCTTGGATGCCTACCTGGTGTGTCTGCTGCAGGGACCCTGCTTTGCAGGGGGGTTGGACTCAAATGATCTCTGTAGGTCCCTTCCAACCCTTACAATTCTGTGATTCTGGAGGGGGTCAAGAGTGGGGTCACAAAGATGATATAAGGGCTGGAATTACCTCTCCTAATAGCGCTGGCTGAAGGAACTTGTCTTGTTCAGCCTGGACAAGAGAAGGCTATGGGAAGACCTCAATGCTGAAAAGGATTTTATAAACTGGAAGGAAATCATTTTTTTTTTACAAGGTTAGATAGTGATAGAATGAGGGGGAAATTGTTGTAAACTAAAGGAAAGAAGATTTAGATTAGATGATGGAGAAGTTTTTCACTGAGTGAGTTGTGAGGTGCTGGAACAGGTTGCAGCTTTCCCTTCCTGCTTGTGTATTCCTTGTCCTGGCTAAGCATGTCTCTGGGCCAGAAGGGTTAGGAGGAAGAGATTTCTATTTTTGCATTCATGAGAATGTGTTGGTACAGTGATGAAGGGGACCTTAAGAACCAAGGAAAAAGTATTCTAAGTTTATTTTCATTTAAGAAAAATAAATACATTGATGCCATATGTACTGAATCCCCTTTTTTGTTGCTGAAAGTTTTGTGTTTGACAGCCTTGGCATATCCAGCTTCTAGAAAAGTTTCTGACTAGCTGGTTATGAATCTTCTTCACTGCTGAAATAGGAATATTTAAGCTTAGTTATTCCAAGGAGGGATGGAAAAATCTGTGGGAAACTTCTGCTGTGTAAGATGCTTTGTTTCTGGGTGTGACAGAGTGCAAATAACGTATTTGTAACATACTTGGGTTTGGGGTTACATTGTTCTTGGCGATCTAATCAGGAAGATATTCAGCGGATCTCAGAGCTCACAGTGGACTAGAGCACATTTTTGAAACAGTAACTAAGAACAACCAACTTTGCCTTGAAATTCTAATCCAGCTGAATTTTTTAATAGAGGATTTTTTAAAATTACTTCTAGTAACCTAAACTATATCTGCAAACTGCACTTTGGTTAAGGCTTATGAGGGGGAATAGAGGACACTGTGCGGTGGCTGAGTCAGATTCTGTTTGGTGGGATATGTTATTTCTCCCTTACCTCTACTACTGGTATTGCATTCAGTGTATTTTCTTCCATGAACCAAATGTACAGTTTAGAGTTTTTAACTGCATAGACATCTTTTGAATACTGTAGCACTGTTTTTGGCTTTTCACATTGTCTCATGTGAACAAAAATCACTGCAACTGAGAGTAGATTTGGTTAGATTTACTGTCTTACTGTAAGCATATCTGACACTGCACTCAGGAACTATAACTCTTTTAGAGATAAAAGAAATTGTTATAATCCTTTCACTAGCTAATTTCTGCATGCTGTAAATGGATTGCTGTGTATCCAGGGATAATTGCTCAAGGGAAAAAAAGAGTTTGTGACTTTTATTTAGTGCATTTTATGCAGCAGTTAGCAGGCTAGACAGAATGATTAATAAGTTACGGGTTTAGTAGCTTGGAGGGAATCACTTTTACTGTAACTGTATTACTAAGAAAAAAAAATATAACAACAAAAGGTTTCTACAGTGAAATTAAATACTTGAAGTACTTGAAGTATTTTCCATACTTGACAAGCTAATGTACTCGTTTCTTATGGAATAAATCATTTTACTGTGGGTTAGGAGAGGCAGACTTGGCATATCATAGAGAATTGAAACATTAGTGTAGCACCAGATTTATTATGATGCCAGAAGTGATTCAGCTGAAGAAGGACATGCCCTTCTTTTTCAATGCAATTGTAGCCCTGAAATTGCCTTAGGATGCTCTCGCACACCATACTCTGACAGTGAGTCTGCAGGATCAGCTTGGTGAAGTTAAACCTGAACTCTGTGAACAGAGAGAAGTGCAGATTCCCCAAACCTCATCTGCAGTTCTGCTTCAGGGGTAGTTGTGAGCATCCCATAGCTCTGACAGCAGCTCCACGGAATGGTGGGGTTCAGGTAGGAGCTCAGGGAGCAGCAGGATGAAAACACCGTGGGGCAGGTGTGCTTCCATTGGCAGTGCTTTTAAAGGCCTTTTTGGTCCCTACTTATTCCCTCACCCTGAACCAAGGTGTTAAGTGCCTCAGATTAGCATTTATGTCAAGCATTAGGGGACTCCTAGTAAGTGCCTAATTAAGATTTGTTCTCCTATACTCAGAGCTTAACAACCAGAGGCGTTCTGCTTTTTAATATCCTGACTTTGTTTGTGTTGTTTGTTTTGATCACGTTGCCTTTAAGCTCTCAGCAATCCCAGCTAAAGCTCCTTTGTATGCACAGAATGCTCAACATTTGTCACACAGAGGTTTTTTTGTGTACTCGCTTGTTGTATAGGGTTTTTTGGAGGGGTGGGGTGTTTTTGTCAGCAGAAAGTGGACTTCATCACGAACTGTGCTTTTTTGTGATATTTTGAGCAAGCGAACACAGTTCATACAGTTTCCTTCTGTTTTCAGCAGCTCCGGAAGAGAAACCAAACAGCCGTAACTGTTTAGACTGCCTCCATTCTGCAGGGCCTTTGTAGCCCTGCCAAGGCTCTCCACATCACTGAGCCTCCCAGCTAAAAGCAGAGCCCACTTCACTTTGTTCCTGGTGCTGAAAGCCGCTCACAGTATGGGATTTGGGGACTGAAAGTCTTTCAAGAATGAATTACACTCTACCAGCTAGAGTAGGCAGAAGAGTAAATCAAAGGGATTATTTGTTTTGACTGGGGCCTGATTTGTTTTTGCCACTATTATGCTCAGTCAGAAAATTAAAAAAAGCTCCTTAATTAAGTGGGATATTTTTATAAGCAAAAGCAGGCAGAAGAGCCTGGCTTAGCTTTCACTTTGCCCCTCATGCTGGAACTTTATCATCTGAACCATGCGGGTTGCCTTCCGTTACGTGTTCTAATGAACGACAGTCATGTTTTAAAAATGGAGTGAGGATTATGGTTTGTATAATACAGCGATTAAGCAGGGGACAAAAGGTTGTACCTATGTCTAACAATCTGATCATGGGAATTGCTCCGCTTCCATAAATTGTTTATAAAGAATTAAAAACAAAATGACAGAAATGTAGATGACTGTGATAAGAAGCGGGCAAAACCAAATGATTTTAGGGAAAAGAAAGCGAGCAATCTTTTTTTGTTCTTCAGTTTTCTATACATTTGAAAGGAGCTGTGATACGATATAGCTTCAGATTTTTCCAGAATTGTTGTCAGATAATTACAGATGACTGCTGGGGGAAATGGCTGCTCATCCTGGAACTCTTTCCAGCATGCTGTGCTTGTAAAACTGTTTAGGAGACTTAAGAGAATAGGAATGAAATGTTGCTTTATTAAAATATGTCAAAAATTGTGCTGAAATAAGTCAATAAGTTATTATCTCTGCTATCATCTGTTGTTCCTGCTGAGTTTCAGAAGTCATTTGTTGATTAGGAACTTAAGAGAAGTTTAATAGAACTGTATAAATATGCTACATAATAGAAACTGAAGTCAATGAGAACTCGTTGTAGAGCCTCTGATAAAGAGATTTCAAGGAATGAAACAGGGAGGTGCTTTAGCATTTTGTCATAATACCAGGGCATCACATTGCACATGCAGTGAACTTATTAGGAAGCGTTTCTCATCAGTGTTAATGAATTAAATTCTTGCATTAGTCAGTTAAATTGCAATGTTAATAGTTGTAAGATACTCATACCTTAAATCCTGTAGGATTCAAAATGGTTTTAGATATTTAATGTATCCTTAAGAGAAAGGATAAAATATTTTTTGAGAATATGTACACTTGAAAATCAGATATTTCCCCAACAGCAGTGCATAGAGAATGATGCTGAAAGGTGGGACAAATCTGCAACTTTAAAGATGTGCTGGGTGCCACTTCTAAATCCAGGCATAAGATGTAACAGTATCTGTGTGAAGTTATCTTTTTCCACTCTTCAAAGTTGTGTCTTTTGGAAATTAATTTGGCGACCAATAATTGGTAGCTAATGCAAATTTGTATTGAAACAGAAAATGTTTTGAATAATGCTACTAGGTGAGGTTTAGAGCTGCATTATTCACCTATTTGGCATCATAAATGTATGTTGTCTGTTACTTATGGTAGTTAATTAACTACTTAGAGCTTTGTACTCGCTGCTACTTTGAAATCAAATGTAGGGAATAAAACCTCTGGGTCAAGTACTTCAGCTCTTTCCCTGGGAGAAAGTTGTTAGTGTTTTTTTTCCTGAAAGTGATCCTCTTAACTTGAGCAACTCTCTGTCTTATTAAAAACAGTGGTAAATTAGCTGTATTTTAACAAGTGTCATTAAATCTTCCACCCACTGAGCACTGGGGGTGACAGCACCTGCACACCTCTACTGCTCTTTTGTTTCTTCTGGCACACCATCTGCAGCTGTGTCACAGCACTGACTGCGGGTTTCATGTGATCTCTGCTTTCACTGTAGTTTGTGTCACTGAAAAGGTACCACCTCTCACTTTTAGAGTGGTGGATTTTCACAGACACTAAAAACTGGGTTCAGATATCCAAACCTTGCATCCCTGGTACAGTTACCCACCTCTTGCCACCCTCTGTGGGAATATCTAGTACCTGCAGTGCATGGGGTCCAGTAGTATGAAAAGGAGACTAAGTGGTGTTTTCATCTAGATCAGATGATTTGATTGCACTGCCAATTTGGCTAAACAGAGATAGCTGTGGTTGTGTTTATAGTACCCCAAACATTCGGAACATTTATGCAGAATAGCAGCGCAGTTACTCTTCCAAAGATTTTACAATCAAAGTTCAGGATGAGGTGAGTGGATGACACATAGGGAGCAATTAAAATACTGCTCTTTAAAAAGTTTAGCAGTACAGATTCTGAAATAAAAGTTCCAAAAGTTCAATGCAACTACAGAAAGTTGTTTAACAGAAGTGGGAGAAGCCGAGGGATTAAATTCACTAAGAGGATTTTGAGGCATGGAGAGTGACATGGTTGGGCAGTAGAAAGAGAAATTCTTTTACTCAGTCATGTTTAACTGAAAAATTAGGAATGCTAGAAAAATGGAGGGGAGGTAAAGGAAAAGGATGGATAAAGGTGTGATCCACACTATGTGCACAAAGAAATAAACAAAAATGACTTCAGAAGACATTGAGAGGGAGGAGATCCAAATGTTTGAAGTCTTGACACAGAAAGGGGAAGAAAAGATAGCAGATAAGAAATCTGAGAGTCCTTTTTAATTTTTCAGCTCTGCTGAAACCAGAATCTGTTCTTATGGCCAGCATTTCTTTCAGGCTCATACAGGTCTTACAGGAGTCTGCCAGCTGACCTTCTCTGCTTCTCACAAACTCCCATTTCAGCTACTTTATTCTTGTTGATCATACATGGATTTAAATTCCCTATATGTAGTGTTGTTGAACCCTTTATATGACTGCTATTTTCAAGAATGCCCTGTTAATTATCTTCTAATCGTTTTATCCTCAGCTTATCATAGAGTGGCTGCAGTGAACTTCTGAAACTGCCACACACTAATCATAGAATCACGTGAATTGGAAGGGACCCTTAAAGGTCATCTGGTCCAACTCAACTCCCCTACAAGGAACAGGGACACCTACAGCTAGATCAGGTTGCACAGAGCTCCATCCAGCTTGACCTTAAATGTCTCCAGGGACAGGGCATCCACCACCTCTATGGGCAGCTTGTTCCAGTGCCACATCACCCTTATCATAAGAAACTTCTTCTTTATATCCAACTTAAATCTCCCCTCCTTTAGTTTAAAACCCCTTCCCCTTGTCCTCTCACAACAGACCCTACTAAAGAGTCTGTCCCCTTCCTTCTTCATCCTCAGTTTAGATACCAAAAGTCCGCTCTCAGATCACCCAGAGCTTTCTTCTCCAGGCTGATCAGCCCCAGCTCTCTCAGCCTGTCCTCATAGGAGAGGGGTTCCATCCCTTGAAACATTTTTGTGCCCCTCCTCTGGATGCACTCCAGCAGGTCTATGTCTCTCCTGTACCAAAGATTCCATATCTGGATTCAGTACTCCAACTGAGATCTCACCAGCACAGAATAGAAGGGCAAGATTTTCTGACTCAACTTGCTGGCTACGCTTCTTGATGCATCCCAGGGTAGGGTTGGCTTTCTGGGCTACAAGGGCATGTTGCTGGCTAATGTCCAACTTGCCATTCACCAGTACCTCCAGCTCCTTTTCATCAGGGCTGTGCTCCACCCTTGCATTCTCCAGCAGGGGTTGCCGTGACCTAGGTGCCAGACAATGCTCTTGGATTTATTAAACCTCATGAGGTTCACGTGGGTCCTCTGCTCGAGGCTGTCTAGGTCTCTCAGATGGCATCTTGTCCCTGTCAACTGCACCACACAGCTAGGCATCATCTGCAGTCTTGGTGAGGGTGCACTTGATCCCTTGTAGTGCAGTTCCAGAGATTTCTTGCATTTTAGGTATGTTAGATGTGATTTCATCTTTAAGTCTATCTTTAGCATTCAGTTTTCAATCCTGCAAAGAAATAGTATCATTTTCAAGGAATTTTGTGGCAAAACACAGAATGTAAACACGGGATGGGGAATGGTTGATGTGAGTGACTGGTTTCATTGGGGAGGAGGATAATTTCTTCACATAGCGTGAATAATTGCTTCAGGTAAAATAAGAAGGAAAAATATAGATGAAATATTATGAAAAGCTTCCTGAGAGAGTAGTACAGGTGTCTATAAAATGGCCAGTGGGTTGGCTCTCAGTTTCACTGGTTCACATTTTGTATGTTTCAAATACTGCAAAATACTGACAGGAAGACAAGTTTGCCGTCGCTGTTTTTGTTAGTTTCACTGTATTTAAGTCCTACTTAAAAAAAAAAGCAAAATAAATCCTCTATTTGAGTAAATAGCTAGTTGAACTGACCCAATCTTTGCTCAACTGTCTTCTCGCTGGAGAGGTCTTCAGTTATGCCAGATTGAAAGAGGACAAAGGGCTGCTGGACCACAAACTATCATACCAAAACCTCCAGGCTTGGATTTGTGAATTGAGTTCAAAGCTGAATTTTCTTTTTCCCTTACCTCTAGTGATTTTGGCTTATGTTCAGTCGGTGAACATGGCAGAATCATGTGAGTTAGAAGGAGTGAGGTAGCTTTTATTTAATGCAGAATTTCTGCAACCTGGCAAATCTGGGAGGAAACCACAAAGGAAAAACAAAGGAGCTTTCAAGCATCTGTATGTGCAGCTTGCAAAAAACTGATGATCTTCATTTGATAATTCCCCATCCATGTTGTGGACAGTCTAAGGTAGTAGTGACAGAAATTACACAGCTGCTGGGAGATGACTGTTGCAGTTGTCTTAATAGCACTCCTCTGGAATTGGCTGAACTTCTGCTGGCCTTGCACTTGCAGCCTTATACATCTTTGATGCTGCTTTGGTATTCACAATGTGTAGTTAGGATGTTTTCCTCTTGCTCATCCAGTCCTTTGATCTCTTTTGTTTTGATGGAAATTGAAACTAGCCTGGACTCTTTCAGCAGCTTTCTGAATATAATGTCATCCACCTTCTGAGATAATCCATCTTTTCACAATGTTCATTTTGGTGACCTGTTTTTAAGACTCTTTCAGATACTTCATGTGTAGTGAAATGTAACTCTCAAGACAAGGAATTTTGCATTTTATGACTGTGTTAATGGTGACTTGTCCAAACTGGATTTCTTTTGCTGAGCTATGTGAAAGCAGTTCCAACTAAACTGTTTTAAAGAGAATTTGTCCAAGTTGGGGATAAACCAGGATCTAGCTGTATTTACATGTAAGCATCTCCTGGAAAAGAGAGATGAATTGACTGTCTGCTAAGAAGTATTGCTCTAGGACAGTTCATTAGCTGGATATTGGTCCTAATTGCTGGCTATTTATATGGGACATTAATGCATGGGGCATGTCGTATAAAGCAAGAGAAATAATAAATACTGTAAACATGGCGTGGTTCATATGTATGCAGCAAGACTAATAAATATATTTTAACTGTGTCACTTGCAAGTGTTTAGACAAGATTCAACAAATTGTTTTTTGGCTGATGTATCTCTACATCATCAAGGCTTATGTTCAGCTTCAAAGGCTTTCACACAGGGTCAGAGTTTCCTTATGTTTCCTTTCCATAAAAGCCATGAGAAAAAAATCTGTGCCCTTTTCTACTTTCCTGTTCTGTTGTTATGAGTGCTCATACTTGCACTGATGTCCTTAATGAATTATTCAGTAGTTGTCTTATGCATCCTTTTTCATAAAAAATAAGTGGTTCTCATCCTCCTCTAGTTGAGGGAAAAACGTTTTGTGTGGCTGTACTTCTTGTGCTAGAATTTTAGTTCAGTAATCTGATAGCTCTGTTCTTTTCCTGTGTTGTTTGTTTGTTGTTTGTTTTTAAATCTGTCAAAATTTACTTCTTTTTGGTACTTGTGTAGGAGATGTTATTTAACATGCCATCTGTTGAACAACTCAGGTATGTGGCAAGTGTTGAACTGCTCCAGATACTGTATGAGGGTAGTTCTTCCAGCATGAACTGTGAGGAGAAACTTCAGACCCAGCCACCAAGCATACACAATGGCTTCTTTGTGCATGTGGTTAACATGTTCTGACTAATAAACCTAGCTAGCACTTTCTCTTGTAAAGGGCACTCTGCCAAAGCCCTTGATGCTGAAAACTGTAATTCTACTCAGTAAATATATACAAACATTTAAAAAAAATCAGAATGTAATCAGTGAAGTGTGACCCTTGCAGACAAAAGCATCAGAAACATGTGTTCCTTGTTTACTAACCTCCTTCCTGTAGACTATTGCTTTAATTTTTCAAAGGATCGGTCACTCTGTAGGGACTCACAAGTTTCTCAGGCAAAAGTTTGTTGTGGTAGATAGCTTCATTTGAAGAGACGTGAGTGTATTGTCTGTATATGGAGGAAATAGATTTCCTGGGAATCAGTCAGGCTCCAGACTGCACCAAATCCAATCACTGTCCTTCGCAGATAGAAAATATACATCTTTTACGTTGCTTTGAATCAGAGCATAGCAGATGCAAACAGAGCTTTTCCATCAATGAGTGATTTCCCACTGTGATGGGGAGAGGGAAGGAATATACGTGGATGCTGGACACATCACTAAACAGCATGGAAGTTATTCAGATGTTGTGATGGGTTCTGGGAGACTGCGTGAGATGAAAGAATAGTTCTAGGTTGTAACTTCAATTGGAGGAAAAAAAGAAAGTAAAAAAAATGCGTGAACTCTGAATAGAGTCCAGACTGCAGATAATTTGGAGGGAAGAATTGGGAATGAAGTATTTTTAGGTCATGTATTAATTTACTGTCTGGATTTAAAAACATTTGTGTTCCTGAGGTCCTTTGTCTCTCAGGAATAATCAAAATGCAGGTATGTGCTCACTGGAATTTCAGCCACTGCTTGTATGTTCACCACTACATATTTCTGAGGTGATAGCAATATACTCAACAGTAATTTCCTTTCTATTGAGAATCCTGGCAACACAATATTCATTTCTCTGGCTGGCCAACATGAGGAAAATGCCTTTACAAATATTTAATAGTAGACTGGAGACAAGAAAAATGATTTAATACTCAATAAGTTGTGAGTTTATGAAAAATTGTGTATGAGGTCCTGGATTTGGAGGAGAACAAACACTCTGTGATAACAGAATGCAGATGCATTGAAGGCAGATTCTTTGTTTTACTTTAACACATTGTTATTACTGGCTTAGATAATCTAACCATCAGTATTTACCCTCAAGAATAAGAGAATGGCCTTCTCTGGTTTTGGTATAATTCTATGTTCCACAGTATTACATCAGAAAAAGGAACCCACTACAAATGTCATGCTAAGTGAACTTTAATCTTGTAACACTCCACTGTATTTTGTGTGTTCATGCATTTTCTCATATTGAAAAACATGTGCATCTCATTTTACATATAAACTGTTGTTGATTTAAGTCTTTGATGATCTGGGATTAGATTCTGAAAACTAAAAATTTAATAACTTCTGAGTCATTTAAGAGTACTTGAAATGAATGTTACATGTTCTGGTTAGAGTGTGTACACACATCATATCTGAAGATATATGGTTCTTTATGAAGTATGGAAGATGTATGGTGCTTTATGAAGTGTTTTCTGGTTTTCTTCTGTTTCCTCCATGGTGGTCCAACTGTCAATAAACATACTTTCATAGCTGAATTAATTGAGAGGAAATTGGGATTTAAGATTGGGGAGACAGCAGAAAAGAATGAAATTGAATGGTAAAGTAGCTTTCCAGGGCTGCGATGTCTGATTTTCACCATCTGTGGTTACTGGATGGAGGCTAGCCTCTCCTCTTTGTCCTTACTGTCAATACTTTTAGATAAGGTTTCTTATTCAGCTCAAGTCAGGCTGTCAGAGAGGAGAGGAGGGAGATGACTTGAGGAGAGAAATGCTCTCACTTCATGATTGGTAGCCACAGCTACATACTGAGGCTGGCTGACTGCTTACATTTGTAGGAGATATTCTGTCAGGTTGGGAAAGCAAGGAGGGAGCTGTTAGTTACAATTTGATAATTAAGCTCATTAAAAACACTGTGAACATGTGGATGTAATTGCTAATCATGGACAGTCTGGAGAGCGGTTGAAGGAAAGACTCCAGCTGCTGTTACATAGTGAAGTGGTGTGGGGGGATGCCAAACAGCCTTGGGATGGAAAATCATTGGCACAACTTTTGTTATTACCTAAAATGCTTTTTTAACATCCATCCTTTGCCAGTGCAGTTGTTGCTTAATCATAGAGTCGTTTGAGTTGGAGCGGACACTTAAATGTCATCTGGTCCAACTCCCTCTGCAGTGAGCAGGAACACCCACAGCTAGATCAAGTTGCTCAGAGCCCCATCCAACCTGACCTTGAACATCTCCAGGGACAGGGATCCACCACCTCTCTGGGCAACCTGTGCCAGTGCGTCACCACACTTAACTGTAAAAAAACTTCTTGCTCGTATCCAATCTAAATATTTTAGTTTGAAACCATTTCCCCTTGTTGTACCACAACAGACCCTGCTAAAAAGTCTGTCCCCTTCCTTTACATACTGAAAGGCTGCTATCAGATCTCCCCAGTGCCTTCTCTTCTCCAGCTCATCAGCCTCAGCTCTCTCAGCCTGTCCTTATACGAGAGGGTGTTCCATTCCTTGGGTCATTTTTTTGCCCCTCCTCTGGACATGCTCCAACAGGCCTAAATCTCATACTATACTAAGGACTCCATATCTGGATTAAGTACTCTAGGTGAGGTCTCACCAGCGCAGAGCAGAAAAGCAGGATCACCTCTCTCGACCTACTGGCCATGCATCTTGCAGTGTTAATGCATCTTGAGCTTTTATTGTGCTTTATCCCTGTTCCCAGTGGCAATTTAGGTCTCTTATAACTTTTTAGCAGCTTTTCCTGAAATACATTTACAGTCTGATTTCAGTCCTGTTCCAGTCTGTCAGTGTTTCTTGGGTAATTTGGAGAGATTTCTGAGTACAAGAGTCTGCTATAGCTAAGTAGACACAGATCACTGCTGAGGCAGTCTGGCATGCTTTTCATATGTATTTGTTTGCTGAACTTCTGTTGTGTCTACACTGGTGACATTATCAGAGCAAATGAAGTGTTACAACACAGCCAACTAATATATAAGTTCCCAAGATCTGTTCCCAAACAGAGATTTACATGACTTTCTTCCCCTCAAACTTACACTGATTCGATGATAACTGGCAACAACTAAGTCATAGGCAGTTCTGGTGACATACTCAGATTTGTCTGTATGCTTTCTGCAAAATCGTGGAAACATTTTTATCTGCATCTTTCTTGTTATCTCATTTGACTTTACTATCTCTTCTAACCTCTTCCCTAGTGTTCTTTTAAAAGAAAAAAACACCCTTATTTATTTGTTTGTTTGTTTGTTTGTTTGTGGGGGGGAATATATTTACTAGAGAATGTAGAATAGCACTGTATCAATTGTGGAATAGAACTTAAGAGTAAAGTTGCTTGTTAGATTGCAAAGCTGGTAGGCAAAACCTAAGAAACATTTCAGTCTCTGATACAGTTACAGTGGTGAACTTATGGTAGCACTGTAAGTATCAGATATCTTGCAGCTGTAAAGAAGTTAGTTACCAAAGTGAGACCTACAAAAATGCTGTGGGTTATGTTTATGTAGGTGGTTTCAGAAACCCAGCATTCAACATCTATACTTCGGGCATGTCTTCATCCAAGTGAGTATGTTTGACCTCTGCTATTCAAGTAAAATATTCTGCTAAGCTCAGGTGTTTCAGTGTGACATGAATAGCTGCCTACTAGAGGTGTAGTTTTGCCATTTTTGATCTTAGTAATAGAAGAAGTTAATTTGGTTTTTGTTTCATTTGTAACATACAAAATCCAAGTAAACAACTTTTCTTACTAGAAGAACAGCCTAATAAACTATTAAGTTACCTGTTTCTCCTGATATTATTTTGTGTTCAGTGTTTTTCAAAGCTGGAAATAAACTGTCCTCCAACGATGACACCTTTGAACCATCCTGTAGCTCACATTCCCTTCTATCTGTCCCTGCCAGATGAAGACAGAAGGGGAACTTGTATGCAGAAAGGCTTCAGTCTCTTGAGGAGAAAGCAGAGGAGATAAAATATGCTGTCCAGTCTTTGAGCATCTTTTCTTCTTTCAACAGGAATGAAGCATCCAAGAATGGCTTGAGAAGTCAGTAGTAAATTTTATAAGAAGTCTGTGGGAGAAGAGCTTAAAGAGAACTTTATGATTTCTATCAGTTGTTCTGATAGAACAACTGTTGTTCAGTTGTTATTAAATCCATTGAAGTGGGAATGAAAATTTCTGAATGCAATGTAGTGGTAAACATATGAACTATGATTCATAGTGCAGGTACTTTTGATAGCAAGGACTGGAGTCAGCGTGTTAGGAAAATCTTGGTCCTTCCAGCCCCTACTACTCTGTGTGCAATCTCATCAAAGGTTTATTTGAAGGCTAGCATTAGTTTCTCTGAACATTCAACCATTAAAATATTTAAACAGCCACAGTCCTGATATAATCTTAACTAAACATGCCTTTCAGACTTATTAATCTAGAATATAACATCAGTTTTGCGTACTACTGTGATAATCATTGTGTTTAATTTTGAAAATTAAAGGTTTAAAATCTAATAAAATTAGAATAGGAGCCTCTGAAAACAGTGCCTGGAGGAGCAATTAAATTAATTTCCGCACAAACAGATATGAAATGAAGTACAAATAGAACAGCAATAATAACTTTAGTGTGACACAGGATTTCATGAAAAAAATCATCTTTATTGCACTTCAGTGTGAGGGGAAGGCTGGGTGTATTTTTAATCTATATTTTAGAGACGATTGAGGACAGTTACCTGATAGTGCTCAATAGTGCTTCTCAGCTGCTTTAGCCAGTGCTGTATGGATGTCAGAATTTCTATGTGTTTACATTCCTCTATCACGTGTGACAGTGGGAGCTGCAGGGACAGTTAAGTAAATAAGTTACTTCAACTTGCAGCCATAGGAAGAGAAACTAGAGGGAGATGGTACTGGCAATGAGACACAGGACCTTTCAAATGAAGGTCAGGGTTTCAAATGAAAGGTGAAGTGACAAGGAGTATTAGTTAGCACTGACAGATTTTGAATGGCCTAAGGACATGTATTTAGCGTTAAGTGCAAGTAGATAGAAACTTATGTCGCACAAACTCGTATCTGCATAACTTGGACATACCTGGTATTTCTGATCTTTTTCATTCTAATTTCCTTTCTGCAGCTGGATATGGGGGAAAAAAAATCATGCTGTGAACATGCAGAAATGTATACTTCTGATAAAGGTCAACAGTGATACCAACCTGCACCCATTCCTAAACTACTTGGAAAGGGGCAATGAAGACAGTATCAGTATCACAGAATCACGGAAATGTAGGGGTTGGAAGGGAACTCCAGAGATCATCTCATCCAACCCCCTGCCAAAGCAGCTCCCTAGCCCAGGTTGCACAGGTAGGCGTCCAGGCGGGTCTGGAACGTCTCTAGAGAAGGAGACTCCACCACCTCTCTGTGCAGCTGTGCCACTGCTCTGTCACTGCACTGGGAAGAAGTTCCCACACACATTTGTACAGAACTCCCTATGCTTCAGATTGTGGCCATTTCCCCTTGTCCTATCCCCACACACTGCTGAGAAGAGTCCGGCCTCATCCCTTGGCCTCCTTCTCCTTAGATATTTATAGACGTGGATCACATCCCCTCTGAGTCTTCTTTTCTCTAGTCTGAACAGACCCAAGTCTCTCAGTCTTTCCTCATAAGAGTGCAGTTCCAGGCCCTTCACCATCTCTGTGGCCCTGCGCTGGACTCTTTCCAAGAGATTCCTGTCTTTTTTATACTGGGGAGCCCAGAACTGGACACGGTACTCCAGATGAGGCCTCACCAGGGCAGAGTAGAAGTGGAGGATCACCTCCCTTGACCTGCTGGCCACACTCTCCTTAATGCACACCAGGATCCCATTGGCCCTCTTGGCTACCAGGGCACCCAGGTCCCTCTCCTCAGAGCTCCTCTCTAGCAGGTCATCCCCCAACCTGTACTGATGCATGCGGTCATTCATCCCTGGGTGCAAGACTCTACTCTTGCTCTTGTTAAACCTCAGTAAAAGGTTGACCCTATCTAAAGCACGGTTTAGTTTGGTTCCAGAATGGTGCCATATGGACTCCACTCCAACCTTTGGGGTGAGTCCCTCCCAGTGGGTACTCAAGAGTTTTGTACAAGCTGGACCAGTTCCATACGAGATAATTTCTGTTCTCTGATATCGCAGCCTGTGGTATTTTCATCATGGTTTTGGAATGAGGCGGGACAAGAGGCTTGTGTACCTCCTCCCTTTCTGATACTGTGGTTGACTTGCTTTTCACCTTTCTCCTGGGTTCATTCAGAGCCCTGAGTTATCTATTTCCTGGATCTTCTGTACACGGGAAGCACTGTTTTGTGACTTTTTTGTGCATAAGATAAAACGTGGCAGCTGGCAATACCTACACAGTTCCCACATTAATTGCATTTGAACTATTTTCCAGCCTTGTCCTGTTGAAGTGTGTGTTGTCACTGTTTTCTACTTTGCTTTTATTTACTGCAGCTGTACTTCGCATGAAGTTTTCTAAGTCCTCTGCACTCCAGATGAATTCCAGAGCCATTGTATTATTGTTTCTTGTAATAAAGTGAATGTTTTTTGCTTTTCAGCAGAAAATCCACCTTGGAAATCATGCTGACAACTGTTGTCTGATCTGGTCTTTTACAAAAATTGTTTGTTTGATAGATCAACAGATTCTCCATCTGGGTGAAAACTTGTGTCAAACATACTTAAGTTTCATGATAGTATATAAATAAAGAAATTGGGGACAAATAAACATGAAGGGTGAGCTATCACTTTGTATCAAAACTCAGGGCTTTTGGAATACAGTAATGGGAATTGACCAGGGACATGAGTCAGTATTAGTTGCAAGTACTTGTCTGTGTCTCTGTGAATATGATTTTTTTTTTTTTGGAGTTGTAGATAAAAGATGTAGACTGAATTTTCATTTTTGTAAGTAGACAGCTTGATGATTTCAATAGGGGATAACAGGGATTTTTTAGTACTTTCACAGATGTACACACAGAATGATTGATGTTGGGAGACCATTTTGGGGTCCATCTCCTCCACTTAAGCAGTGGGTTGTGTCTGGATGTTTTTTAAATATTTGGGGAAGAGATTTCACAATCTCTCTGGGAAGCTTATTCCAGTGCTCTGTTACCCTTAAAGGAGAGAAGTTCTTTTGCATGTTCAGATGGAACTTTGTATGTTCCAGTTTGTGCCCATTGCCTCCTATCCTGGCACTGGGCACTACTGAAAAGAGTCTGACCTCGTCTTCTTGACACACTCTACACAGATAAAGGATTTCTCCCTCAGTTATCTCTTCTCCTGGCTGAGGTCTCTTCTCCAGGTCTCTCAGCCTTTCCTTGTAAATGAGGTGCTGTAGACCCCCTAGTCATCTTTGTAGCCCTGTGCCGGACTCTCTCCGGTCTCTCTTGTACTTGCCTGTGTCTCTCTTGTACTGGGGATCCCAGAACTAGAAGCCGTACTGCAGATGTAGTCTCTGTGGGACTGAGTAGAAGAGGAGGATTGTTATGGTTTTATGATTTTTGTTATTTTACTGATATTCCACATCATAACATCATGTAGTGTGTTGGGAGTTCAAGAGCTAATGCTCTTGGTCTAGTGGTTAGGAGCCGGTGCTCTCACCACCGCGGGCTGGGTTCGATTCCCAGTCAGGTATACCCAGAATGCAGCTAGAGCATTAACTCTTTAACTACATGATGTTATGATGTGGAATATCAATAAAATAACAAAAATCATAAAACCATAACAAGGATAACATCAGTTAACCTGCTGGCAGTGCTCTTTGTAATGTACCCTAGGATATCATTGATTTTCTTGTCCACCTGGGCAATTTGCTCTCTCATGATTAACTCATCCACCAGGAGTCCCAGAGCTGCTAATTATCCTTCAGTACTGGTGCATGAGATTATTTATTCCTGCCCTTGCCTTTGTTGAACTGTGTGAGGTCTCTCTCTGCCTAGCTCTCCTGTTCGTGTCTCTCAGAATGGAAGCATAGCCTTCTGCAGTACCAGCTACTCCTCTCAGTTTTGTACCATTGTCAAGCTTGCTTAAGGTACACTCTGTCCCTTCATCCAGGCACACCTCAATGAAATAAGTTGAACAAAGCTAAACTCAGTGGTGACCTCTGATATTAATAGCTGCAAGCCTCCAACTAGTCTGTACTGCTGGTTACACCCCTCTGAGCTCCACCAGTATGCCATTTACCTCTCAGTCCACCTCACTGTCCCGTTATTTAACCTGTGCTTCATGAGCTTACCTATGAGGTTGGTACAGGAGGCAGTTTCAAAAGCCTTGCCAAGGTCGAGGTAGACAATATTCACTGCTCTCCCCTTGTCTACCAAGCATTGTAGAAGGCTGTCATATTGCTTAAGGGATGACTTCCCCTTGGCAGATCCATACTGACTACTCTTCACCTTCTTTTCTTGCATATACTTAGAGATGACATCCAGGATGAGCTGTTTCCTAAACTTTCCAGAGATGGCATCAAGGCTGACTGACTTGTACGTTCCTAGTTCTTCTAAATCTCAGGTAGCTTTTCTGCTCTCCATGAGCTTCCAGAGGTGATGGAGAGTGGCCTAGCAATAACATCTACCAGCTCCTTAAGCATTCAAGACTACATTCCACTGGGGCCCTTGAATTTTGTGTCTCAAATTTGCCTAAATGATCTCTAGCTCAATCCTCCCTGACTTCGTCTGTCATAGAAGGAGCAACTCCACCATTTTGCCTTCTTGACTAATCTTCCCTAAAAATCACTGTCCATGTCAGCATCCTAGTCATGCAAGCTATCCCACCACCACTCTGCAATTGCAATGAGATCATGGCCATGCGATCACACATGGGTCTTGAATTCTTCCTGTTCATTCCCCTTGCTTGAATACTTACATAAAATGAGAATAAATGCTAATCTTCTACATCCTTACATAATAAATAGTTGTTTCGTCCCATTTTACTGATAAAAAAAGATCAATACAATGTAATTAACTAATTTAAATTTATAAATGAGAAACGATTTCTTAAGTCTGCATTCCACCTCAGAAGAACTGTTTTAATTTTTGGAAAATGAAAAAAAACCTAAAAGGACTGTAGATGGTGAAAGAAGAATTGTAATCCGAAAATGTTTTTGAGACTTTGAAGACATCTCTCATTCAGTATGTAAAGCAAGTCTTCCAGAGTCAGTATAAGATAAAGACTTTTTTTGATGTTGTAAACCAAATAATATTCTGTTTCTGTGGGTTCTTGCATCAGTTAACATTAGACAAAAACTGCAAATAATTCCCTGAAATGCATTACATCTCAGTTTAAATTTTTTACCACAATTCTGACAGCCCTGAGTAGAAGAAAAGTCTTTTTTTCTTGAGTCAGTAAAAGACTATTTTGAAGATTGCGGTTGTACTTCTTCTGTATGTAGGATATACTTGGATTTGGTAGAATTGATTTCTAAGTTGTGTTCGACTTTTTGGTTTCTCTAATGAAATCTTCAGAGACAGAAGAAACGTAAATTATTTATGGAGCCACAAGAAAATGTGAATTACTAGTTCTCAAATCAATGTATAATTACCAAAAAGGAAGGTCTCTGAAGGTCATTTAGATCGAAATCTCTGGAGAGCTGACCCTGTGCTCAAAGCCAGGTCAGTTAGAGCAGCTTCCTTAGGGCTTGTGTTTTTCATCTCTCCAAGTTCTTCACCTCCCTGGATAATGGTTCCAGTGTTTAAAACACTTATAGTAAAAATATTTTTTCTTATATTTAAACAGAATTAGTTCTATTTCAGTTTGTGCTTGTTGCCTCTTGTTTGGTCAATATGCATTACGCATGAGTGTATAAGCTGCTCGCTGAATGGAGGGGAAGAATCACCTCCCTTGGCCTGCTGGCTGGTACAGTTGTATATGGCCAGGTCACATTGCTGGCTCATACTTGTCTTGGGGTTCCCATGACTGATTATGTGATCAGCACTTCTTTAAGTGTGCGTAATGGTAAATGGCAATGGTGTGTTGAAGGACAATAGTGTGGTAAAAGGCAAGAATTTCTTTTTTATTGTGTTCAGCTGTTTGTGCTGAATTAAGTAAAAGCTTCTAGAGATGTAAAGTTATGAAGTAGATTTGTGAGCTGACAACTTTCAAATTCCAGTTTGGCTTTTGAATGCCACAGTGAGAGCCCAGTATGAGACGTTTAAAAAATAAGTAAGTAAATAAAAGCTCACTTTGAAATAGGTTTTAGGAAAAATATTTTACTAACAGCAAACATTGAAATAGTTTGTCCAGCGTTGTGGAATCTCTGTCTTTGGAGGTTTTCAGTTTGACTGAACAATGTGATCAGGTCTAAGCTGACCCTGCTGTGAGGAGGATGTGGTAGTAGATGAGTACCCAGAGGTCCCTTCCATGTATTCTCTAAGTGTCTAACACTGGGAGATAAACATTACATTTTAAAGCCTCCTGACTTTTAGTCCTTTGACATTATTTGACTTGCTTCCAACAGCATGGAAGTTCATAAAATGAAATGGACTTTCTGTAAGATAATTGAAAGATGGCTGCTTAGGATGGTTTTCAGGACATTCTGCGTCATCAGAATGCACAGAGGCAGTGCTGGTGGGGCACGCAGTCCTCTAATGCTCTGAAAAAAGAGAACCAAAGAACTTTTTAATGTTTTGCAGAAAAGTCTGCAATTTCTGCATTTCTGGAAAGTGATGCTTGCCAGAAGTGCATAGCATCACAGTGTTCAGATAGGGCAGTTTTGGTTAACGCTTCAGTGGAAGTAGTAGCACAAGGCTTTCATGTTTAGTATTAGCTGAAATTAATTTAAATATCCATATAAGAAATTTGAAAGCTTGAGTGTTACTTGACCTGTAGAACGTGGTGAAATCATATATTACCCTAAAGTAAAAAATATATAAATTCAAAGACTTTCTAGAATGTAAAGTAATCTTTTTCTTCGTACACAAATTTTCTACTCAAGTAAGGGAAGTCTTCTGTTGATAGATATACAAAAAGGATTGTTACTTTCATATTGGGTCAGGTGGCTTCAGCTTTGGTACAGGGGCATCTGCAGAGATTCTTTGCCAGTTTTGGAACTGTAAGCATGTCTTGTACATCATCATCTTTATCCAACTTTAAGTGCTCTTTGAGTGACAACTGCTTTTGCTTAGATGCAGTTCTTATTAGGATTTTTACTCTTAAAGCCTCCAGGGTGTTGGCTGAAATGTATAAATTAAATTCCTTATTTTTCATACAGTATTTTGAAGAACAATTATTGTTATTTCTGAAATGTTACAGCTTGGGGAACAGGAAATAAAATATTCTGGTGAACTTAAATATGGAAATGCTAAGCCTCACACTCCAGTGTTTAATATGAAAATGGTAATCATTTCAGTGCTTGGTTATCTTCTGACTGCTTACATAGTTTCTCTGTCTCTTTACTTCATTTCTCTTATCAGTAATAACTTATTTTAAGACTGATTTTCTTCTTCACCATCCTATATTTTGTAAATGCCATCAGCCTATGCTATTTAACTGCTTCAAACAGGGAGGTTTTGCTGCAATAATTTCTGAGGACACTTTACTTTCAACCACTTTTGCAAAGTATAGATTCTGCTTTAAAGGGTTTACTGTATATTATGACATACAGACTCTTAGAAGGTTAATCAGCTTTTTAGCAATAATAGGGTTTGACTCTTGTATGACTAAGTGAGTCACTTCTGTTTCATGTGCAGATCTATCATTTAATCAGAAGGCTGGAAGTTAAGACTTACTCCATTGCATATTAAGTAGAAAAGACAGTTTTTGTTTTAATCATTTTTTTTTTCTATCTGAACATCACTATGTCTTAGGACTGTAAATTAGTTCAGACAGCAAGACTGATTGTTTTAGAACCATTGCTAATGTGCATGAAATCTAATAAAAGGAGCTGTACAGTGGCGTCATATTCTTTGGACACCATAGCTAAGAATTAATTTGAAGAAATATTCTTATATATACAAAATAACACCCCCTACATGTGTGAATGTTCCTGATTTACATTTAGAGCATGCTTTAATCCAATTGCAGTTTAGCTGAAGACAGTGTTTTTTTAAAAGGCAAGTATAGAAACTCACAAATCTTTGTTTCACGACAGTACCCCAAAATAATTATGTAAGAAATGGTTGGGGTACACTTTCACAAATAGCTTTTGGCAAGTAATTGGATTTTTTTGCAACTGAACGTCTCTGATACAGCAACATATTTTAATTTATCTCTCAAATGGATGGAATTCCACATTAAGAATAGATCTCTGTTTCACTGAATATTTCTGGTATTAATGAACTATACTTTTTTAAATAAAGAAGAGTTTATACTAAAAAATATTCATATATTTCTACATCTAACTTCACATGTGAATTTAATTCTAATCCCATGAGTGCTTTGTTTCTTCTAGGCATTCAGTTTTTGCAGTTTTGTTTTTCCCAAACCTTGCAGAGTTTGAAATAATGGCAGTATTGATACCAAATGCAGTGTCCCTGTAAAAGCTAATTAAAAGGTTATTTTTATTACGCAGTACTTGACAAATTCCTTTCTAGTGGCTGTATTATCTCTGTTTTGGAAGAGCTGAGTTGGATTCCAGTCTGACAAATTTACTGCAGTCTTTTAGGATTAAAAGTGCTGATTTGTTTAGGTTTAGGAAGGCCTTTGATGGAAAAGACAACAGACTGATTTATGGAGTGTTACTGGATGGTACCAGTAAATATCATAAATATTTTAAAACTTGAGGAGTATTGGCTTGTATAAAGAAATGTGTTTTTGCCGGGACATAAGCTATTGAGTAGGAATGGTAGATAATTCTTTAATTACTCTTCTGTTTTTCTGCATGAGTTGAGGGAGTGAAGAGAGGTTTAGGATGGAGTAGGGAAGAAAATGGATCGGAGTGAAAGACTTCATTGCACACCAAAATGTTATTCCATGAAGATGAAGGAATGTTGTGTTTTATTTTCCTAAACATGCAAATAAGAACAAAGTCTGCTGACTAAGATTTACTTCAAAAGAAGAATGTGACTTTGGACAGTGCTACCCAAAGAGGTGGTGGAGTCTTCTCTGGAGACATTCAAGATCTGCCTGGATGCCTACCTGTGCAACCTGGTCTAGGGAGCTGCTTTGGCAGGGGGTTGGACTAGATCTCAAGAGGTCCCTTCCAACCCCTACAGTTCTGTGATTTGCTGTGTGGATGAGCAGTAGAAAAGCATGCTGCTTGATGTTGCCATTTTCTAGAAAGTCATTGCAAGCACTACTGCAGGTGATGCTAATATATTCTAGGCCTGACAGTCATGCCAGATTTAGTGCATTAATTTACAAATTGTTATTTGGTACACTTTGGTTAATCATATTTTTGAAAGTGAGTTAAGCATGATGGGCTTTCATTTAGTCCTGCCAGCTGATTTGTTTGTCCACTAGTTAAGTATGTGATATACTGTCTTCCCCTTTTTCTTTGCTCTCAGGCTGTTAACACAGTGAAATGAAGAAAATCTTCAGATTCTTATAAACTGAAGCTGTCTGACAGTTCATAGTTGTTATGCTGTCCAATTGGGTAGATTACTCAAAATGTACTCCCTATGTTTATGAGTAAGAGATTGTATTATATAATGGGTTCCTCTGTCTGAGAAGGTAGGATTAAGATTTTTTAAGTGGTGATTTACTTAGTGTCTGAAAATTTGTTTTGGTCTGGGGAAAATATAAAATGGTGAAGTGAGAGAGTGTTTGTGTGTGTAAAGAGTAACGAATGTCTGGGATAGGAGAGAATTTATAGGCAATTTCCGGATTGGATTGCATTAAATTTTGGATCCTAATTATTATCTAATTTCTGTCTTCTAATTTTGATCCAAACACAGATCTACCACGTGTGATGTTCATATGTATAAATTATGTACTGTACAAACACCTCATGCACTGAAAAGAGGTGATTCTTGAAGGCAGAATAGTCAAGTAGCATAAGACCCTATTGCTGTACCACGAGCTAAAGATGGACTTACTTAGAATCAAACTGAAGAAAGAACCATACAAATTTTAATAGAAATACTTTCCATAAATTTCCAGGTAATTCATCAACTGGGTTGGAACACCATGGGTCTGTGTTGCCTGGGCAAATGACTGAATGGTGGCTGTATTTGGTTAAAAATGTAGACAAGCAGTTGAAAAGAATTTGAATTACAGTGTGGAGCTCTTCACCGTTTTAGCTTGAAGTTTAGGTATACATGAAATCTTCTTCACCCATGAAAGGCAAAGATGAATGACAAGTTTCTTACTCTCCCATTTCCATCTACCACAGTGGCATGAAATAACATTGCACGCTAGTTTTCACAGCTTGGTGTAAATATTATTCTAGATTGGATTCTGGAAATGAAAATGTTTCCTAATATTTGTCATTTATCATCTCTAATGTTGCACAGAAAGAAGCCTTTGCTTCATACCTGTAGAGGTACAAATGACATTACTGAAACTAACTGTAAC
This sequence comes from Cyrtonyx montezumae, assembly GCF_038088225.1. Classification (NCBI taxonomy): domain Eukaryota; kingdom Metazoa; phylum Chordata; class Aves; order Galliformes; family Odontophoridae; genus Cyrtonyx; species Cyrtonyx montezumae. The sequence goes on along the minus strand of NW_027072089.1, from coordinate 20,780,417 downwards.
CATAATAGACTTTTTCTAAAACTTTCTCCAACCCAGCAGAAGGTTGTTCACCTACATTTGATGGACTTATTATGTGACAAATTGAGTAAGCGTGTGTGAATACATATGGAATAAGTGGTTATTTTTAGTGGCAAAAAAGTCATGCTTAGAAAAAAGATAGCTCTGTGGCTTATGTGAAAGTATTGATGGTTCCTCTTCCTGATCTTGTTTTAAAAATATAAAATGTAAAAATATATAGTTATATAAATATTTAAGATATACAGTAACATTCAAAATATTTTAGCATGCTTGACTGAAGTACTGGGTTTGATTTATAAGCATCCAATAGTCATCATAACCTTGTTGCAGAAGGAAATAGTATAACTCAACTTCTATTTGCAATGTTACCTGGAGTTTCACTTCAGGTATCAGGACTGAGTCTAGGGCAGTATTTTCTTAGCTGTGTCACTGCCAATTCTGAAGTTGTCATGTGACATGCAAGCTGTCTTATCCTTGTGTATTTATCCTAAATGTGTATTTAGTTGATTTGGCAAATATGTATTGCTATATTTAGGCTGTCTTGTACAAACGCTTGTGGTTTCTCTGTATATTTAAAGCAAATACTTACATCTACTTAAATTGTTTTGCAGTGATTACATTCTCTTGGCATGTGCTTACATTTCTATATGGATGTTTTGTACAAATGTAAGTCATTAGCCTGTGTGCAGTTTTGGAGGGGAGAGCCACATAATATGTTTGAAAGCAACGTGAAAAATATAATAATCATACCTCCTTGTTAGCTTTAACTGTCTTTCTTATTAGCCCACTTGTAATAGAATTACAATACAACTATAATATTATTTTAAATAATATAATGGTTTACAGTGATCAGCGTGATCACTGAAACTCATTTTAGTGGATGCTGCACAAATATAATAGTTTAAAAACAACGATTCTGCAAAAACTTCCACATAAAAGTACGTGGGTTGTATTTATGTAATTGCTGTTGGCATCCATTTAAGGGAATTCAAGTAAAAGTTCATCCATAAAATTATTTGCATTTCTCAGTCTGCTTGAACCTTGATCTGTTTTGGTATAATGTTCTGCAGTTGATAAAAATGCTTTGTGATCGGAGTCTGCTCCCAAAGGGGATTACACCACCTTCTGATTCAGAATTTCCTGCTGTTGCAATGCATGTTGTTTCACAGAAATGAGAAGTAACTCCCTGTCAGACACTCGTATTGAGGTTGTTGCCAGGGAGCAGTGTTAGTGCTGTCTTCTTTCCCAGCTGAAGTCAAGGCATTGTTTCTATTGTAAACTTGTTTCTCAATGAGTTTATGTACTTGATTTAAATAGTTCAGTTTGAAGTTGCACATCCCAGGAGAGTAAGTAGTTATCTTTCTAAAACCGATTTTTGCTCAAAATAAACAAACTGCATTGCAGCGACATTCAAGTTGGGAACACATGTTCATCCTTTTAACTGCAGTTACGTTTTCATTCAAAGTCTTTTCTACTCCTTTTTCTTTTTTTCCCTTAATTTTTTTTTTTTTTTTAGTATGTGGTGTTCTTTGAGATCTGTCCTCTGTGCATACATAGCAGAAAGGCTGCCCATGCTTCAAAAGCTCTCAAAGCATGGCTCATCCCAGTGCACATGCATGCATGTGGGTATCTGTGTGCCCTCCATCCATCCTAACAAGAAACTGAAAAGAGCGATGAGTAATTCAGTGATCACATCTGTTATGCTTTCATTTCAGAAAGATGTCTTCCTCATGGCTTTTCTTAGATTATCTGGTTTCAGCTACATTGCTATTATAGCAGAGACCAGCTACAGAGCAAGAACTTCTGCAGAGAAGTGTCTCAGAATAGTACTGTTTGCTGATTTTAACAAAGAGCCTGGGAGGACCACAATGCTACATTGCAGGAATACCTCCTGAGTAAATCTGAGGCTTCTGCTGCAGTCACAATTTGTCTTTGACCAGAAGAGGTTTTGGAAGAAGGACTGCTGCAGCCTGTCTGCCTGCTACCACTCTGGGCTGCAAAGCAAATACATGTTCAGGCTGTGTAACTGCAAAAGAGA